>NC_090450.1:8501548-8856548 GCF_031143425.1 Pleurodeles waltl
AGAGCGAGAGAAAGAAAGAGAAAGAAAGAGAAAACGAGAGAGAGCGACAGAGTGAGAGAAATAAAGAGAAAACGAGAGAGAAAGAAAACGAGAGAGAGAGAAAGAGAGAAAGAACGAGCAAGCGAAAGAGGGAGAGAGAAAGAGAGCGAGACAGAGCGACAGAGCGCGAAAGTGAGAGATCACGAAAGAGAACGAGAAAGAGAAAGAGCGGGAAAGCGAGCGAGAGGGCGAGAAAGCGAGCGAGAGAGAGAGCGAGAGAGAGCAAGAGAGAGCAAGAGAGAGCAAGAGAGAGCAAGAGAGAGAGAGCGAGCAAGAGCGAGAGCAAGAGAGAGCAAGAGCAAGAGTGAGAAAGAGAGAGAGAAAGAGAGCGAGATAAAGAGCGAGAGGGAAAGAGAGAGAAAGAGAGAGAGCGAGAAAAAGAGCGAGAGAGAAAGAACGAGAGGGAAAGAGAGAAAGAGAGAAAACAATGAGATAAAGAGAAAAAGAAAACGAGAAAGAGACAGAGAGAGAGAAAGAGAGAAAGAGCGAGAGAAAGAAAGAGAGGAAGAGAGAGGGAGAAAGAGGGAGAAAGAGCGAGAGCAAGAGAGAGCGAGAGAAAGAAAGAGGGAAAGAGCGAGAGAAAGAGCAAGAAAGAAAGAGAGCGAGAAAAAGAGCGAGAGAGAAAGAGAGGGGGAGTGAGAAAAAGAGAGAGAGCAAGAAAGAAAGAGCGAGAGAGAAAGAGGGAAAGAGGAGAGAAAAACAGAAAGAGAGAAAAAGAGAAAGAAAATGAGAAAGAGACAAAGAGAGAAAGAGAAAGACAGAGAGAGAGAAAGAAAGTGAGAGAAAGAGCGAAAGAAAGAAAGAAAGAAAGAGAGGAAGAGAAAGGAATAAAGAGAGGGAGAAAGAGAGAGAGCGAAAGAGAGAGAGAGAGCGAGAGAGAGAGAGAGAGAGAGAGAGAGAGGGAGTAGTCACAGCTCGTGAAAACCAGAAGGGGCAGGGCAGCGGGCACAGGGGGGTTAAATAACAATTTTTTTTAAATGTAGAAAAACACTTACCTCGTTCGCGCGTCGATCCTCTCCGCCGCCGGATGCTGCAGGCAAAGGCTCCCAGCCTGCCCTACGGCCAACCCTCTCATGTGCTTCGCACACCCAGTGCCCCACCCCTTCACGATCGTTTTCTTGAAAGGTTTTGCAGCTGCCACTGCTGACAGGTGGGCAACACTCCTCTGCCCTAATGGAGGAGCTGCCCTGAGAGAGAGTGAGAGTGAGAGTGAGAGAGTGTGAGAGTGTGAGAGAGAGAGAGAGAGAGTGTGAGAGTGAGAGAGTGAGAGAGAGAGTGTGAGAGAGAGAGAGAGAGAGACTTGACAGTAACCAGCGCTCACAGAGGTGGGGGGGAGATGCTGGATAGAGATATTCTGTTCCTTAGGGCAGCAGCTCTCAGCAGGTAGGTTTTGAAGGTGGTTTGGGTCACTGGTATTAAGTAATGAAGAGGTAAGTCCACGTACCCTCTCATCACATCACCTACCTCACCTGAAGATAGTATTTCCCGTGGAGTTAACTATGCGTAATGGGCAGGGGGTGGGCGGGTTAAGCGTTCTAGGACGTGAGTGTCTGTGAATGCTCCTCAGTGTAGGCGGCCGGCTCTCTATAAAGTTTACAAAAACAGTGTGCAGAGTCCAAGCAACCCCACCTTGGTATCCAGAGGTACTAAGGAGACCACCTAATGCTCTATTGTTAGTGGTAGCCTGGTCGAGCAGTTAGGCTAATCTTGGAGAAGTGCTACTCATTTGTACTACTCACTACTCACAGTATCAATAAATGTAGACACACTCAAAACAACAACCTGAGATCAATTTACCCAAATACTTCACATTTTTATAACATTTTTCTGACCAAGATCATCAAAACCAGGTACTATTTAAGTTCTGATTTTTCAGAGGTTAGCAAATACTCTTTTTGTGTGTTACTACACGCCATAGGAATCAGTCAGAGTAAACTTAAAATGCCTATAAAATCAGGTAATTATCTCACGTGTCACCTTCTGTTTTTTGGTCGAGGTCGCCGAGATGTCCTGTGGGCCTGCTGGAGAAGTTTGGGCGGTCTTGGAGCTGGAGCAGAACGGAGAGGGGGACCACTTGGAAATGCAGTGCAGAGGTGGACGCAGAGGTAAGTCTGGTTGGTCCCCTTGGAGTGTAGCGGTTACAAGGGGTTTGGGACCACTAGAGCACAGCTGGTTTTCTAATGAGGGGTCCTGGGAGGATGGATGCACTGCACATAGGTCAGGCAAGGACTGTGCATAAAGGAGACTTTGGATCCAGGGGCAGGTCACTTGGAGGGTGGATTGCAGGTCAGCAGGGCCACTGTGGAGGGTGGTTCTTAGATGTCCTGAAGTCCCTTCACTGGTGCTTGCTTCCGGTCCTTGGAGAGTACGAAGTGGACTTTTCTTCCGCATATCTAATGTTGGGGGTCCTGTATCCTTGGCTATTGCACGGTTCAGCCATTGGAGGTTACAGTGCCACCAATCTGGGCACACTTGCAGGGTTTGTCCTCTGGTTCACTCACGTGAAATTTACTCCAGCTGCTGTGTCTCGTTCATTGGTCAACAGCCGGTCACTGAAATGGACTTCACTGGATCTTGCTAGCAGGTTATCTGAGATTAATATCTTCGCTCTGGAGGGAGATTCTTGGCTATTGTTAGAAGGTTGGATGTCCTCTTGGATTGCTTAGTGTCTGTCCGATGTCCAGTGGACTCCTCATTAGTGGTTGTCAAGTCCTGGGTGCAGCAGGCAGGGTTTGGTGTAGGACTTCTGTTCTTGAGCCTTGGGTCCTCTTTGTCACACGACTTCTTGTGTCCATCAAATCTTATCTGCAGGTCTAGGGATGCCCACTAAATACTGTATTTAGTGGCCATTTAGTGGAGTACCTGGTAGTGGCCTATGGACCACTTACTTTAGGTTCTCTACGCCCAATATGGGACCACTTCCAGTGGGAAGAGGCCACAACCCCGATAGGCTATTTTCATGTCATCCAAGATGGTGGAAAATGAAATGGAGTGGTCCCCTCGCCTGGGGGTGGTGCAGACTGAGGGTGGTCACTCCCCCTATTCTTTGTGCAGTTTCCCGTCGTTTTTCCTGTTAAAAGCTGGGTTTGAAATGGAGGTGGCCATCTGCTGCTAACACAGGGCTGGGGTCGAGTTTCAAGAGCAACAAGCCCTTTGAAGCTCACTGCTGGGCAGTGCACATTCCCCGGGTAGGAGGGGTAACACCTCTGCTCAGAAGGGGATTTGAGTTCTGGTCCCCCAGAGAAGAGGCATTCTCCCCAGTGATCCAGAATCCTGTCTGCCCCCACCAGACAGGAAGGCTGGTTAGGACAGGCCAGCAACTATGCCAGGGCCAGTTGGATTTTGCAGGAGCATCTCTAAGGTGGCCCCTGGGTACAATTTATAATAAACTCCACTCTGGTACCAGTGAGGTGAGGATTTATTGCTCAGAGTTGTTTGGTAGCAAACAATCCAGGGTTCAGAGTAGAAATCATGTAGCTGGGGAACTCGTAATGACCAGTGTCCAGCACATGTATTTGCCATGGCTTCCCTGTGCACTTACTATGCCTTAAGGTTTATTAAAGACACAGGGCATATTTGCTCATGCAACTGCATGCCCGCACATGCATTATAAGGCACCCTGCCCTACGGTTGTAAGGTCTGCCAGAGGGTTGACTTACCTATGGTGCATGCAGAGTTAGTGGACAGGGCACTCTTGGTGAGTGCCAGGTCAAGTTTGTAATTTTAAATATACCCTGTCATGCACTTGCAATGGCAGTCGGCATGAGGCTGGTGTGGGGCCTCAGAGTGGCACAGCTGGGGCTGCAGTTCTGAGGGACCCTCTTCAGTACCCATGCCCTAGGTACCAGGGGTACCATTTACTAGGGACTTACAAGGGTGTCTGAAGTGCCAATGCATAGTACAATTTTGGGGAAGGAGATCTGGCTCTGAGGACCTGTTTAGCAGGGGCCCAGGGCGTCTACTGTTTTGAAACCACATCATTTTCCAGGCAAAAAGTGGGGGGCTGTTCATGCAAAAAGAGGCCTCTCTCACACCCTACTCCTTAGATTCACCTCCACCCCTTAGCCCCCATCCCCTTTTACAGGTAACAGTCAGAGATACACACAGAGAGGTGATGTAAAAAACCTCCAGTCTGGAAGGGGCAGAGCGCCCCAAAACTGCAGGAGGTGTTCTGGAAAAGGGGCTTCAAAGATGAAAGCGTTTGCCACACTGGAGCACTCACCACAAACAGGCATCGTGGAGTTCCCTACCTAAAGAAACACGCCAGGCCCGCCTTCCATACGTGCTCTTGGAAAGGTTTGTGAATACCACACATTGCATGTTCAAGAGGGAGAGCAAATTGCTGAACCTTTATGGGTTTTTTGTGAATCAGCAGTGGCAGGACGCTGTGCTCTGAAGGGCGAGTGGGTGCGGTATGCCGAAGGGGGTGTTGGGGTACATTTTATTAAAACATTTTTTTTTAAAGTACCTGCTCCGTTGCCACCACGCCCCTCCTCTTTCCCTCGTCACTCCGGGCACAGGCTCCCTGCTTGCCTTGTGGCCAATCCTGACCCTGCTTACAGTAGCGTTAGGATTGCCTGGGAGCACCAAGCCAGGGCGCTCCCAGGCAGACTAGGAGCCTCTGCCTGCTCTCTCCAGCCTGGAAACACAGTGCCGAGCTGGAGAGACCCTACTGTGCATGTGTGTTTGGCCGGCCCGAGCCAGCTGCCCAAACACACATGCGCACTGAGGGGAGTGCACAGTACACTCCCCTTTTCTCCGTCATCCCCCATGGCCCGCCCCTTTCACAACAAAAGGATAATAAACATAGTTTGTCATCCTTTATTCTTTTGTTGTGAAAGGTTTGCAGCGGCTGCTGCTGGCAGGGGTGGGGGTGACGCTCCTCCATAGCGGAGAGCCGACCCTGTGAACGAGGCCCCCAAGTGTAGAGGTTTGGCCCAGTCCCCAGGTCAGCGGTTCTTGGACAGATGTCCAGCTGTCTGAAGGTGGTGATGGGCCAGTCTTGAGGGGGATTGTAAACTGGTTCCATGACAAGCTGACAATTCAAGGAGAAGAGAAATTACTGAAGAACACGGCCCTCGTAAAACCTATAAATATTTACTACTCTTCCTGCAAGACTAATCAAATCAGCGCTATGACGCGGCCAGCGCTCACTGTGTCACAGCGCTTTTCTTCATACTTTGCGCTAAGCAGTCACTTAACTGTACAACATGTCTTAAAAATCTGACATGGTCAATAGCTCTTGCATAGGCAGACCTACTGGCTTTGCTGATGCTTGTTTATTTCTAGGGATATAGCCTGTATTTAGTTGAGTTTTTCATGCTCGTCCAGTTTATTTCCCTAATAATCTCCCTTCGATTTGAAATATTAGAAGTGCATGTGATTATGAAAACATTGGTAGTAAACACCCATTTATATGGTGTGACTTGTTGCCACAGAGAAGTTAGCCTGGTTCTACCAAAGGATACCACAAACAGCTCCTAGAAGTAGTTTCAGGAAATGTTACTTTCACAGCACTATCTGCGCTCTGACATTAGTGCAGGCATTGGTGGATTGGTGCATCAAAAGCAGTTCATCACGTGTAATGCACGCAGGGTGTCAATGACACAGTTACCACTGGGATCTGAGAAACTATCATATTTTAAGGCAAATCCAAGAACAAGCAGATTAGCCCTGAACACGTGTGTTCCAGCTTTGTATGTCCATCCATCCATCCATCCATGCATGCATGTATCTATCTATCTATCCATCCATCCGCTCTCTACAACCATTTGTGCAACTCCCAACCGATTACATTGTTTGCTGTTATTACCCAGCACCCATCTGCTTATGTTCTCTCTCCTAAATTGTAATTGTATTTATATAGCGCTTACCACCCCTGATGAAGTGTCAAAGCGCTTTTCAGTAAGTAGCACACTACTCCAGAACCCAAACAGGATTTGAATAGGGAACTCTGAGTTAATTTGAGCAGTGGTTGTTTGAGTCTGTTAGTTGGATTGAACAGGATAATGGAGGGAAGAGTCTAGGAAATGTTAGTTGGGAGATCATAGCAGTAAAATGAAGTTTGGGATGAGTTAAAGGAGAGATGGAGGAGGGAAGAGTCTCTAGAAATGGATTAGGAAGATCATTCTAGTAAAACGAGGCTTAGGGTGAGTCATAAGAGGGATTCATGAGAGAAAACTTTAGTAGGGTTGCTTGGGAGATCACAGTGGTAAAACGAGGTTTGGGGTATTACCGGAGGGACAGAGGAGGGAATGGTGTAGAAAGGGTTATTGTGGAGATCATAGTAGTAGAATGAGGTTTGGGATGGGTGAGTGATTCGAGGTAGAGGATATATTGAGATAGGGTGAGTTGGTTGAAAAGTGGAGACTGCCACCTCGGGATTTCGCCCTGTGACCTGACAGCAAAGACTGAGTTAAGCAGCAGGCACACAATCTACCAAGCTATCTCATCTACAGCCTGGCTGGATGAATGGCTGAATACGTGAATGATTGAGGTTGTGTAGACAGGTGAATTTAACACAATTTTGTATGGCGCATTTTGCCTTACATTACGAAACAACAGCCCCTGTACGCGTGAATATTTAATTACAAAACACAAATCATGCCGTATTAATAAAAATAGGCTGTTTGGAAATGCATGGTTATTCCCAAGCAGTGGCAGGAAGTCAGTGTCCTCGGTCACCACAGGAGTATCATTTGTTTTTATACACAATGAGATGTATGCCCTCCAAGCGCTTAAAAGGTCACCCTCTAATTCAGCCACATTACTTTTATACCTGTCTAGAGCATGCAATACAGCAAATTTCAATGTTACAAACAAGCATTGGAAAAGACAACAGGGGTCGCCTATGCAAGAGCTATTGGCTTTGCCAATGCATGGTAGCCATGTTGTACATCAGCGTGTCTGCTGTTCAGCATGGCTAAAAGTAAGTGGTGTGGGGAAGAGTGGCATGGCGAGGAGTGAGTAGAGTGTTGTGGAGTGGCAGAGTGTGTTTCGAATTGGAGCTGCATAGTGTGGGGGCAGGTAGAGCGGCATATATTGGAGTGGCGCAGAGGGTACTGGTGTAGAGTGTATTGTGAAGCGTTGCAGAGTATAGTGGCATAGAGTGCAGTGTCATGGAGTGGGGCCTAGTAGAGCACAGTGGTGCAGAGGCATGTAATTCAGCATTGTAGATTAGAGTGCTTCTTAGAGAGCAGTGATGTAGAGTGTACTGAGAGTGCGCAGCGGATAAGAGTAGAGCGACGTAGACTGCAGTGACAGAGTAGAGTGGCACAGAGTAGATTGAAGTGGCGTAGAGTGGAGTGGTGTGTGGTAGAGTTGAGTACAGTGGCATAGAGTGTAATGGTGTAGAGTACAGTGATGCAGAGTAAATTAGAGGCGCATACAGTGGCGTCGCGTACAGTGCAAGGGAACACAATTGAGTGTTACAGAGTAAAGTGTATTAGCAAAGAGTGCACTGGTGTAAAGTGCAGTGGCATAGAGTAGAGTGGCTCAGAGTGGAGTAGAGTGACAGTACAGTGGCACAAAGTAGATTGTTTCAGGGTAGATTGAAGTGGCGTAGGGTGGAGTGGTGCATGGTAGCGTGCGGCTGAGTAGAGTGACAGAGTGTAATGGTGAAAAGTGAAGTGGTGTGGAGTAGATTAGAGTTGTGTACAGTGCGTTGCGTAGAGTGCAGTGGCACAGAGTTGAGCGTTACAGATTAAAGTGAATTTGCTCAGAGTGAATTGACAGAGTGCAGTGGCGCAGAGTGCAGTGTTGCAGAGTGGCATACAGTACAGTGGCATAGAGTGGAGTTGTGCAGAGTAGATTGGTGTGGTCCAGAGTGGAAAGGAGAAGAGTGCAGTGGTGTGGAGTAGAGTGGCAAAGAGGGCACTGGCAGAGTAGAGTGGTACAGTGTGGAGTAAAGAGGAGTAGCCTTAAGTGGTGTAGATTGGAGTGGTGCAGAGTGCAGTGGCATGGAGTGGTGTAAAGTGGAGTGGCACACAGTAGAGTACAGTGGTGTGGAATGGTGTAGAGTAGACTGCCAGGGTGAAGAATGGAGTATTTATGGTGTGGTAAAAACACATTTTCAATTGAAATAACCATTAAATTTGCACAGACGTACAATTTTACTAATACAGCTATACAGTGTGCGGACGAAAATGTGTAGAAATTGTATCACCTAGTATAATGAATTGTTTTGATCATATTAAAGTATTTGTTTCCAACACACTTCAGAAATAACAAAAATGTGCTCCATTTGTGTTCCTAATTTTGATATATTCTGAAATATACAGCTAATTTAAATGTTGTTGTGTACTAGACAAAAACTCTTGACAGCAAGATTGTCACATAAATCCGCTCATTTTGAAGTCAGAGAAAGAAAAGTAAACAAGCACCCTCTGAAGACAGCGCCCAAGATTTGACCTCGGACTTTGAATACACAGCAAATGTGAGAAGAAAAGAACAAGGATTACAGACCTGTTTACAGAAAGGGAGCACTAGGAAGGATACTGTAAATAAGGTTTGAGCAAGGGGAGGTATGAACTCAAGCTGGACAGCCTAAAATAAATAAAGCTAGCAAATGGAAAGCAAGAAAATTTGAGTTACAAGCCACAAAGCCAATGGCAAGCAACGGGAAGAACACATTGCTTGGTCAACTTTATGAATGTACCCAACATTTCTTTAGCAAACCAGAAAGATGGACTATCTGGTAGGCTTCTATCTAAAAATGACGGCATACAGGAACAGCACTCAGTCCCCCACCCCCAAAAGACATTATTGGGCCAGGTGTGCTGAGGTCCCTGGCACTGCACCGGGCATAACGTGTACTCCATCGCAGGAAGCCACTCAACAGCGCCACCCACTTCGAGTATCTGACTTTATCATGCTTTTTTTTTTCTTGTCGGAGTTTCGGATGGGACAAGCAACAAAGGGGTGAGTTGGAGCAGGCAAGCAACAACACATAGGGCACAGCAGCTGAAGTAAAACAAAAAATAATGTGAGGGAAATAAAGCTCCTTGACCCAGCCAACACTGGTCCCGTGATAGCGCTTTTATTTTTTTACTTTGCCACAGCAGGTTGTGGTGAGAACAACACACACTGGAGGAGGGAGGGAGGGGCAAGCTACACAAGGGACTGCGCAAAGGCGACAAGTGGGTGGGGTAAGGAACATGACTGGCAGCTGGAGGAGAGCTGGAGGGGGCAAGGAACACAATGGACAACGGGAGGGGCAAGCAACACGATGGACAGCGGGAGGGTGCAAGCAACACGATGGACAGCGGGAGGGGGTAAGCAACACGATGGACAGCGGGAAGGGGTAAGCAAAGCCACAGACAGTAGGAGGACACAAGCAGCATAACAGCTGGAGAGAACACATGCACGCGAATGGAGTTCTTCCATAAAAAGAAAAAAGTAGCTCAGAAATTGCAAGCTGTGGTAGGACACTGGGCAAGGAAGCAGTACTTGGACCTTGCTTCAATGAAGGAACAAACACACAAAGAGGAAGTGAAGCCGGAACACACTAACCAAAGAGAAGCAAGAAAATTAGAGTGACAATGAAGCCAACCGCAACCAAAGGTAAGTGAGAGGTGGGCTGCAAGCCAACAAAATGTCTTGTGACCTGTGTCAAGAGAGACCTAAAAATGAACAAGATCTGAGCAACAGCATCATCGTCGTAGATGTGATGAGAAGAGAGGAAATGTCTCCTTGGGTAGGGGGTTTACGGGGCATGGGTATGTAGAAAAATACCCCAGGACTGCACTCAGCGGGTGGTCTATAAGAAGGTGGGGAGTCAGTGAGCAAGGAGGTGGAGGAGCTTTACCTCGCTAGAAATGGCTACTCTCTACTTTCTCTCAGCAGCCTGGCTCACATCTGAGCTGTTCCTGCAGCCGCTATCCCTGCAACAAGTGCTTGGCTGTGCACTTCTCCCCACATCACATGGTACACTGAGGCGGCCATCTTGAAGACCCTGTGCCCTCAGCGCCTTCTCCGGACACCAACTCTGGAAGTTGTGGTGCTGGCGTTGACAAGGCAGAAGGCTGAATAGTATTAAAAAAAATAAACTACATTTCTGAGATAAGTTGTTTGCAGTTACCCACTAGCTAGGGTGGGTGCCAGTAAACTCATGGTGGTTGTCAGAGTTTTTGCAAAACTCAAGTGGAGCACTGAGTGGCAAAACTCTGCAAACTCCACTGGCGGAGCGGAGATTAGCGCCCACCCATACTCTGGATACAGGCAGGGCATTACCAAACACTCTACACACCGGGCCATGCTGACACCAACACAGCTGGGAAGGTGGAAGATCCCATCTAGAGACCAAAGTCTGGACTTGTTGGGATGCAATAAGGATTGAGGCACCAGGCCCTGTGTAGCACCAAGCGGACTCTAAACTCTCGCACGGTCGCAATCAACACCCCACAGAAGCGGCCCGTGTTGTGTTGTGTTGATGGATACAGGAAGGAGATCTGCTGAATGACTGTAATGACCAGCTGAGGCCTGGTCCACACTCTGCCCTCTTGGTGATCCCTCATTACATACATCATTCTCAGCAAACTGATTGCACATGGCCTTTATGCTGGCATACCAGACTCCATTGGGTCTGTAGATGCAAAGGCACTGAGGTGACTGCAGCAACACTCTAGCCCAGGCAAGAGTCTATTGTAAGAAGTTTTTAATAAGATGACGTGGATTACATGCCTGTGGATACTTTTTATATGAGGTTGCCGTATCATGAGTGGGTTTCAAGTGCCTCCACGTGTTCCCTTATGTCTGCTGTATTGATGCTCTTGTGCATAGATCTATGAAACACGACAAGCTTCTTTACATGGCCTCGATCTGTGCCAGTTTTGGAGGCTTTCACACATGGATGTAGTCGGTGGGCTCATCACGAATCTGACAGATCAAGGATTGTGCAAGCAACACTTCATCTGTAGTTCTTTTCTTTAGAGGATGCTGCTCACCTCGTATTACCTCAATGCAAAATGTTCATCACGTCTGGCCCCCTTTGCTCCATCGTCATTGGACAGGGAGGGTGGATACAGAGGTGACAGTCAGTGACTGATGTAGTGCGCAGAGACCGCATCCATGCATCAGTGTGAGCCAGTCCTTAATTTCAGCCGGTGGTTTCCGGTGCTAGGCACCGGCACTTAATTGTCAATGCTGGCACTTATGACATTCTGCCACATGGTGGCGCTGTTTGCTTTATATAGAGATGAGCACCACAACAGTTGTTCATTAATTCAACATACATTAAACATAACTAATACCTGCCTCCCAAGCCATTCTTATAGCTTTGGGGCCTGGAACAGTCGGAAGCGCTGCATACATAGGAGTGTGATGTACTGTCACCGGCGCCTGGCCGGGGCAGTGGTGGGTGCAAGCTGCAAAGGCCTCCTGGCGAGGGCCCTGCACTTATTTTCTGACAAATTATGCACAAGCACGCCTACGCTATCTGTTCAGTCGTTGCACTGCGATTGTGACACCTGCACGCCAGCCATGCAAACCCTGAGTGGCTTTCACCAGGTACTGCTCACCTTGATTATTTGCCACTATTGCCTTCCACCTTTGCACGAGAGGTTGCACAAGTATCACAACACAATTCTGTGCACCCAACCCTCGCACCACACGCCCCCATCATATGCTCACAGAATTCCCTCATTTGTACTTAAGGACCGAGCTTTTAACGCACATTCACAACCTGCAATGATATGAGTGAAGCAAACGAAAAAATGAAGGATGCAAATTAGGAATATGAAATGGATATACTTTTATTAAAAATATATGTACACAAACACATGAAGAGTAGAAAAATATAAAACTTTTCATATAAAACTGGACATTAAATGAGGTAGAGGCATGATGGGAGACACTCTTGCACGTCGCCATCCAGCTTCAGGGCGCTAAATGGGATGGGCCTAGCTTGTGGGTTCACAGAATCAACTGGTCTACACAGGAATTTAGAAACTTTGCAGATCTGTGAAGACTTGAGCCACAGAGAACACCAGCAGGAGAAATATGGGGAGAAGAGCTCTCTGAACCCGGCACACACGGAGAGGCAACAAGTAAGCACTGGACGAGGACGTTCAATTGGGGGGAAAACAAATTAACCATTTTAGCATGACCGACAGTGAAGAACAACCTTTAACAAAGACATGGCTTCGAAATAACTACACACGAAGTTAACATATGGATATCACAACACGAATGTAAACTTGAACGAATCTTTAGACAACACAATAGAAGAAATTTGCTGGCAATGTAAACTTTCAGTATTTAAACACAGTGCTTATTAATGGCATTTATCTCGTTTTTGGAGCTCTCGAAAGAGGAGAACCCCTCTTTCTGAGCACTAAGGTGTGCCCTGCACTTACTGAGGGGCAGTGGGTTCTGCGTGGCACAATATTCAGGTGAGTATAGCGCCTAAAGGAGGATACCCACCCATGGGAGCAAGCATGTGTCAGTAGGAGGCAGAAGGAACTTGGTACTGGGTGAACAAATGTTGAGAGGATATGGCAGAGTGTTGGCATCCGAGGGCCTTACTGCACCGGTGTGGCCCCCTTTCTTTGAGTGTCTGGGTAAGGAGTACATCTCAGTAAGGAGTACTGGGAGAGGACATCACGCTCTGCACCAGAGCCCCAGCTCTCTCCTCTGGATAGTTTACTACCTCCTCCAGTAGAAATGATCCTAAGAGTAAAATCAAACTCCAGCAGGTGGCACTGCCCTTCAGTACTTTAACCATCACTGCCGCGAGGCGCTATGTGCAGGACACCAGAAGAACCTGGTACCAACCTCTTCACTGAAAAACTAACTCAGATTATCACATACCACAGGTTAATTCAGCCCTCCTACTCCACATGCTACGCATCCTCACCAAAGTCTTCAGATGGCTTCCAAAGGCCACTAACTGTACCGTCACCCGCGCCCTGAACACCAGCAGACTTGACTGCGGCAATGCATTCTACGCTGGAATCCCCAACCACTTCCTCCACCATCTTCAGACCATCCAGAACACCGCTGCCAGACTCGTCTTGGAGCTCTCCTGGCACATCCACATCATGCCTCGCCTCAGATCTCCACTGGCTGCCCCTGGACCTCTCCCGGCACACCCACATCATGCCTCGCCTCAGATCTCCACTGGCTGCCCCTGGACCTCTCCCGGCACACCCACATCATGCCTCGCCTCAGATCTCCACTGGCTCCCTGGCACACCCACATCATGCCTCGCCTCAGATCTCCACTGGCTGCCCCTGGACCTCTCCTGGCACACCCACATCATGCCTCGCCTCAGATCTCCACTGGCTGCCCCTGGACCTCTCCTGGCACACCCACATCATGCCTCGCCTCAGATCTCCACTGGCTGCCCCTGGACCTCTCCTGGCACACCCACATCATGCCTCGCCTCAGATCTCCACTGGCTGCCCCTGGACCTCTCCTGGCACACCCACATCATGCCTCGCCTCAGATCTCCACTGGCTGCCCCTCGACCTCTCCTGGCAGACCCACATCATGCCTCGCCTCAGATCTCCACTGGCTGCCCCTGGACCTCTCCCGGCACACCCACATCATGCCGCACCTCAGATCTCCACTGGCTGCCCCTGGACCTCTCCCGGCACACCCACATCATGCCTCGACTCAGATCTCCACTGGCTGCCCCTGGACCTCTCCCTGCAAACCCACATTATGCCTCGCCTCAGATCTCCACTGGCTGCCCCTGGACCTCTCCCAGCACAACCACATCATGCCGCGCCTCAGATCTCCACTGGCTGCCAATACACAAACGCTGCTAGATTAAACTGCTCAGTCATTGGACCAACATACCTCAACATAACATCAAGAAAGTGTTGTGGTCTACGGAGAGAGAGAGAGAGAGAGAAAGAGAGAAAGAGAGAGAAAGACAGAGAAAGAAAGAGAAAAAGAGAGAGAGACTGCAACATCCCTGCAGTGCCCTACATCACCTCACTCAGCCATCTATTACCTAGAGTTACCTTCCCTTTAATGGTGCCAGTGCTCCCCACAGCATCGTGTTTTGATGAACTGCCAGCTCAGTCCACATCACTTCCACAAACCTTTCACTTCACCACTCACCTGAGAGCTCCCTTTTGCTGCACTGACTGAGAAGAGGTTTCCTAACAAAAGAAAAATACAACAAACCCAGAAAACACCCAATGGAGGGAGGCTCCTCTGTCGCCCATATTGTCAAGCATTCTGGCAGCAGGAACTCAAAGGAGACATTAGCTGTGCAGTGTGAAAGGATCTTCACTCATAAATAACTTCTTAAAACATACTGGAGGATGCACACGGGACAGAAATCTCATGGCACACAGTATGAAAGCCAAGAATCATCTGCGTTTCCCATTCCCTAGCATAGCTTTTGGAATTACACCGCTGAGCAAAGTTTGAAAACCCCAAAAAATGTCTAAAAGAGGAAGTCAGTGCTGCAACCCCTTTGGGTACTTTACTACCCATTAAAGGCCCGAGGCAAGGACCTTTAACAAAGGAGCGGGCCTTTAATGTCCGGTATAACCCAGCTATGGAGGACTATAAGGCAATTAGAACACTCCACCACTAGAGGGCAGAATGTTCTAACTAGTAAAACGAAGGCCTCACGGGGAGGGGGGGGGGGGGGAGGAGTCCCCTTGGAGTCCATGAGGCCTTTGTTCACAGCTGTTACTGTGAACAACAAACATTGGAATGGTGGGGCTCCGGGCCTCTATCGGCCATTAGAAGCCCAGAGCTATTCTATTGGCTTCAACAGAGATCCCGGCATTAAAATCTTGAAATAAGGACTATTGTGGATTTCAGATCTTCACGCCTCTGGATAATCAGATCGCACAGGCCTTACTGAAATAAAACGCACATACAGGTCTACAATTATAATTCTAGAGAGCAGCCCAACAGCACTAGAAGTTCCACATAAACTAAAGGTTCTGCTGCGTGTCTGAGTAGAGACTTTCTCCAACTGCCTGGCTAGGCAACATTTACAATAACAGTTATTCAAATATTTATTTTCCATTAAAGACTACAATCCGTCAGTCACCTCTACAATACCACTCCTGAGAGTTCATGCAACCGAGCCTCTGGTCACTGGCCGGGTGAGATGTATCAAAGTCTGCCCTACAGAGAATGTTACCAGCACATGTCCTGTTGAAGACCTACTCTGTTCTGTGTAAGGCAAGGGATGGAAACACACAAGGCACCACAGCACACACAAGGGCTCCCTGGCAAGACCACAAGTGCAGCAATCTCTCAAAACAGCACCAGACAAGCTTTATGTGCCTGAACATACTCCCTGCGACCAGACCCTCGCCGCCCCTCCTGCAGATCACAAGGGCGCTTAGAAGGACACCCCTTCCTACAACACAAGTGGCAGAGTGCCTAGATGCACCTGTGCTGCGTTCGGCACAGTCTAGTAATATTACCGTCCTGTGCATCACTGCCCGTGTGCATAGCACACTTCATGATAGGAATATTCCCTCGTGCTCTCTGCTGTGTAATGTCAGCCCGACTGTGGCACCATGACCTGGCCCTATGTGTCCTGCCTTCCCTGCTGTAACCCTGTACACCAGGTGCATGGTGCTGGCGCTTCCTGGGCCATCAGGTACCCGAAGCTGAATAAATCAAAGCTGAAATGAGGCACAACTACATTCCGAGAGGTTAGGCGAGTGTGCCACAAGCTGTGGAAGACGACAAACAGCCCTTCAATCCCAAAAACCAGAAAATGCAATGACATCAGCTCACTAAGAATGTTGATGACCCCATAACAGACAATTAAAATCTCCAAAAAAGCCATAAAGATCATGAAATTTGTACAGGACCTTAGGAGGTTAAAAGGTTGCAACACCCAGCTATTTCTTGTGCAGAAGATTACCTTGGATTGTAAGATTTTAAAAAAAGAACTTGCAAGTTTGGGAGAACTTTCATCACAACAATGGATATAAAGAACAAAACAAGCTCAGTTATTACAAACAATTACACATAAAGTAGTGAGATAAGGAAACAGAAATGAAAGCGCAGACAGATCAGTAGTTAAATACTAATACAGGCATTATCCTAAGCCAACATCTGCAACACAAGATGTCTTTAATGGGCTTTAAACCATTATGTGCAAGCAATGGCCAATTTAAGCTGAAATAAAAAATAAAAAAAATAAAAACTGCTAAACAGCTTTTCCACTGTACCTAAGCTGGCCTTTACCTTGTCAAATGTGCTAAGGCATCATTAGATAATGAGAAAACTCTTTGATTTAATGAAAATCTATTATGGGTTGAAGTCAAGGTTAATATCAGAACTAAGTCAAAGATCTACTGAAATTTATTTTTAAATAATTTAAAGTAAGAGTTTTGACTAGTGTCAAGCAAAGGTAAAGGATATTTATACAAGGTCATTTTAATTTAACTGTAATTAATTTAAAATGATTAAGTGTTAGAATAAGGGTCATACTTAGAAAAATATTACAAAATTAAGCATTCCACGTAGTATTAGTGTTAGAATAATGATTTTGAATTAGATTTAAATTAAAGATGAGGGTTAAAATTGCATTTCGAATTAGGTGACGTAAGTAATGCGCAAATTAGTTAAAATCATGTTAAATTAAAAAGGTAGATGTGGCCTCGGGGTAGTGGGTTCAAGATGGTATCAAATCAGAGCTAAAATGTACTTCATGTATGTAGCAACGGTCTCATTGCTGTAACGCCTCCATGTGTGTAACATACATACATGCGCGCATCCTATCTACGCGCATGGAAAGGACAGTACTAAAGCGCTTGGCGAAGAAGGAATAGGTGCAGACAGGTGAAGGTGTATCAGCGACACAGAACCGCTGACGTTAAATGCAGCAAAGCATCCCACGGGAGAAGACAACCAGTCCCCAGGTTGCTCGACCAGCGAACAACCAAATGTGAGTGAACAACCACACCACCATTTCTCATCTCCCTTCTAGCTTCAGAATTCAACTGGCCACAAACTCAAACTCCAAGGATGCAAACTATAGAAATGATTGCAAACACCTCCCTTAACTCATGTACAGAAACCCACAGCATTCCCTTTTGATATCTTTCCAAAGAAAGAGGCAGGACCCCCAGCGAAATTGGCTGCCCCTTTAGTTAACATAATTGTATCTCCACTTGTTTGATTGTGACAACTATTCTACACCCTGTTTATCAACTGCATTTTTCTAAAGAAGCTCTTTTAAAGATTTTAAAATCACTTAATGTGGGCCACCTGCACTCCAGCTGGTGTGCTGCATGCACTGTAATTCGCATGCAGGACCCATTTTGGCCAATCACTGATGCATTTAGATGCCAAGGATTTAAGTTATCAATTAGAATCCCTGAGTTTGCTGAATGTTCCCATACTTTAGTTCTTTACTCCTGTATCCTTACGGAATATAAGGTGGGCTGGTCCTTGAGAGAGCTTCAGTGCAAAGGGCTCCCATCAGGAACCGGAGTCTAAAGTCTGGATTGGAAGAAGATAATGATGGACAAGAAGCTATCACTTCTCATCTGCCTGGATCCCAGCTGGCCTGCGGTCTGTCCGCACTTCCCGTATAGCGCTGCAGCCTCCGTATCTCAACCACCAGCCACTAGAGGGCAGTGAGTCATTACTGAGGTGCTTGAGGCACACCTTGACTGGCCCCTCCTTTACAGTCTTTCTGCCCACTCACCTCCTGGGAGATGATACCATCTGACACATATAACCAAAAGTGACAGGAAGTGGTTGACACCCTTTGTCGGCTCCACTTCCCACAGGTAGTAACTTGACCTGCCTTCCCCCCTGACGAGTAACCTTCCACCGGCCTGGCTAGTGCTACTTTAATCTTGTAGTAAACCCTTTGTAAATCGAAGGAAGGACAAAGACATGCACACACACTTGAACACACACGCACTATCCATTCTCCCTAAGGTCCTCATACTGTAACATCCGAGCCACAACTTCTCAATTTGTTTCCACATTAAGATGATAGACTGTTAGCAACCTACTCTCCCCTAAGTAACAAGCCAAAGGGATGAACATTAAAATCTAACACTGATAGCTAAAATATGTTCCACATTTCTGATTGCACAACTTAGTCAAGAGTCACATTTCAATCCTTCCCTTGAGGAGGATTGTGCCAAGAACCCATGAAGATATGCATCACTACCTCCTGTATCTTCATGCACGTAAATCAGGTGCCGTCAAGCCACCGCTTTGAAAACCCAATGCATGGTCACTCTATGGAAGGGACACTTGGGGAAGTCCCTCTTGATCTTCCCATGAGGCCCAGAGTCCTCAATGCTGAATACCTTTTCCAGGCTGTGTCTAACTACATCGCTTAACCCATTTCCCTTCTAGTCGTTGAGTCCCCAGCACTTGAATCTTCCTTTCCTGCGACATTCCTAGCCCCTAATTAGTCACAATCTGCATTCTTTGGCCCATTGGCATGGGTGACAAGCACTGAACGCTCACTTTGAATAAATGTCCTGTGTCATCATATTTAGGAAATCTAAGGTCTTCCTTTCACCTCTCTCGGTCTTCAACATTTTGAGCTAGAACCAGGTGAGGTTGACTCACGTGACCGACAGCAGCTTTTCCAAACCCAGCAGCAACTGCTGACATGTTCTACTCCTGGCAGTCTCCAAGTTCAATGTGATTGGCAGATCTGGCAAAGGCTCTACCGAAGGAAGAAAAACTGGGGATTGGGAGCTTGTGGGCGACTGGGGAGGACCTAGCAAAAAATTTAATTAGCACCGGATGCTGAAGAAAGCCACCTTCTGCATAGTGATGTGACATCCCCTCTAATCATCTGCGGATCCATCAGAATATTCCACCTTCCCACTGGACAATGATTAGAAGACACTCCTGGAGTGAACTTAAACACAAGGGGACACCCAAGCTAAGTTGGAAAAGTTCCTTTTCAGGAATATCTCCACGTGAAGCCCTGCCACACTGGTGGATATACACATCACAAGTTCCCTGTCTTTCCTCGGTCCTTAGGTGAACTCTAAAGCGGCTCTAGAGACGAGGAGGTGGTCTCCCAAGAGGTACTGTGCTTCTGGGGGCAGGTGCTTTGGCTAGGTTTCTTGGCTGGCAGGGCAACATGCAGCTGTTTCCAGAACCTGCCCCCTGGATACTTTGATTTTTCACCTTTCCACTTGATCACAGTAAGCACTGTCTGAGCTCGCTTCAGCTCCTTGACGGTTTGCTCATTTTTAATCGGTTGGTACTGAACTAAAATGACTCTGATGCTGCCCTGCGATGCCATGTTGTCCAAACCAGCTTTCAGCTCCAGGAGGGCTTGTGTGCCCTGATGGACATAACGAGGGCTCATGACAACCAGCAGGCGCCGGCTGTTCTTAATGAAGCTCAAAGTCTCATCTGTAAGAACTGGGAAAGAAAAAACCAAGATATTAGCGACAAACGATTGAGCTGTTGTCGAGAAGCACTGTCAGTCTAGTTATGGAAAGGATTCATCCATGAGGACACCCAGATACTCTAACATCAAGGGCACCTTTAAGCAGAATCAGAACTTATGAGTGCTACAACACCAAGCGAGGAGAAAAAGAATACATGTAGAAGGCAAAGCTCAAACTCAAAGGACAGAACACATACATAGAAGGTCTTAATTTCACGCCAACACCTCCCATAGCATCACAGTCCTCAGGATGGAGCCCTACCGTGCAGCTGTGACAGGGCTCAGTGGCTACGTCTGCTGACACAGGACAGTCCTTAGAGTAAATTGTTGCTTGTCAGTGACCGATGTGAGGCATGAGGGGGGGCATAGGGACTCTATTATCTAGAAAACATCTACAGTATTTACAAAGGCATCTGTTGGTTACAATAGTCTCATGCACAATGTTTCAGTGGTGTGCTTTACAAACATGTAAGACCTTTAGACTTCTGGTTTTACACTTGAAGGGAGTTTTTGTCAAGAACATCAAGTGTGGTGTGTGTAGTGAAACAGAGAGACTAAAGCTGCAAATATTAGACATTTCATGAGGACTAGTGCAGAAGACCAACTTTGTTTCACTTGACCAAGTTGCGAGGGGTGTCCCTGACTTCTGTCTGGGAGAGAGCATGGAGTTTTGGGGTTGGCTGGAAATAATGTGGGCCTGGGATGGATGGGACTTAAGCAAGGGAAGGGGAACAAAAGTCAGGAACATGAAAGCAGAATGGAGGGAACTTAATTATGCCGAAGATTATTCATGCTTTCAACAGTTGCAAAGACATCACGAAGTGACAGGGCACTTGCTTGCAGGGACAGGATAGACGCAAACCAGACAAGAGTTGAAACTAGTGAAAAAGATTCTAAAATGTTCACTATTGCAAAGTAAATCTACGTCATGAATCCAGTGTTTATTCTTGAATGTTTTGTGACTCCCTAGAGGAGGAAAACCATTAATTGGGCAGTAGCGTGAGAGGCAAAAATGCCTTCGGGATTATTGGACTCGACGGTACGACAGCAAATGTACCCAGTGAGGCTAAAGAAGAAAGTCGCAATCCTTTAACCAACTACTATGCAAAGATCTTCATGACCAACACTCATGAGATGATGAATTTGCCATATTCTGAGGATGCAAGTCATTCCTTGCAAAGAAAATCTTGGGTACCTTTACCTGGGACAGAGCGAGCACAAGAGCGACTCCGTGCAGACCAAAATCCCTAAAATGCTCTACGTTGACGTACACACAAAGTTGAAGATACAGCTGTAGGGAAACCAACACCGAAGTCTTGGCTCAAACACATCTGAGGTATATCCCTTTTGGGTGAACACCGATAGATTAACTTGAACACTGTTACATATTATTTTTCATATTTGGAGGTTGCCCTAGCGACGAACCCTGAAATGAGGAACCACATTTTCCTATAAGATATGAAAGAAAAGAGTTCTAGTAAAATATCAAAGAATCTATCATTGGTGCCTAGTTCCCCTACAGAGCTGGGGAGGAAGCAAACACTGTCTTCCCAAGCATAAGCAAACTCATGGCTTCATCTGTTCATGTGGCCATATCCAAAAGGTCCAGCAGTGAGATAGCAGTGGATAACAGGTTTGGTCCTTACAAGGAACTCTAGGCACCCAAAACTCTCTTCCCAAACAGGCCATACATGGATGTGTCAAAAAGAGCTGAAAAGGTGTTTCTCCAAGAACCTGTCTTCATAATTATCACCAGATGGAAATTCTAGCCAAACCATGGTCCTTGGAATATTGTTGCAGTCAGTAGCCCGAATGACCTGATCGAGGATTAAGGTCGATTGGTACCAAGGGTAGTTACAGTGAGGATGGACATTATAGTGCAAACTACTTCAACTGCATCTCAAAAGATCAGAAGTGAATAACATTGACTCTGGTCGCGCTGCGATTGAGCATCAAGAGGTCGTTCCGTGCTGAAAAATCAGCACGAACGGCACCACTCGCTGCAACTTCTGAAGTTGATTTTGTTGTTGTTTAGTAGAGTTTCACGACCTCCTGCATCAGAAATCTCTCTGTGTGCCCTCCTAGCAACTGAAAATCATGCTAGGGGACGACAAATCTTGCTCGCTTGCTCACCACTAGCGAGCCTCATGTGACAGATAATTTCGACTCGCTGAGGTTGGTGGAATTTGGCCAGTGCTCCGGTTACAAGCATAACGCAGAGTGGCAAAAACTCCGCCAACTATGCTGGCAGAGGAGAATATATCGCCCAACCCCAGTTTAGATACAGCACTAGTTGTCTTGAGATGTGGGTAGCCAATATGGTGTAAAGAAACACTACATCGGAATGGATCTGACGCATAGTGAATTGGAAGGACGGGCAAGATCGAGATCCTTTTTAGTCTGCGTGTCACTTCGTACAATCAGTCTCCAAGGACAGCATATAGGGGACAATCAGACCAAATTAACCCGAAGGCATCCCTCAGGGCACCGTTCAGAAGGAAGTATATGGCACCAACGTTAGGGCACGTCCTTCACTTAGGTTTGACTGCGCGATCCACTTTTGTGAATTTTCCCAGTAGCAGCGAGATTGTGGGGTCTATACACCACAATCTGGCTGCTACTTGAAAAATTGCTAAACCCCCACCCACTGCCACAAGTGCATTGACTTCCAACAATTGGTCCAAGACCCCACACCACCCTGTCTGGTACTACAACAGATGGTGATGGTTGCATCTGATAGAATCTAAAGCGTGCTCTCCCTGATGGAAGGGGAAACGTCATCATGAAAAGGTGAACTGCTAAGCTCTTGAATACTTATATGGGGCACTACTCGGACACAGCCCAGAGGCCTCGCATTTCACCCAGATGGCATCCTAGCCCACGAAGGAGGTTTCTATTATCATGGTGGCATAGTCTACAGGGCCGGCTAAAGAGACAACCCACCCAAGGGATGAAGGGTTCACCCACCATGCAGATCTTGATTGAGGAACTGAAGCATCTGCATGTGAGCTAAGACACCCTGTTTGAGAAAATGGTGGCTTCGACACAAACACTTTTGTAGGGAGCTTATCCATGGTGTGGTGTGTGGCAGTAACAGCATGCACAAAGCCATCGAGCCCAGTAGATGTATGACGTGCAGAATTGGCATCCATGTCTGAGTGAGAAACATCAGAATCATCGCCCAAATATTGGTGATCCTCAGAAAAGGAAAGTCCTTCATGTGGGCTGTGTTCTAGTCAGCAGAGTCAACATTCCCTGATGGTATTCCCAGGCGAGCAGTAGGGACGTCACTTTCACCAACCAGTCGGCCAGGAACCACCACAATTATCTACTCTTCTGCAAAGAGGCATGGGGCTGCCATCAGTGCAAATGTTAGAACCATGCACTGTTAGCACTGAGACCCCACTACACATCTCAGTTCATGCGTGCCGACAGGGAGGATTAGCATAAGGGAGTAGATGTTCTTGAGGTCCAGGGACACCAAGTACTCCCAGCGGTAAAACCTCAGTCAGTACTCTGAGGTACTCCACCTCTAAAATCAAAGTGAGTTGCAGAGAGCATGTGCTGGCGGAGGGAGGTCAGTGCAAAAGGGTGGACAGACATGGAAGGGTGAAGCCTTTGTTTATTTGTAAGATGCCAGGGCTAAACGGCACTCCATATCAGGCATGTCTAGAGCCTCTGGGTCGAGACATTTTGAACATCTTCTACACGACCTAAACCCTGAAATTGTCAGAGGGGACATCTGTCCTAGTCAATGTCAAAATGCTGAGGAATGTTATCAGTGAAGCACCAGGAACTCTCTGCACTACATAAAGAAGGCCTGGAAAAACAGCAACAGATACCAGCGCGTCCGATACAACCCATTCCGTAGGTGGAGTCGCGGCTGAAGCTGAATAGTGCGGTCTAGTGATTATGAACACCTATTGCTAGGGAAAGGTTTCCAGGCCAGTCTGGTGCCTAGAGGGAGATTCATGAGAACTTAGTCCATCTTAGGAATGTCACAGGTTTACAATTCCATTCAGTAAAGTCTACCAGCAGAATTAACTATGCAAGAAGCAGCCTTGAAACAGGACGAAGCATCTGAGACAAAGATTCCCACACAGCTTTCAAGAGCACTTTCACTGGTCCGGCAAGAAGGCAAGCGAGCAACGAAAGAAGGGTGGGCTGGCGGGAGACCACCTTCCATACTTACTTCCGCCAGGTAGGCTGTCTCTGTCGAAGATGCAGAGCTTGTATCCGAACTCATTCTCCAGGATCCCCCTCAGCGTCAGCAGAACAAATTCTTCTTCCTCCGCGTTTCTTGCGTACGACACGTAGACATCGTATTCTTTCCCATCTAGCATGTCAAAAGAAGACACAGGTTACTCTTTGTTAGAGGTCCAATAGCCATCTCTCCCATCTGTGTTGATTAGGGTGGGTGGTGCGAGGTGGAACAGGCTGGCAGACACTTCATTTGTGGGGCCAGGCAGGTCTGAGACCTGAAAGGTTCTGAGAAAGTGCACCCAACAGCCAGGTCTGGTGAGCTGCAGAGAAGTGAGACCCACTGTGGCATAACTGAACATAACAGGGGGAAGAAACATGAGCCTCAAGAGGTTTTCATTCAACTATCCAACCATCCATCCATCCATCCACCAGATTTACAATGTTTTATTTTATCTTGATGCAGTCAGATTTGAAGATATTCCCTGCTGCTGTCTCACTACTTCAATTTGACCGTGAAGGGGATGACGCTCTGATGTGTTTTGCAATCAGTTTTCCCTTCAATGCATTTTCAGTGTCCTTTATTCACAAAAGCTTTACAGAAACACTGCTATATTACCGCCTTTAACTACATTACTGGATTTAAAGCCTTACAGCGACAAAAGGAGGTCTAAGCCACGCCAGTACTCACTCAGCTGAAAGTATTACACTCCATCAGTGACTCACTCCTACGTCATGATCCGACTCCAGGCACCTGCGTCAGTGGTGGGCACCACCTTCATTGTAAACCAGCTTGTGTTGACCAAACAAGTACCTCTCAACCAGGAAGCGGACACTGAACCGTACATCTGCACAAGCTTCAAGAGACTTTGTAGCGATAAACTCCGCGCATAGGCGGAGTTAGGTCAAAATGGAAATTAATAAAGAGCTACATGTGACCATAGCCTTAAAACCTGCATTCAATCAACAGCTTTCCCTTAACCATTATCCAAGACCTTCTGGCTAGAAGCATTATACAGGGTTTAGGAATGGCCCTGTAAACACAATTTAAATTAGTGCAAAAACAAAACAAAAACACTAATAAAGAGATTTCAGGGCCAGTGATCAACCGTGTTCTGTGAATGAGCCAATGGCTCTAATGTTTGGATTTCCAGAGTCACTTCTGTTACTTTCATGACTACAGCGAGGCATGCTGCCTCCGTGACAGCCCCTGGCTTCAGATCCCAAGGCGCCTTCGCTGGCTGCAATCCACCCAGAGACCCCCAGGATTCTGTGGGCGTACGCCAGTACTTCCTGTTTTATTGTCTCTACTGCAGCAGATGTACTAAAGTCTGCAGAAGGATTCTCTGCTAAAGGATGGGCAACAGGGACACCACTGCAAGATTCCTGTCCTGTGTTCACCTGAGACACTAGTCCCAAAAGGCTGGCTTTGCTGTGTGTTGTGTTTAATCCCACACAGCACTGGGTCAGGGAGGGGTGATGTCGGAGTCCGGCAGGGGTGACGTCAGGGTCAGGCAATGGCAATGTCAGGGTCAGGCAGGGGTGACGTCAGGGTCAGGCAGGGGTGACGTCAGGGTCAGGCAGGGGTGACGTCAGGGTCAGGCCTGCGATTAATTGCCATCAATGGGATGGTGTCCTGCTGGGGTCAGGAGACCAGCATGTCTGATTGTTTTTTAATCAAGTTAACTCTTTTCTTAATTTTTATTTAATTTTTTTTTAATTTTAAAATGCATCCCATTTTTCTTAAAGGAACCATGAAACAAACGACGACATCTAAGAAGATAACTTTCTTTTCTTTGTTTGATTAAGAGGAGCCAGTGATTCTGTGGCCCACTCTGTCCCCTTATTTATTTATTTTTATTTGAGAAAGAGTAAGGGGCCCCAAGGGGACTCGTCTCTTTTGCCAGTGGCTTACCACCTCCTGCCTTTCAGATGTTGGTAAAATTCCAATGTTTTGCCCGGATTCGATTGCGAAACATTGATACAGAGCGCACATGCAAAGAAGGAACCTTGCAAGGAAATCATTCCTTACTTGTAGCACTCAGTTTGCAGCTTGTAGTGCTGCAGATCACATGCTGCACTCACTTCTAGCATCTGGTGCTGGGCTCGGAGCATTATAGGTTGTTTCTCGTCCCAGAAGCTGTTTCGGTTTTGACATGGCATATGGTACCTTCACTGAAACCCACACTGCTCTAGCGCACAGACTCCACCTTAGACTGATTCTCACACAAGCCCAGAGGTGAGGGTATATGTGCCATAGCTAAGACGACAGTCCTGGACAAAGACTGGTCACAAAGTTTGTCTTTTTTGTGGATTAGAACACTCAAGAGTACACTCCTTGTGCGTGTTGACATGTTGGCACTATTTCAAAGCCCCTTTCTGGAGAAGGTTGTGCTCAGTCGAGCCCTCAAGGTTTCGCAGGAGTTGACAGCGCCTTCTTGCCTCGAGTGGGTGACACTGACTGCTCAGCCTTTTTTGGAGAGGGTTTTTCGTTCAAGGATTGGCTGATCCCTTCCACCGAGTGGAGGCGCCTTTTGAAATTGATCCCACAATCAGACTCCAGTGTGAAGGTTTTTCATATTTTTGTGGCTGGGTATTGTAACCAGTCGTCTGTTTCAGACCGAGGCTGGAGGTTTGATCGTTGTTCTGGATTTCAATCTGGAGATTCAGCTTCTTTGGAGTCCGAGTCTTCTGGGGATAGAGAAGTAGGTTCCGCTTTCTTGGTTCCACCAGTGAATTGGACGAACATCCCTAATAATCATCAAACTTGAAGCCCTCGGCTTCCACTCCAGACAAGGCCTTACGAGAGTCCGGGGACTGTATCTTGGAGTAATGCAGCCATCTCCTGTCCCGGTGGTACCAGATGTATTCTTGGACCAAAAGATGTAAAATGCCAAACGAGGTCTGGTTGTGACCCCACAGTAAACAGAGGTCACTCTTACCGGATGCTGGTCCAACCCCACGGGCTCGCTGTTACAAGAGAAGTATAACTTAAACTGAGTATTCTCCTTGACTGCTCACCCCCTCCAAGTACATAATTCTCGTTGGACATGCTCCTGGTTGTGCGACGCAGCAGTTGCTGCTGAGGTCTGAGTTCCTTAGGTGGTATTCAAAGCCATAAATATCCTTTCATCTGCAGTTCAGTGTCCACATGCTTCTATTTTTGGTTCGTAAAGATGGAGTCGGAATTCAATGGTAGAGAAGTGCAATATCACAGAGTCTGTGCCCCAGTGCATTGTGGGATTCAGAGGGGGCACTAAAAGGCACCTAGAAACTGAAACTCCCTGGTCTAAGAAGAACAACTTATGTTTCATGCCCAGCTTTAGGGGCAGGAGACTGCCCAGCATTTCTCGGCCTCTATAGACACGTGATCCAAACAAATAATTCTGGCAGCCAGTACAGCACCACGATGGTTCTATCTATAGTCTGCAAAAGTTGCACAAATATCAAGTTCTCCCACGAGCAGTATGAGCAGCTCACCAGGGTTTCTTCATCCTGAGGCTGCAGGTTTAATTTGCCTTCTGAAAACGCTGCAATAAAAGTACCGAACTGGAAACAGAAAAGGGACTCACTGGGCTACCCGCGCCCTACATTGGCTAAACTGAGGCCTGTCTAAGGGTTGGATGGAATTGCGGTGTTTCTTCCAATGAGCAAGTCTCTGGTGGACTGCCATATACCTGTCTGATAGAAAGTAAACTTAAGATCACCCGCTGAATTAGCTAGATTGTCACACGAACTATAATGCAGCTAAAAGCCCACCCTTCCGCATGGACCTGAGAGATGCAGGGCGTTACTTGCACATTACTTGCTGACACAAGGAATAATAGTGAACATTAGTGAGTCCAAAGGTCTTACCCCCCACAGTTTCATCGGTTCCGAAGTGCGCCCGGTAGAACAGCACGAGCTCCAGCCAGTAGACGTGGTACACCACGATCAGGGCCACCACCAGGAAGAGGGTCACGCCAAGTCCACATGCCAGCTCGGTGACGTACCTGGCTGGCGGCACTGCAATCAAAGAAGGACAACTTGTGTCAGCACCTTCATATGAGATGGCCACTACTGCAGCCCTTTGTAACACAGTAAACGATTTGTCTGCAGAACGTCTGGTCTCATAAAACACACCGTGGACAGAAGAAGAGATCAGGCAAGGGTGTTAATAACAATGGGTGTCAAAGCAATGTCTAGGAAAAGCTATGCAAGGCAGGACACACCGAATGGAGTCCTGCACTTCCAGAAAACCTCAAAACAAGACTAAAATAGAGTTGTGGGGGGCAGTTGTGTCAAACACACAAACCTTGGAACTATCTTACGCTCTAGTGGTAATGGTTAGATACTCTACACTTGACTTGTCTACCTCTGCCCCCCCCGAGGGAGTGCTGAAGTAATCTCTACTGGGGACAGAAGACAGTGCCTTGATTTGGAGTTACTTTGAGGTGTGCTCCCATCACTATATTTTGGGGTTTAGTACTCATCTACTTTTCTGGTGTTCGGATACCTTGGACCGAGTTAGTCTACCTTCAGGACCACCACGCCCTGTGGCACAAGACCGCTGGGACAGGGAAAAGCCAACGTCTGCAAGAGAGTTCAACTTCCTTTGCTTGGCCTCGATACACAACTTTTAACAAGAAGGAGCTGCTCTTCGTCGAAGGGAGGAATATCACAATGTTTTGCACATTGACTCTGATCTGGGTGTTTTGCTGGTTGCTTTGTCCTTCACTTGAACCCCCTGTAAAGTTCAAAGGCTTGACTGTTGAGGTGACCTGGAGTTGGCCACTCCAGAAAGGTTTTCCTTCCTGGGTTATTCTAAACAAATACACCTGCTCACCCAGGTGAGACGCTGTCAGTCCTTTTCTGTGGCCTGGGGGGGGAGTCAGCGTTTACTGGGCAGGGTCCATGGTGGGTACAGTCACGTACTGCTGCTGTCCCAGAGCTTGGTATGCGTGTGGTAAAGCAGGGAAATCGACATTAGAAATAAAATAACAGACATTCTTTACTTCTGTTATGGCTGACATACACCTTGAAACAAATTCCAGCATTTACACAGCATGGTCTACAATTACAAGGTTCAGTTGATGAGCAGAGTTGCAGGCCGGGATGCTACCACACAACAAGTGTGCTCTAAGAGGCAGCCTTCGATGGAGAATGTGTTTCCCAGTTCTTTACAATCCATGTGAGATGCAACGCTACGACTAAAGGATAGTTGTGATGTGTGTCTTACAGGTGTTCACAAGGGCCAGCTAAAGGCAGAAGCCTAGGTCACTGACATTTTTAGAGAGCAGAGGGCAGAGTTTTGCTTGTTGGGTAGGATATGAGACTAACGATGTGGACCACTGTTCACCAGTGTGGTTTCAAAGCCCACGCGTGAACACAAGCCTGAGTAAAACCCATCAAAGAGGTTCTTCATTTCCAAATGGAGAACTTCACAGTGACCACTTATTCTAGGATTTTAGAGAGAGGCGGATGACCAGACATTGGGCCCTGGGTCAGGCATCATATTCTTAATAGATGGGGTACAGTAACGGGGTCACCCCAGACACCGAGGGAGCATTAATGGTCCTTGTATGGATTACTGCCATGGCTGGCCTGCACGGTCTCACAGTTTGTGTTCTGAGGGTCAGGCAGAAAGTTTTAGTTTATTGACTCTTCTTTAGACATGTACAATTATCTCCAAGGTGGCTTTGCCACATTTCGGTTCTATGAGACTGTTCCAAGTTATGGCAGTCTTGCTCGTGAGGCCAATAAAGTTTCAATTTTACAACTACTGTTGTCACACACCTTTTGCACTAGCGAAACTAGAGGAAATAGTAATTTGTTCCTACAGTAAGAATTAGAAGCATCAGGAATGAGTCTCACAGAAGACTGTTCCACAAAATGTCTGCTTTAAAGCCCTTGTCACGGATGCAGCAGAGGTTTATGGGCAGGGAGGTGTGACTTCTTCCATAACTCTGCTTTTATTTTGTTTTGAGTCTGACCTCTTCCAGCAGCCGTTGGCTTTGTCTCACTCTATCAAGAAAGGCCATAGTCACTTGGAACAGATGATCCAGGATGCGGGATGGGTCATCCAAGGGCATGAAAGATGTCTTCTGCCGGCTCATAAGTAAGGTTTCTTACCCTGGACGCTAGTTGGGTTTTCCCTTCACTCATCTTGACTGGACATGGACTTTGCTTCTCAGAGGCCCTGGTTGCAAGTCTGGACAACTCAGTCGTTGCGAGTCCATTTGTCTTGTAGGTCTGTCTACAGCAGCTGATTAATGGAGCACCACAGCCATAGCTCTCAACCCAGTCCCAACGGGACAAAGGGTGTAATTTTCTTGCAGTGGCTATACTGGGAGCATGGGCACGTGAACAGAAGCAGGAGATAAGATGGCATTGCTAATTTACAAAAAATATACATATTTTAAGTCCTTGAACATGCATTTTGGAGAGTCAAGGTCACTCTACAGAGGCTGGCGCTCCAGCGCGACAACCCTTCAGGGCCTGTTACATTACACAGAAGACAGAAACAGCCAATGGCCCAACACACCCAGTTCTAAACCTCTATAGTACATGAAGCCACAACACCCCCAGGCTTGAGACATAGAAACACTAAAAGGACCAGAAGCCTTTCAAGTAAACCTGCCAATGATCACGAATAGCTACCAAAGACCGGAGTGACCCCCCCCCCGTTTGTCAACTTGTCACAAAGAGGGCGCTATTCAAGCAGCCGCGCATGGGTTTGCCCTGGATCAATACCGCACCGCAAGCATGAGAAGCCAGTGAGTCCAATACTCTTTAAATCACTGTCAGGGGGCCTTCTTTCAATTCAACTCAAATGGGTGCAAGCAATTCATTTTACAGCAACATTTCACACATATAATGCCTAAAATGCACACACTGAATGTGCGCACGGAAGGAGGTGTCACATTAGAATAGGTCAGGGTGTGGAAAAGCAGCCATGCGCATTAAGTCACTTCAGCAGCAGTTCCTGTTTATCCCTTATTTGGAACCCGGTGCAAGGCTCCCTCTCGGGTGCTGTGACGCCTCCAAAAGAGGGAGGATATTTTACCCAATTAATCCTGGAAGCAGCTCTGTCCTCTTGACTAGTGGTTGTTTATCCTGTCACATGTATCCACAATCTTTGGCTTCTACAGCTTCAAACAGTGCCAGCCTCCCATACAAGTGGGCTGTATAGAGCTGCAGTGGTCGGCTTACCAACTGGGGAGCAGAGAGACTGGACCATTGCTGTCCTAGTCAAAGCTTTGACTTGATAAAGAAATGACCGTTGGCATCAATGATGCACCTTTGAGGAATGGAAGACGTAGGGAGGGGCCGACCATGCACAGTTATGTGCTCCAGAAGTTGCCACTCTGATCTAGCTCTCTTACGTTTTACAGAGCCGCGCTTTGGTGGGAACCCTCATAGGGATCAGCCCTTATACCCATAATGAATTGATCTTTGCACCAACAAGCGGGGTTGGAGAGATGAAAAAATAACCTAAATGAAATTACAGTATTCTTGTACTTCTCATATCATTTTCTTGCAGTTTCCTGTCCCAACCTTGGCAAATGCAAAGGTTACCCATGAAAATACACATATATTGTTGAAAACATTGTTAGTTGTGAAGGTTAAACACTAGGTACACAACACACACGACCACCACTCCACTGGCCAAGTGTCTTTAATGCCTTGCCTTCATTTCCCAGCAGTTCCTTCCCACTTCTTACCTTTCAGTTTCACTGGGATTTGCCAGGAGACCTGTCCTTTGTCATTCCTGGCAAAGCAGGTGTAGTTGCGCTTCAAGTCGTCTGCGGTGCAATCTTTGATGGACAGCACGCTCAAGATGGTCTTCACTCCCAGGTCCTGCTCATCAACACTGTGTGCAATAAAAAGGAATGAGTTAGGGGGGCAAACTACGCGTTCTTGCACAGGGACGCCTGAAGACTCTTCATCTCTATTGGAACCCATCGCTGAGAGGCCAGGGCAGAGCGAAGGGGGAGAGAGGGAGGAAAGCTTACTCACCTGTAACTATCTGTTTCAGTTTGTTGTGCTCTACTCCCATATTATGTGTTTACTTCTGGCTTCTATTGGTTGGGGGTTGAAATGCCCACTTGTTTTTTTTTTTTACCAATCTCTCGTGAGATTTCCATCAGGATTCATTCTGCTGTCCTTTAGTCCTGAAATCTACGGGGGGGGGACAATCTGGTACGCCAGCCGAGTTTGTGCAGTTTTGCCCACTCCATGTTCCGCTTAGAACGCAGAGCTCGTCAAAACTCTACCAACCGTCGTGTGGCGGAGTTTTTTCTTGTGCATGGCTCGCCAACGTTAAGTTAGTGACTAAGAATTTGCATCTCCTAGAAACTCTTATCGAGAGGCAGAAACCCGCAGCGTCCTCTGGCGTGCCGTGTGGTGGCGTTTGCACTGATTTTACAGCGCAGAACAAGCTCCTGGCGCTAAAAATCACAGCGAGCGGCACGAAGTGACCGAATTCCGCCCGCTCGTGCAAGTCTGCGGAATCTCAGAATCTTTATGTAAACGCGCTGAGTAAAACTGTGCGAGTTCTGCTCAGGCCTGCTGAAATTTACCTTTCAGTGCTTTGGTGTGACTTTTGTGGCATGTCTCCATCACTGCAAAGACCAACATGTCATGCCCACTACATGCAGTAGACCAGGAAAGAGCTCAGCACATTATTGTGCCCAACACCACAGCTGCAACGTAGAACCAAGACTACGCTTATGAACAGCTGCAGTGATGCACAAGCGATTACTACTGTAAAACAAAAATACCTGAATCACTGGGCCTGTACTCATGCAACACTGTAAAATACATTAATGCACCAATCCAAGCCCCCTGGAATCTGGTGCCCAATTCTCAGTCTGTTTATGAACCACTCTAGCGCCCCGCACCCCTTCTTCTGGAAAATGGGTCCAGTCTCCTATTATGGGACTGTAGCCATGGTCATTGTAATGCACAAGCACCCCTGTAACGCTGGATCCAACCCTAGCAATGATACTATGCCAATGGATTTGTACTCCATGAATCACTGTGTCCTACGCAACAGGAAATTGGCCATCAAATTACCAGGGCAGTAGACTGCACCTTCCTAGATCACACGGTCCAATCTGAAACTACTGGATGGTAACCACTGCACAAGACTCCCCGCATACAGCAGGTTATTGGGTCTGATCTGAGACCGCAACCACCCCTACACGAAACACTAAAGCATTAGGAACTTGAGGGCAGCGATTAGATGCTGGACTTACTGCCCCTATAGTGTAAGGAAATGCCTCCTTGGCATGGTTACCCCCTGACTTTTTGCCTTTTGTGGATGCCAGTTATGACTGAAAGTGTGCTGGGACCCTGCTAACCAGGCCCCAGCACCAGTGTTCTTTCCCTAAAACTGTACCTTTGTTCCCACAATTGGCACAGCCCTGGCACCCAGATAAGTTCCTTGTAAATGGTACCCCTGGTACCAAGTGCCCTGATGCAAGGGAAGGTGTCTAAGGGCTGCAGCATGTCTTATGCCACCCTGGGGACCCCTCACTCAGCACATGCACACTGCCTCACAGCTTGTGTGTGCTGGTGGGGAGAAAATGACTAAGTCGACATGGCACCCCTCTCAGGAAGCCATGCCCACAAACCACTGCCTGTGGAATAGGTAAGTCACCCCTCTAGCAGGCCTTACAGCCCTAACGCAGGGTGCACTATACCACAGGTGAAGGCATATGTGGATGAGCACTATGCCCCTACAGTGTCTAAGCAAAACCTTAGACATTGTAAGTGCAAGGTAGCCATAAAGTGTATATGGGCTGGGGGTTTGTCAAATATGAACTCCACAGTTCCATAATGGCTACACTGAAATCTGGGAAGTTTGGTATCAAACTTCTCAGCACAATAAATACACACTGATGCCAGTGTGAAATTTATTGTAAAAAGCACCCACAGGGCATCTTAGAGATGCCCCCTGAACACCAGTCCGACTCCTAGTGCTAGGCTGACAAGTTTCTGCCAGCCTGCCACAACCAGACGACTTGCTGGCCACATGGGGAGAGTACCTTTGTCACTCTGCGGCCAAGAACAAAGCCTGTACTGGGTGGAGGTGCTTCTCACCTCCCCCTGCAGGAACGGTAACACCTGGCGGTGAGCCACATAGGCTCAGGCCTTTTGTTACAGCACCCCAGGGCATCCCAGCTAGTGGAGATGCCCGCCCCTCCGGCCACTGCCCCCACTTTAGGCGGCAAGGTTGGAGGAGATAATGAGAAAAACAAGAAGGAGTCACCCACTTGTCACGACTGCCCCTAAAGTGCCCTGAGCTGAAGTGACCCCTGCCTTTAGAAATCCTCCATCTTGAGATTGGAGGATTCCCCCAATAGGATTAGGGATGTGCCCCCCTCCCCTCAGGGAGTAGGCACAAAGAGGGCGTAGCCACCCTCCAGGACAGTAACCATTGGCTACTGCCCTCCCGATCTAAACACACACCCCTAATTCAGTATTTAGGGGCACCCCAGAACCCAGGAAATCAGATTCCTGCAACCTACAACAAGAAGGACTGTTAACCTGAAAGCCCTGCAGAGACGACAACTGCTTTGGCCCCAGCCCTACCGGCCTGTCTCCAGACTCAAAGAACCTGCACAGCGACGCATCCAACAGGGACAAGCGACCTCAGAGGACTGCCCTGAATCCAAAGGACCAAGAAACTCCTGAGAACAGCGGCACTGTTCACAAACAGTACCAACTTTGCAACTTTTAAAGAACTCACCCTTCCCGCCGGAAGCGTGAGACCTCACCCTCTGCACCTAATGCCCCCGGCTCAAGTTCCAGGGAACCAACACTACAGGGAGGACTCCCAGGTGACTTCGACCTCGTGAGTAACCCGAGACGACCCCCCTAAACCCCCACAGCGACGCATACAGAGAGAACCCAGAGGCTTCCCCTGACCGCGACTGCCTGAAACAAGGAACCTGACACCTGGACCAAACACTGCACCCGCAGCCCTCAGAACCAGAAGGAACCGAACCCCAGTGCAGGAGTGACCCTCAGGCGATCCTCTGCCTAACCCAGTCGGTGGCTGGCCTGAGAAACCCACCCTGTGCCCTGCCTGCACCGCTAGAGTGACCCCCTGGTCCCTCCATTGATTCCTATTCAACACTCAACGCCTGCTTTGCACACTGCACCTGGCCGCCCCTGTGCTGCTGAGGGTGTGTTTTGTTTTGCCTACTTGTGTGTCCCCAGTGCTCTACAAAACCGCCTTGCTCTGCCCTCCAAAGACGCAGGCACTTACCTGCTGGCACACTGGAACCGGAGCACCCCCGTTCTTCATAGGAGCCTGTGTGTTTTGGGCCAGACTTTGACCTCTGCACCTGACCGGCCCTGTGTTGCTGGTGCGGTGACTTTGGGGTTGACTTAAACCCCCAACGGTGGACTGCCTATGCCCCGGAGACTGAACTTAAAAAGTGCTTTACTTACCTGAAAAACTAACCAATACTTACCTCCCCCAAGAACTGTTGATTTTTGCACAGTGACCACTTTTAAAATAGCCTATTGCCATGTTAACTAAAACTGTGTATGTTACTGCTCTAATTCAAAGTTCCTTACTTACCTGTGTGGAATACCTTGCATTTTATGTATTTACTTCAAATCTTGTGGTTCTAAAATAAATTAAGAAGAAATATTTTTCTATATAAAAACTATTGGCCTGTAGTTGAGTCTTTGAGTGTGTGTTCCTCATTTATTGCCTGTGTGTGTACAACAAATGCTTAACACTACCCTCTGATAAGCCTACTGCTCGACCACACTACCACAAAATAGAGCATTAGAATTATCTAATTTTGCCACTATCAACCTCTAAGGGGAACCCTTGGACTCTGTGCACACTATCTCTCACTTTGAGATAGTATGTACAGAGCCAACTTCCTACATTTAGTGAGCACATTATGCAATCCAACTTGTATTTAACCCTTACACTGAGCTCTGGCCACAGACCATAACATGGTCAATAAACCTGAGAGAGGACGAATGTGCCAAGGGGAAAAAAACTGCACCCGTGCTACTACTGAAGATGTAATAAAGTACTGGGTAGTGTCACCATATAATCGATTTTTTTGTATATTGTGACATGGTAAAACGGATAAGAGGACAGTTGTGATATGAAATAGTTTAGTCACTGCAAGGCCCGGCATCTAGAAAACAGAGTGTGTTTGTTCGTCTCCACGCTGTGACAATACTAGAAACCTTGGAGGACTTCCACAGCAACAGACACGACAATGATCAGCTGAGATGCACCTTCTAAGGGGTCCAACGTGGGGTTAGAGGGGAAATAGCCAACAACTTGGACATGTTAAGAACATTCTAATGGCCATCTAAGAATCTCTTTCAGAACGCTCATCGTCTTGGTCAAAACTAGCTCCAGAGCTCATCTATCCTAGACATGCCACCTCTCCCCCTCCCACTGGATAAATAGAGTAGTGCCAGAAAAGGAACAAGTGGGAGGATGATCTGAACTATCAAGGCAGCAGCTTTCTTTTTCATTGCTTTATCCTCAGACGTGGATGTCCTGGATTCAGAGTGGTAATGGAATCACGTCAAGAAGGCTTCATTGGAATACTTCCTGTGTGGTTATCGATAATCCATGTTCAGTGCTCTTCAGTCGCTAAAGGTAATGACCAACCGTCTCATAGCCAGAACAGGAAGCGGAGGGGACCCACAGAACACATCTGAGGCAACTGTGGGTGGTTAGGCATCAGAACCCATCGGAGATACCCATGTGCAAGCCCCAACGTGTGCCTTCAGAAACTCAAAAGAGCAAGACCTTAAGAAGTGGTTCCAAACAAGCTTTTCCAAAAAAAAGGTGTTACCAAATCTCTAAGCTAGGTCATGCCTATATCTGCCTGCACAGCACCTTGGAGCATCCTGCGGTGCAAATCTAAATACTGAGTACCGTGCCCAAGGCATAGCACTGGAGGAATACCTGGAAGGGACTGTTGGGTAAAGGACCACCTCACACAAACACCTGAGTTTTAAGGACCTTATTTTTCCTACCTGGGCCCATCAAGACCACCAATGAAGTAAACTCACGAGAACGCTGAGGAATCTAGAATGACAACAAGAGGACACACAATGCAGGCCACCAAAGTGCCTTTCCAACCCCTACTCACCCCGTAGCACCACCACCACCTAAAAGAAGTGGAAACTAATGAATAAAAGAGGCAGATTTAGACAAAAGAGTATCAACATGCAACACTGTGCAGTTCCACAGCTAAGAGACTAGAGGTGGGATCGCAGCCTTTTGGCCAAAATTATCGACCAATATCATAAGAGTCACTGACAAACTCCCCTCTATTTGCCTCTCTTAGGTACACATCACAGGCTCCTTGAGTTTGGGGTGAAGGTCTTTCCTTTCTGTTTCTATTTTGTGACGTTCAAGTAGCTCTCAGACCGATTTTCACAAATGCCGCTACACGGTCTTAGACATACAAAGTGCAAATACCACACTACTAGAATTCAGGATCAAGTCACACTGTATGCCACGCATGAAATCTGATGTCAAGGGATTTGAATGTTTTCAGTTTTTTGCTTCAGCAGCAAGGTTTCCATGGCAATCTGACAATTATTGCTGGAATTCTTCCTGTTTGGGGCTGGATGGGTCTTCTTTTATGGTCTCATTCAACATTTCATGTCATGCCCACACTTGTCACATTTGATTTGTTTATATGCCTTCATCATACTTCTTTCTAAAGTTAACCTCTGTAGATATGCTCAATTTTTACAATGCAATCCTTCCAAATATTCCCTACTGGCAACCCAACACTATCACACATTCACTACCATGTGTCTCTTCCTGGCAGGTGCTCTCCATCTCCTCTACACACAATCTTTGTGGCTTCCACTTGGTTTTTCTCAGCTTCCTTCCATGGCCCAAATCGCTCTCTGAACTTGAAGCCTCTCAGCCATCTTCCCTTTATTCACCTTTGACTCCTATCTTTAATTTTAAAATACATTAATGATCTAAATCATTCTAACCTTTCTAATATTAATAAAATGTACAACTAATCGGTTTCACGGAATGAGACTCTAATGGGTGCTGCTTCTCCTGATAAGTTTAATCAAATTTCACCACTGAATAGGGGAACAATTTGCAATCCGTCCCTTGCTCGGTTCCACAACCCTATCATATGGAGAGAGCGATTGCAACAGTAGAATTGAAGTAAATGAAATAAATGCAGTGTTTAAGACTGCTTTGTTTACTCTTGGCTTCAGTCACTGTTTGCACAACTACAAGGATTGAGAGGGGAAATAAAGAGAAGAGTACCACCACCCAAATATTAATAATAAAGAGGAAAATGCTGTTTCACAGTGTGCAGGAGATAACCTGCACCTCCTGATGAATGCCCCATGAATCATGGCCTAATAAGTATGGGCCGAAACATGTTAACATTGCAGGATGAGGAAGGTTTACTATCAAACTGAATACACTAACCAATCTTTATTTTAACATTGTATGAGTGGGTCAGAATTAAAACTAACCCCCACTTACTACAACTTTAATGCAAGGAACACACACAAGCCCAAGGGAGATATAACTACACAAAGACCGAAGGCTAGGGATGAGCCAAGCTATCAACATGTTTGCTGTAAAGTGGACAGGCTACCATGATGAAGCATGTCAAGTAGTGTGGCTAAGAGGTCTGCATCGTTTTAAGGACTATACACAACAGTATTTCCACACCAAGTTCTCTCTCCCACTTTATAGAACAGCAGAGTCCTTGGTTCAACGACTGCTTACCTGCTTGTTATATTAATCCGGGCATCCATCCTGTCCTCTACGTTCTTCCCATCGATGGTCCACCAAACATCCGTGCGAGAGCCCAGCACAAACGAAAAATGGACCTGGCAAGGAAGACGAGCCTCTTCTCCTAGCAATCAAAGGGAGACGTGTATTAAAATCTATATCGCCTTCGCAACCATGAATGTGAGAGGACGAAACTGAACAAGCTCAGCTCTGCCATGCAATCTTTTATCAACGCTTGTTAGCATGTAAACCCAAGGCAGTGGTTACTATACCATAGTTTACACAGTACCTAGGATAGATCTCGCTGAATGGACAACTTTTTTCTAAGGGTTTATGGAGTTTGATGGTCCTCAAAGTGCTCTGTCTACCTAGAAATTATTGCTTACACAGATTGAGACAAACTTTGCTAGATAGACACATGCACATCGCTACAACGATAAAAAAAAACATTCAATTTTATGAAAATATGCATTCAAAATACCGACCTAAAACTAAAGCTAGGAAAAATAAAGACCATAGACAATATTTGGAAGATCCTGGCAGCTGAAAACATTTGGAAAATAAATGTTACTGCAGGAAAATCCCAGATGTAGAAAATTGTCTACATGCCAAATGTAGAAAAGTCAATTTCCTGTATTGTAAATCACTGTTCTAACAGGTGTCCTGGCTTATGTGTGGTTAGCTCTTATTGCAAGCAGCCATATTACAGGTCTTTAGCTCTGCATGCTATACAGCCAATGGACCAGGGACAAATAAAGCTGGACGTTTGAAGGCCCTGAAAAGGAAGACCTTAAGTAGCTAGAGTCCCATGCAACTGAGACGCCCCACCATCCTGGCCCTGCAAACTCCATGTCCATCCACCTCTCACAAAACGCTTCCCATCATGCAATGTGTGGCTTACCTGCTTCAAACGCATAGGAGACCTTCTCGCTCGACTGGATGATGGTCGGTGGTCTGGCGTTGTTTGGTGAACCTGTGAAGGTGAAGAGAAAACTGTAACCGTGGTTTCACCACAAGCCTTGGAGGGCACCCTAACATACATACAGGACTCATTACTGACTCTCTTCAGCTTCAAAGCACCGGATTAAAGAATGAATGAATTACTGCACTTGTTAGGTGCACTCTTCTTACCAACCTCTCGATAATCAGCGAGTGGCCCTGCGTACCGGAAGCCTGGCCTGCAGTCGCCCCGGAAGAGATTGGCCCAGGTTTCCTTGGCAGCTTTGCCCCTGCAGTAACATCAATACTTTACCTCCCAGGCTGTTGGAATGAATCATACTCACTTCTGTTCAGTGCACACACAGCATCACTGAGGCGCCGCAGAGCTTTTTAGAAACCCGGGGGTGACGGATTCACAAGTCATTAACATCAAGGACTGAGGAATCATCCTGCACTTTCATGAAATATTGATGGGTACAAGGAAACCAGGAAAATACTCCCAAACTCTGGGTACCCCCACTGGGGTGAACATGCAACGGCCCGAGGACATCCACCTCTTCAAACCTTTTAATACATATGTATGTAGGTGGAATCGAATGACAACCACTGCAGGCAAGATCTATGGCCAATTTACATACAAAAAATATCCCACAATGTGGTAATAGCTGCCAACAATCAAGAACTCAGGCATTGCTAAAATAATCCGAATAATTCAGCAAATGTTCTGGCTATGAAACAAAGCATAAGAAGATGAAATCAAGTGCTGGGCTGCACACACGAGTCTCTAAAGCAAGAGAGGTCTGGCAGCCTCCAAATAACCATTTATACAGGTGAAATATGAACCAACAGACCCAAATCCTAAAGCAATTATGGAAGAAAAATCCGGCGAAATTCAAGCACAATGACTAAATTACAAGTAAAAACCTCATGTCACCCAAATTACATTTTGTTTTCTCACCCCCCCCAAACATATTTAAAAAAAGGCCTTTGCAAATCTGAATTTCAACTGGTTTATCCTGGTTTTCGAACCACAGACTTCTAAGGGGAAAACAGCAATGCTGCCCCGGCAGGTTAGGACTTCAAGTAGAGCAGGGGGGGATCGAGAGCGGCTGATGCTTCTTTGACCACGAAATACCATAGTTCCTAAATATCTGAGCAAGAAAGACAGCTCACATGAAAAAAAAAATGAAAAACTATTTTTGAGTTACTGGTGTTTTCCCGCAAATGGATCCAAGTAAAACCTTTAAAAAAAAAAAAAAAAACACAGTATGTGGTTTCTGACTACTAGCGTGCAATCTCTGGGGGTTCCTGGTTACAGCAGCCCTTCACTCACAGCTAGGACTTTGGGATAAAACATTTTCTAGCTTTCGCGTCAAGATTTTTTCAATTCTATTAAGGACACGGAGGCGGGGTTTAGGCTTCTCTTTCCACGCTTTAACTTTTAGCAGCCAATCAGAAAAACAAAACAATCACTTCCTGTGACACAGTACCACATGACCACCATAGAACCTAGCCCTATATAAACCCCTTTCAGTAAATCACGTCTCCTCTTTCTTTGCGCGAGTCCAAATAACAGTAAAAGTCTCAAGAACAAATCTCCAACTGAGGGAAAATTGCGAACCATAGAGGAACTTTAACGTGACCACCATAAATCCAACCAGCGGAGGGACCAACGGGCCTGTCTGAGAAGGAGATCTCAGATAACAGGAATGACGTCCACTCAGAAGAACATGAGTCACTTGTCTTCATTGCCTAATAATAAAAAATAAAAATAAAAACATCGAGCCATAAACACAACCACACCCCTAGACATCTCAACATCATTTCAAAAGGGGGAGAGGGGTAAGAAAAGACACACAACATGAAATCAAGACATATTAATAACATGTGTAATAATTTACTAAACACTTTTCTGAGTGAGGGGTAATCCTCGCCTCCGTGTCCTTAATAGAATTGAAACATTCTCGATGCGAAAGCTCGAAGTATCTTCATTCTAGGTCAGGACCGGAGGCTCTCCTTATGCTGGTTTAAAGCTGATCTGGAACAATGGTTGCAACATCTAAAATGGGTTGGTAGTAGAAAGCCTTAAAGGTAGACCCAGACAACCGCTCAGCCGCTCTCAAAACGTCCTCTAGGCGAGATCCTAAAGAAGAATCCATGGCGCCTCTCGTGGAGTGAGCCCCAAACCGAGTAGTATCAATGCCCGCTCACCCATAAGCCACCACATCCATCTAGCCAGGGTGGGCGGAAAGGCTCTTCAGTAAGGAAATTAATAACTGACCGCCCATGTCAGACAGAAATTCGGCTGTACTCGCCTCATAATCTTTTAAACATTGTACAATACACAACTTAGAATTATCCGGGAAACTAGGATAAAACACGGATCTAGTGTTACATTTGGTACGGCGAGAAATATTAAAGGATACCCATACAGGGGAAAAAAACTCTACTTGATAGATGTAATGCTTTTACACCAGAAACCCATTTACAAGATACCAAACACAAAAGCACAGTAAGTTTAGCAGAGAGACGGTTCCTGGAAAGCCAGCCAGGAGTCTAGGAAATGTAAGGCAATATTTACATCCCAAAGGATAGAATAGAATAGCGCAGTTGAGGAGGGTTCGAAAACCGAATTCCCCGAAGACGTTTACACACAATCGGAAGTTTGCAACTAGGTTTACCCTTGATGGGAACCTGACCTGCTGAGATGGCCGACCAGTAATTATTAACAGATCTGTAGGCCATACCTGAAGCTGCCAAATGAGACAAGAAATTTAGAATCACGGAACAATCATCTGAGTATGGATCAGCACCTCGTTCACCGCACCAAGCGGATGCATAAAGCTTGTGAGTGCTAGCAGCCCAGGATTTTGTGATAAATCCTGAGATTCACGCAAAAGTCCTGGGATAGACAACTGTTTCCTGAAATTCTCCACGCCGCCAGGGTCAGGGAGTGTGATTACACTAGAGGATGGGGAAGGCCCGTTGGGTCTAGTAACAGGTTCCAACGATGAGGAAGAATAACTGGCAGAGAGCAAGTCATCTCTAGAACTACAGGGGGGGGTCCCAAGCACCAGCTCTGCTCTCAGAGGACACACTTGAGTCAGAACTCTGGGAATCATCATGAAGGGAGAAAAGGCGTATCCCAGGAACTGAGACCAGTCCTGTAGAAACGCATCGGTCTCTTGGGCTTCTGGGTCTGTGCGCCAACTGAAAAAATGATCCAACCGGCGTTTAAGGCAAGACGCAAAGACGTCTATCACGAAAGGACCCCCAGGCATTGGAGAGAGTGAAATATTCTCGTATGAAGTCTCCAATCGCTGAAGTCTCGAAGGTAGTGAAACTGCCAAATGGCTACTGTATTCCTCTGACCCAGGAGATACTCTGCCACTAACGAAATCCTATGTTGAAGGCAAAAGTGCCAAGAGCCCTTAGCAAACTCCACTAAGAGGCGAGATCTCGTCCCGGCCAGCTTGTTGACATAATGGACTGCTGAAATGTTGTCCATCCGGAGAAGGATGCAACAATTTGACCTCTCTGGAGACAGACTGCAAATCACTGGCATCGGATTCGATCTCGATCTCCGGAAACGAGCCAAAGATCGCTTTGCCATTCCAAGCATCCATATGATTGAGCCACCACTGGATCTCAGTCCTGGCCTCAGATGAGAAGGGAACGAGGGCAGAATAGCTGAGGCCCTTTTGGAGATGAGAGATCTTCAGACGTTGAAGGGCCCGGTAATGGAGGGGATGCGGAAATATAGCCTGAATGGACGAGGATAGGAGGCCCACCATTTGCGCTAGGCATCTCAAAGATACCATCTGTTTAGACAACATGGCCCTCAACTTCTTTATGTTACAGCCCTTGGAGGGAGGAAGGACCAATTGAGCCAGTACAGAGTCCAAGTGAAAGCCCAGAAACTCCACCCTCTGGGAAGGAACCAGGATGAACTTCTGTCTGTTGATGATGAAACCCGAGTCTTGAAGGAAAGATATCGCCCACTCCAGATGGGTCAGTGCGAGAAGAGGGCACTGAGACATAAGGTCGTTGAGATACATGATCAGACGTAGCCCATCGTGAAACCCCAAGGCACAGAAGACAGGCCGAAAGGAAGAACCCTTGATTCGAAACAACGGACCAGCTATAGAAACTGAAGAAATCTCCAATGAGGAGGAAAAATAGGAATGGTCAGATAAGCATCCTTTAAGTCTATACGGACCATCCAATCATTTTCTCTTAAGATATCCTTTAGCAAGTGAATGCCCTCCATCTTGAAATGGCGGTAAATCTAGCCATTGAAATCCTTTAGATTTAGGAGCAACCGGGAACCGCTACCCTTCTTTTCTACAAGAAAAATGGGACTGAGGAAGCCATGAGGGAGGGGAGAGGAGTCTACTCTGGCCTCTTTGGCTAGGAGAGCTGCGACTTCCAAGGAGATGAACTCCCAAACTTATAGGGAAAAATACATTTCTGGAGGAGGTACCCAGTGAACTGGTAAATCGTAAAATTCCAGTTTGAAACCCTGGATAGAATCCAGGACCCAGGGATCATGGGTGATCTTTTGACAAAGCTGTCCTGCCACCCGGAATCACTTCTTTAATCGAAATAAGTCTCACCTGCCGGGATGGACTCCTGATAGGAGGCGTAGGCTCCCTTAGATTTCCCTCTCCGGAAATGGTTGCGACCTCCACTGGACCTTGTGGGGTAGAAAGTGGGATGTTGGTGGGAACCACGTGAAGGGCCTTGATAGTAATTGCGGCCAGAGGCTCGCCCTCTGTAGCGTCTGGCCCTTGTCTGTTAGAAAGGGGGTGAAGAACCTTTTTTATGGATCCCTGCGCCTTGTCAAGTTTGGCATAAGTGGAGACGAACTTTGAAAGTTCTTTGAGGAAAGGAGATCCAAAAAGCAGACCCTGAGCCAATGAGCCTGATTCAGACGAGGCCAGATCCGTTGGTTTGGGATCCATCTTGAGTAGAATAGAATGCCACCTCTCACTGGAGATGGCACAGTTTGCGTTTCCCAAAAAACCATAAGGCTCTCTGGCCCCAACCAACCAAAACTTCTGAGTTAACAGGGACACCTGATTCCTTAGCCTGAAAACCCAATTCCAGGATTTTAGTAAGAGGACCAGAGACATCCAGGAGTTTATCCTGACAATCTCGCTAGGCACGATCAATGCCCTTTTTTTAGATCCTTGGAGAATTTCTTGAGATAGGTTACGAGGGTGGGGTCAATCTCTTGTGTCTCAGCGACTTTAGAGGAGAAATCTGGTCTGGGACATTCTGACCTCAGCTGAGATCGGACATCCTTATTGAAACTATAGCGAATGTGTGGCTTAACATATTCGGCCACCTCTGAAGGCGGAGTACAAGAGGAAGATCTAGGATGGATGACATCTTCCGGTTCAAAAGTGAACTTTCAGGGGCTGAGAAGGCACTTCTGCGTGCCGGAATTTGGCCTTTTGTTTACGTGGAGGAGAGTTAGGGTCCTTTTTTAAAGCCTGAGAAGAAGCAGAGGAATCAGAATCCTCCTTACTCTCATCTCTTGGATGAAGGGATTGTGACAATGAATAATCAGGATCCATAGACAAAGCTTTCAAAAGTTGGTCAAAGTCAGCTTGATGAGGCTTTGCATTGGAGACTGAGCTGGAATCTTGTGAAAAGGGCAGCTCCTCCTGGCTGCGAGAATGGAGCATCCAGCCCTGCTGCTCTGCAAAACCCAATAAGTGATGTTCAATTGGCTGTATAGCTTGGGCCAAAGCCACATTGACAGTGTGTCTAACACCAGCACGAGGGCATAGACAAGGTCTTGCTCAAATGACCCTGCAGGATCATCAAAAAAGGCACCTTCACCCAGAGTCTCCTTCAAAAACAGCCATGGTGAACAATGCCAGGTCACAAAAGTGAGAATTTAAAGGGCAGACAATCTGCCAATAATAACTTCCAATGAAGTGGGGAGGAGTTGCTGACAGTCTTTAAAGCAGGTTCAGTGCTCAGGGAAAAAAAAAAACAAGCCAGAAGTCAAGTGTGGAGGGATGCGTGCTTAAAAATAGAGGAAAAACACAGGAACTGGCCACCACCCAGTGGCAATTCAGTAAGGCAGAGCCTAGTTATAATTTATAACAGCCCAACAGCGCAACTGAGTGGGCGTAGAACAGAGAGCTGGTGAAATCCTTTTAGAGACGGAATACACGCATCTCTTGCGTGTTCTGAGCCCCCAGGGAACAAGGCTGAACGGAGTCAGCCAAGTTGCGCAGGCACGCCTGACAGGAAACACCAAAAATAGAAAGAGGACAGCATGTCAAGCATAATGCTCTGTCCTCACTCTTCTAACCCCCAATCCACTAAAAGAAATGCGAGGTGAAGAAAACCCCTGCTGGAACCGGAGCACCCCTGTTCTTCGTAGGCGCCTATGTGTTTTGGGCCCTCCTTTGACCTCTGCAACTGACCAGCCCTGAGTTGCTGGTGCGGGGACTTTGGGGTTGTCTTGAACCCCCAACGGTGGGCTGCCTATGCCCAGGAGACTGACTATGTAAGTGCTTTACTTACCTGAAAAACTAACTAAAACTTACTTCCCCCAGGAACTGATGATTTTTTTCAGTGGCCACTTTTAAAATAGTTTATTGCCATTTTAACCAAAACTGTGTGTACTGCTGTTTTAAATCAAAGTTCTATACTTACCTGTGTGAAATACCTTGCATTTTATTTACTTACCTCAAATTTGAATCTTGTGGTTCTAAAAATAAATCAAGAAAATATATTTTTCTATATAAAAACCTATTGGCCTGGAGTTAAGTCTTTGAGTGTGTGTTCCTCATTTATTGCCTGTGTGTGTACAACAAATGCTTAACACTACCCTCTGATAAGCCTACTGCTCAACCACACTACCACAGAGCATTAGTAGTATTTAATTTTGCCACTATCAACCTCTAAGGGGAACCCTTGGACTCTGTGCACACTATCTCTCACTTTGAGATAGTATATACAGCGCCAACTTCCTACAGATGCCAAAGAAGGTAAACTGGACCCTTGACTGTCAAAAGGCCTTTGACACACTGAAAGAAGCAATGTGCTCAGCACCAGTAAAGCTCCAAAATATTGTAGGCAGTTCATTGTGCAGACAGATGCCTGTGAAAACAGGACAGGGACAGGAGCAGCCCTGTCCCAAACCAATGATGATGGCCTTGATCAGCCTGTTGCTTTCATTAGCAGGTTACTTCCCAGGGAGCAGCGTTGGAGTGCCATTGAGAGGGAGGCCTTTGCTTTGGTTTGGTCCCTGAAAAATCTGAAGCCATACTTGTTTGGTACTCACTTTGTTATTCAAACTGACCACAGACCTCTCAGATGGCTCATGCAAATGAAAGGGGAGAACCCTAAACTTTTGAGGTGGTCCATATCCCTACAGGGAATTGGCTTTGTGGTGCAACACAGACCTGTGACCGCCCATGCCAATGCAGATGGCCTTTCCAGGTTCTTCCCCTTAGACAATGAAGACTCTCTTAGGAACAGTTAGTCTCATCCTCTTTTGTTTGGGGGCGTGTAGGGGGATGTGTAGGGAAGCGCCACTATTGGCATTGTTAGCCCCCCACTTTTTGCCTAGTGTTGATGCCAACTTTGATTGAAAGTGTGCTGGGCCTCAGCACTAGTGTTCTTTCCCTAAAACTGTACCTTTGTTCCAACAATTGGCACAGCCTTGGAACACAGTTAAGTCCCTTATAAAAGGTACCCATGGTACCAAGGGCCCTGTGGCCAGGGAAGGTCTAAGGGGAGCAGCATGTATTTTGCCACCCTAGGGGACCAGTCACTCAGCACATACACACCGCCTTGCAGCTTGTGTGTGCTGGTGGGGAGAAAAAGAAAGTCGACATAGCACCCCTCTTAGAGTGCCATGCCCACAAAAAACTGCCTGTGGCACAGGTAAGTCACCCCTTCAGCAAGCCTTACAGCCCTAAGGCAGGGTGCACTATACCACAGGTGAGGGCATAGCTGCATGAGCACTATGCTCCCACAGTGTCTAAGTTCATTCTTAGACATTGTAAGTGCAGTGTAGCCATACTGAGTATATGGTCTGGGAGTTTGTAATTATAAACTCCACAGAACCCTAATAGCTTCACTAAATACTGGAAAGTTTGGTATCAAACTTCTCAGCTCAATAAACCCACACCGATGCCAGTGTGGGATTTATTGAAAATTCTTAGAGATGCCGCCTGTATGTTAGCCAAACTGCAAGTGTACGACTGACCAGTCTGTGCCAGTCTGCCCCTTTCAGCCACGTTTCTGACCACATGGGGTGAGTGCCTTTGTGCACTCTGTGGCCAGAAACAAAGCCTGTCCTGGGTAGAGGTACTTCACACCTCCCCTCTACAGGAACTGTAACACCTGGCAGTGAGCCTCATAGGCTGAAGCCTCTGGTTACAGCCCCAGGGCACTCCAGCTAGCAGAGATGTACTCCCCCAGTTAAAGCCCCACTTCTGACAGCAAGTCCGGTGGGAAAATTAGGGAAAACAGGGAGGAGTGACCACCCCAGCCAGGACCATCCCTAAGGTGTCCAGAGCGGAGGTGAACCCCCCCTTGCTGCAGAATCCTCCATCTTGGTTTGGAGGACAGGAACCAATAGGGATAGGAATGTGCCCCCCCACCCCAAAGGGAGTGGGCACAAAGAGGGTGTAGCCACCCTCCGGGACAGTGGGCACAAAGAGGGTGTAGCCACCCTCAGGGACAGTAGCCACTGGCTACTGACCCGTCCCCTAAAACGCTCCTAAATCTAGGATGTAAGAGCATCCCTGAACCCAGCTCACCAGATTCCTGGCAACCTACAAGAAGAAAGACGATTGCTAAGCTGAAACCCCCAGCAGAGAAGAAGGAAGACAACTGCTGTGGCCCCAGCCCTTCCGGCCTGTCTCCTGCTTCAAAGAACATGAAAAAAGATCAGTGACACGTCCAGCAGGCTCAGTGACCTCTGCCAACTCGAGAGGACTGCTCTGCACCCAAAAGGACCAAGAACTCCCGAGGACAGCGGCTCTGTCTGAAGAAACCTACAACCAAGGACTCCCACCTCACTCCAGATGCGTGAGTCTTGACCCCTGTGCTCCCGACACCCATGGCCCATGTCCAGGTGGTCCACCAAGCAAGAGAGGGTCCCCAGGTGATTGCGAGTAAGTGCCCACCCTGGGATGACCTTCTCCACCCCTCAACGATGACGCCTGCAGAGGGAATCCAGAGGACCCCGTCTGACCGTGAAGCTCCGGACGAAGATATCTGACCCCTAAAGGCGCACTGCACCCGCAGGCCCCAAGCCTTGGAGAAACCGACCACCGGTGCCTCAATGTTCAGCAGGCGGCCCTCCTCCCTGTCCGACCTGTGGTGTGCTGTTAGGACCTCGCCTGCAGCCTCTGAGTGACCCCCGGGGTCTCCTTATAGATCAGCATTGAAAACCTCACGTCCTGTTTGCACCCTGCACCCGGCTGCCCCTGTGCCGCTGAGGGTGTGTGGTTGGTGCCTATTTGTGGACCCTCCAGTGCTCTTCTAATCCCCCCCCTGGTCTACCCTCGGAGCTGCAGGTACTGATTCCAAGTAACCCCTGTATCCATAGGAGCCCACGTTAAATTTGGTTAACTTTGACCTTTGGACCCAGCCAGCCCCGTGTTGCTGGTGGTGGGTGTTTGGGGTCAACTTGAACCCCAACTGGTGGACTTCGTAAAACCCGGAGACTGAGACTAAGTGTTGTACGTACCTATAAACAGATCTAACTTTTCTTCCTTCAGGAACTATTTCTGAAAATTGCACTGTACATTTTTAATATAGCTTTTTGCTAATAATTCAAGAACTGTATTACTTAACTATTTCAAACTAAGTACTGTGTGAAATACGAAACTCTTAAGGTACTTACCTGCAACTGGAATCTTGTGGTTCTAAAAATAAACTAAGAAAATATAGTTTTGCAATTTAAAACCATTGGTCTGGAGTTAAGTCATTGAGTGTGTGCTTCTTGTATTGTCTATGTGTACAACAAATGCTTTGCACTACCCTCTGATAAGCCTAACTGCTCGCCCACACAAGAGAGAGCATTCGTATTATCTACTTTGGCCCCTGTTAAGCCTCTGGGGAACCCCTGGACCCTGTGCACACCATCCCTCACTTTGATATAGTATAAACAGAGCCAGCTTCCTACGATTTCTACCGGCACTTCTTTGAGAAGAAAGAACCCGCATTCCTCTACTAATGCCGGGGAGACTGATGTGTCAATAATCAAGCCGCCGCGACTGTGTGGTAAGCACTTGTCGGTTAAGACTGTGATGCATATGTTTGCATCGACTTTTTCTGCCTAATAAAGCTATTTTCTACATGAGTTTGAAGGCAAGGGTTTGTAAGCACTGTAAATTCTTTCTCGAGACAACCATTGTGACTGAATATACCAGCAGGGAAAAGGACCCGCAGCTCTTTGCCAGGAATATCCTGTTGATCCTCTCTCCAAATACATGTTTGGCCTCAGAACACTCTCCTGGTGCTGGGTGTGTACAATCTATTGTAAAGGAAAAGGGATCTGGCCTATCAGGCAGCGAGACTAGGCCAATATAAATCAAAACTGAGCCAACACCATCAACACTTCAAAATAAAAAAATAAAAAATGTACACAATAAGTGAGGGCACAATCTATTACTGATCCCAAAGTTTCATTCTAAACTTGTTGGTAAGAATTCAGTCAAATGCATCCAATGAACTATCATAAGCAAAAAGACAAGCAATGTACAAAAACGTAATATGATGGGGGGCGCTGCATACAGCATCGATGACACACAAAATACCTGCAAGAAATAAGACCTTACTAAGCACAAGAACACAGGTGCTGAGCCAAACTTTTAAATGTGACCCAACGAGGGGCGATGTATGTTAAAGGACAGAGCCTTTAATTCTTCCGGAAGGATGCTTAGCAATGGCACCACTCAACAGTTCTGACAAAGTCTCTATTTAACTCCAATTACTACCACCTGCTCCACCAATGTAACCTTCCTGAATCAATCATACAGAACAGAGTCTAGTAGTAAAGGGTGCACCCAGCTCCTCATTTCTTACCAACTAAAGCACCTCCTACACAGTCCTCCCAAGGATTGCCACTGAAAGATGGCAAACTGACCAACCAATCCAAGCAAGAACCAGATAGAAGGTCGACTAGCAACATCATGTTAATGAGGACTCCAAGGTATCCGCCTTTAAGGAGCTGGTAGATCATTCTTCATTCGGGGAAAGGACCCTGGACAGACTAGTTCTGTTCCATCTCCCACACCGGTAGAACCCAGCACCTCTCCACGTACTCTGACCCAGCAGATGCACAACAGCTTCCAGGTTGTCCAAATGTTGGGCATTCACATCTTGGTGGAGTTATTATGCAGTCATCTGTGTTATTCCATGTTTGCAGAAAACGAGAGACACTGAAAGATCTTTATTCTACCTTCAGATATGGATGAAAAACTTTTCTTCTGTTCTAGATAGACATAAACTAAATAAAGTCGGTATGAAGTCCATCCCATCAAGAGAAGGCCACATGACTGTAGGCAGAATGCCCAAGAATTTCAAATAAAAAACCCTATCCAAGCACACAGACCTGGATCCCTCCACTCTCCACGAGGGTCGCTGACTTAATTAAATAATTCACACCCTCCCCTCTCCCTCCTGCACAGAGTGCATTGGTTTCCCCCTACACCCAATCATACAACAAACTCAATTTGCTTCACTCCACTTGTGCATTCACAGATAAATGAAGCTGGTCGTGTTGAGTTCAGTAGCCAGGAAATGTTTGCCATCCAGCTGACTCAAATCCAGGCTTCAAGAACTGAATGCCACCATCATCCGGCAGCCCGCTTCATTGCCAACATCAGGATCCAAGACCATTTCACCCCCTCCCGATCCCAAACCAGACCTTGCCCCAGCACCAGAAGCCAAGATAGTCTTCACAATGGCATATCTTGGTCACAAAGGGACAATGTAGAACATCCCAGGCCGTCATTTGCTTCCACAAGCTCATCTTCCACTGTTTCAGTAGCATGACATGATGGATCTCAGGGAATGGCAACACAATAGAAATGGCAACTCGTCCAACTCACAGACATCTCTTTTCAGGCTATATCTAGTGAGCTCACAGCAGTTACTCAAAATGCAGCATAATTGTAAATAGAGTCTTACCCATACTGTAAGCAAAACCTTCCATGTATAGTTATGCAAATTAAGCTTCCTTGCCTCATGAAACCCATTCAAGCTTTTTCATTGCAAGAATGAAATATTGCAGCTGCTCACTTCTGGTCTCACTTGCACTAAAGACAATTGCACTATAAATGGAAGGTACTTGGAAGCCAGTAAACAGCAATCCTTCTCTAGCCCCGATTAACAAATGGAAAATCTTGAACATGCTGTTCCACCGCTTGTGCTTGCAGAAATCTGCAGCTGGAGACCTCCCACACAACCACAACATTGGTCTATAGAGCATTCTACAAAACAGACAACATTTTAGAGAGCATGAGCAAAGTAGCATGTCTTACCGATCACTTTCATGGTAGTTGTTCGGGTGAGATTGTATTTTCGCCCATTGTCTTCAAAGGTTAGGACGCATGTGTAGTTTCCCTCATACCGCATCAGTACGTTGGCGAAGGTCAAGTTCACTCCCTGAGGGTATCGCTCATAATAATTATAAACCACATGGCAATCCTGAGACCAAATGGAGGAAAAAGAAGCCTCAAAGTCATATCAGAAGTTGGGATCACTTTAATCAACTAGGTATTTTTTGCAAAGATTTACTCGTAACAAGGAGGAACAGTTGTCATGGAATTTATTAACAATTTAAGATTAGCCACGGCTAAACATACATCAATTGAAAAATATTTTGCGATACTAAATAAAGAAGATTCCAAGAAAAGTCCAGCACAATAAGGTTCTTGTTTCATCCTTCAGAGAGATAAAGTATTCAACGTCTGGCTACTGCAGGATGGCATCAGCACTCCGTTATGTCACCTACAGAATTTATATTTCAGTGGATGGGGTATCTGTCACCGTTGTGACGGAACAAGTTGTCTGTCAAGATCTCAATCCAGCCCTATGTTAAGTTACTCTGTGGTCTTTAACGCCACCCTTCAGGCCTTTCTGAAAGTCCCCATCACAAATTACCTGACGAGCCAGGACATCAGGTCTACTGACTGGACACAAGTGACCCAAATTCTAAAACTAGATTTTCTCACTTGATCACATGAAGTCTATCTGGGGACACAGCCATTGCTCTCTGTGCTCGAACCATCCAGCAGCAAACGCTCGGACACTGGAGAGCTAAGGCCAGCAAAAACTACTATATATAACTGGGGTGCTCGTATTCATCGATGCAGGCGGCAGCTGGGACAATTGGTTTTCTGGGAGGACCACAATTTGGATGACTTAGCAACTTGAAGCCCCAAAGAGCTGAGCAGCAGTTAAGGGGCGGCTTGAGATCACCAGCGGCAGCTCCTTCGCCTCGGCTCCATGAAGAGAGCAGGCTCCAGCTGGTTCCTTTTACGCTAGACTAACGACACATCGGGTTAATGACCACATTTGCAAACACCCAGGGGGCTCTTAACTTATGAATTATGCTCAGGACATCCAAGCTCCATATAAAAATGAAGATGTGTGTTATTTGCATGATCAGTTTGTTTTCTAGTCAGATTAATCGTGCAGCGCAAGTTAAACAAAATGGCCATATAGTCGTTTTTTATTAGTTATCAAGCAGGCGTATGACAGCTAAATAGCTTCGGCCGCGCGATGCGCTTCGTTTAACTAATTGATCATTTAGATTCCAATTGGTGCAATGATTGCAGCAGACCAACCAGAAAATTGAAATATTCCTCAGTTAACTACAATTGATGAATTTTAGCAAATACTTGCTTGCAGCAAAATAAATCCCAGAAGATTTTAACCACTTAATACTCTTACAACCCTTGCCGCTAGTACCATGATGTGGATAGTTAAACAATGCCAGGGCTTGGTGCACGAGGATAAATGCATCATGCACTAGGGGTAAATACCAACTAGGCAGATCAAGAACCAGAAAGTAGAGGGTGCATTAACTAAACTCCCAGGGTCATGTTCATATGTGGATTGTCACATCCAAGCGCGAGAAAAATTTGTGAATTGCTTCACCAACCGAGGTGGTGTACGTGCTGCAGGAGATCACTGACTGCACCTCTGATCTGGAATATGCAAGCAGAGAACACCTGCACTCATGTACCCTCACTGTCCACAGATCACCAAAGGAAAAGTTAAAGGTTCTTCTGATTCTTTACAACAGTGGGTCCCAACCTTTTGACTTCTGTGGACCCCCACTTTATCATTACTGGAACCCAAGGACCCCCACTGAATCATTATTGGGATCCGGGGACCCCCACTGGGTTATTACTGAAAGCTGGAGACCTTATCTGTCAATATTATCTAATTTTCTAAGCAGTTGCTGACTCCCTGAGGAGTCTTTGCGGACCCCAAACCACTGGTTGGGAACGACTGCTCTACAAAATTTCTCATGGCCTCCACATTTCTAGAAGCCAGGATAACTGTTTGTGCTGAACCCTGGAGTATAAAACCAGAAGGTTATCCCAACTATGATACTTTGCTTCCAGTCTGGTTCGCTTGTTTGCAGAGAGGAAATTGTAATTGTAATAAGGCCCTCGTAACTTTAGAACATCTGCAGACAATAGCAGAATTCCTTCAAGCTTTCAGAGAAAATTCATGAAACTTCTCAATCATGGGGTCCTCACTGTTTAAACGTGTCAGGAAAAGTACAAAGTACTCCTAAGTAAGGAACAGAAGACACATTTTTTTAGGGGCCTGCTTGTCAGCTGTGGACCCTAAAATGCAGAGAGGTAAATATATATGGGGTCGGGTGATCATCTCAAGCCTGGACTACTTGACTGTTCATAGCCTACCCTCTGCGCTTTGTTACTCAGGCACTCAACCATCAGTGTGAAAGACAATACGCCTCCTGGCTCAGGTGCACCATCTTCCGGCTCTCAGTGACCAATGAATTTTCCTTCAGTCAGCTATGTAGCCGTTTCTGGACCACTAGGCCGTAGGTCACTTACCCTACTCTAGAGTTTAATTTGAGCCACTGGTTTCTGGTGCTCGGAACTGGCACTGAATTGTCATCACCGGCACTTATGACAGTCTGCCACATGATGGCGCTGTTTGTCTAATTTAGAGATGAGCAATTAATTCAATATTCATTAAAATGCCTAATACCTACCCCCATGCCATTCTCACAGCTCTGGGGGCCTGAATAGTCTGAGTTGTCACATTGTACCGTGTTGGTACTGGTATTGGGTATGCGGCGGGGGCAATATATGCTGCAAGCCGCAGTGACCACCCAGCAAGACTCCTGGCACTGATTTTTTACATACAAACTAAGCACTGCCTGACTCCTGCAAGATGAGTCTTTAATGGGACTCGAGGTAGGGGGTTCTTGTGATCGCCAACCCTGTAAAGTCTTTTGTCAGGATTCCAGGTGTCATGGAACCAGGGAGCTCCAGTTTGTAAATAAAGTATCTTTAATTCCATTAAGGTAAATGCCAATGAGGGGATATTTTATTACAGCTTGAATCCTTCCTTTTACAGCTTCTTCAAATGCAAACAGTACATGGACAGAGAGCACCTGGGAGAAGCAAGAAGGGGTTGTTTGATGGGTACACGAGAGAAGAACACAAAGGAGACAACACGAAGCGCAGGAGGTGCTGGGAGAAGTACACAGGCGAGCGAACAAACAGCCACAGGGGAAAGAGCAAACAGAGCAGGCGCCTTGCATTTGGCAGGCAAGGGGGGAGAGAAACACAACAGTGAGTGCCCAGGAAAAAACATACACCCTGATGTAGTGTATAGCGAAAAGGAAAAAAGTAATTCCTTCAACGTCAGCTGCGGAGGGACACAAGTCAGCAAGCCAAGAGGACTGTAAAGGAGCTATGCTCTAGAGGAGGGGCTAACACAGGAAGGACAAGGAAAGCCATCCAATAAGAAGCAAGTAAATGAGTGACCGAGCTAACTAATGGGTAAGCACGGAGAGCCTAATGACTTGCCTTCTCCTGGATTCCAGCCTGCAACCAAAACTACCTAGCATCTCGCTTCCTGCTGATCAGGCTGGGTTACACCACCTTCATCTGGGTAGATGATGGAGAATGCTGGGGCAAAGCAAGCAAGAATTGGAACCCAATGCAGTACCAAGCGTTGAGAAAAGCAAAGGCTATATTTTCTGAAATGTTTGACGAGGTCCCTCGTTGGACGGACTTCAACGAGGTTAAATAGGCTTGTGACCATATGACATTAGGCACCCCAGAATAAGAGCAACATTGTGCCAGAGAACACACCCAGCTGTGCTCGAGAACATGCTTCAGATCTGAGGGGGGGGAGGGTGGGGGGGATCGGATGTGCCATAAGGAGGGGGTACGCCTTGAAGAAGCCCAAGATGACAAAGCTGCAGATGGGCGCTGGAGGGCCACTACAGAGACCCTCTGGTACAGCTGGCAAGGGAGTGATGCTTGTGAAGGGATGGTGGGAGAGTGTTTAATGAATCTCTGAAATAAGGTGTCTAGGGAAGTGCTGTAAAACCTCCAAGCAAATGACTCCATGTCACTGGTGGGGCATCATTCCTGCCCTGCGCTTTCATGTATCCAAGGAGATGCATTCTAGGAACTGTAGTCCGGGCTATTTCAAGAGCTTTATTGTGTCAAGTAGTTTGGGAGAGGAAAGGGCTGAAACCATGGTGCATCTGTTCCAACCTCGCTCCGCGTAGTCTGGATACCATTATCAACTCTGGGTCTTAGCAAGGCCCCAGTGTGATAAAGTCACTGCCGTTTATGACGTGTGTGCCGGGCACTAGGTGTGGCCGCCTAGAGCGCTTCCTTGTGCAGATTTCATGCCAAGGGATGCGCAAAGGGTTGGACAGTGCATGGCAAAAGGTGCTGTAGGTGCTGGATGTGAGGAGTTGTGGGGGCAGGGAGCACGTGCAATGATAATTTTGTGACAACGTGGACAAATGTTATACACGTGAAGCAATGCGCACAAAATGCATGAAGGTTAGGAGCCTTTTATTGTATTGCAGCATTTATATAGCGCATACTACCCCTATGTGGGATGCTGAAGATCTTCCCTACAGGAACGAAGGGCGTGTGGTTGGAAGGATGTTGTTTTTGTTTTGATCCTATGAGGGAAGTGTTTCCATCTCAAGGTGCAGTTAACGTATAGTGTGTCTCGGATGATGAAGTGTAGGAGACACATGCGCAGTTTATGGTTTTCAGTAGCTGGCAGCTTCGAACAATTAGGCAGGTCCCTTTATATCTGCTTAGATGCTGCCTGCACTGGCTCGTCCAATCGAAAATTGAGTGTATAGGTATGTCCTGAGCTGGCATGGGTGGAGGGAGGGAAAAGTGGAGATTTTATTATCATCCCACATCTGAGGGTCTATCTGAGCTGTAAAGAAGTGACCAGATTGAATAGATATTTGGGACCTGCACTGACTGGACAAATAAAGTCCTGCACAATTGTCCAGTAGTGTTTGACAGATCTCTTCAGCTAATCCATGCCTGTTCATTTGGTTATGTGTGTGTTTCGGCTGCAACGTGCAAGGTTGCGTGGGCAGTATTTCTAGCTGTGAGTGCATGCAGCCAAGACAAGGTTGAGTGGGGCAGTACCTCTGCTGAAGCAGAGACACAGGCCACCCCAATGAGAGCAGTATCTAGATGAGGATAGTATGAGCTTCATATTTCATGAGTACCTCCTGGTGGGCTGGGGACACCAAGAGGTCAGATGGATTTTCAGGGAATCGGTGAATGGAGACATCACACTTCAGAAGTTGGCACGGGACCGGTCTGGACTAGCACCATTCATGCCGATCATCATCCCAGTTGAGCGTTCTAGCCCCACTGGTCCATCTTAAGCAATTTAAGACAGCAACGCCCAGAATTCACTATCTTGTCAATTGAAGGCAGACGACTGGTAAAACGGTGAGGTGTTAACCTCAAGCACAGATGCATGAAGCAATATGCTCAAAGTAGCGAAAAGGGAATCCAGGGCTGGGAAGAAGACAGACTCTGAAGGGGGCTGGAACCAACTGTGGGACACGGATGAGGAGCTGAAACGGGGAAACAGTCCAGTGCAACAGCATGAGCAATGAGTGATGGTCGGCAAGGAGTGTTGTGGTGCCCATGGTGGAAGCTATGGGTCAAGAAAGAGTCAAAAGATGAGGAGGAGCAAAGGCGAAGCAAGGACTGCAGGGAGGACGCCCTGCTCAGCACAGGAGGAAGGTTTAGGAGGCAGGAAGAACAAAGGAGACTACATGAAGCGGGGGAGGGGAGTCCTGCGTTACGTTCCAACAGTTGTATTGGGACGGGAACAAACAGATACATCATAGAACTGGTGCACCATGGAGACGGGAAGTCATGTCATAGGACAAGCTTTTGAGCATCATGTCCATGGCAACAATATTCTTCAAAGAAAGCAAAGATTTGGCAAACAATGTCACAAGAGCAAGCTTCTACCACATACTTACAAATTCCAAGAGTGGAGGTAGGAACACATCTCCATGGCTTTGGAATCTCATGCAACACAAATCTACATTGGATTATTTATCCGTCTTCATTCAGTTACTTCTTGGCACTCTACAAGCAAATAATGATCTGGGTTCATGGCACAGACCAGGAATGTTTGGACAAGAGCCTTTGAGGATGTGATTGTGCCCCAGTATTTCTGGTCAAGAGCTTTGGAGGGAGTGCTTCACGCTGCTAGTGAGGGACATCATAGCAATGGTGGCCCATCTCATTGACCATGGGGTTGGGCTAAAGATCACAGTATCTGGCAAACAGTGAATATGAACTTAATCAATGAGTTAAATGACCACCAACGGGTTCCTGAGGAAAAATATTTTTTTTTCCTGCTTAGGGAAGGTCCCCAAACCTACATCATATTCAAGAACAGCAGTTGTGAAATGCGAAGCTTTGGGGACCCTCCCTAACCAGACACAAAAAGGCAGCTCTTGTCTCTGCAAGGTTCAGAAGGTCATCAACAACCAACACTGGGAGTCGGGAGCACTTTGGCAGATGGAGCTGGCACAGTTAGAGTTGGCACCAGGTGCACCGTTGAGGTGCTCGAGAGAAGGTCTCATTGTCTCTTTTAGCAAGCTTCCTGCCAGCTCCCACACACCATAAAAACTCAGTCACTCCTTACCAGATGGCCAGAATCAGCAGTTCCAGCCGATATCTCTGCACGCTTCAAGCCATCACAAGCTGCTGGCCTCACAATGGGCAAATCGCCTGCGGGACTTGGAATTATTGTGCGCAACCCCAAGGGATTTTCCTGAGTTTGTGGACATTTTCTGCCTGTCCAAAACAGGTGTTAACACTCAATGGAAACCTCTGGTTTTACCAGGTGCATTTCCACACCAAGTAAAACCAGGCCTGATGTTCCTTCACATGGTAATACCACATATGGGAACACCGGGCCACTCGATTGCATGGAGCGGTATTCTCCACAGGGATACTCCACAGGGCAACTCATAAGGGGAGCCCAAGTCTCTCACTTGCACTTCCTTTGACTATGGTTCTTGTTAGTGTCTACCTTTTTTATATCAGGATAGATATGGCATCGTCTCTCCAACCCATTTTTTCAAAGATGGACCAAAACTTCTGAAAGTTTTTACATGTATTACCCCCCTCTATAAGAGAGAGACCCGGAGAGGAGCTCATGCAGACAAATCATTTTGTGTTGTGCTTACCAGGTACCAGGTGACGCTGGGCGTTACATTCACTGGATAATATCCATCTATATCTGGGCAAGTCAAGACCTCCAAATGCCCAGATGGGAACTGTATTGATTCCGGCTTTGCCCATTGGCTGGCACAGGATCCAGGCTCTTTCTGAAGCACCTCCAGTGGAAAGGCAACCTTGCTGCAGTATGTGGTGTTCCTGAAAGAGAAGACATACTTTGAGCACACTTCTTGAAGGGCTGCTGCTCTACAGAAGAGGCGGGTCCTGACCAGAGAAACTGCTCAACATTTAAAGCACTATTTAAAGAGCAGAGGTGGTCTCCTGATATTGTGCATTTGTTAAACGTTACAAACAAGATGCTGTAGCAATGGTATGTGATTTCACCTCTAGGTCTATAAACTGGAGCCTTTATTTTAAACATCAAATGTGGTCTCACGTGGATTCAAAGCATCCCTATTGCTACCCAGTGAGGCTTTAACTCCAAAGATGTAAAGTTCTAATGACAGGCAACAAAGCACATGCAAAGCATCGGGTGTGGCATGTATGCGGGGAAAGGGCACAGCTGGTGGTCGCACCCTCAGTTACTCAAGGCAGAAAGTTGAAGAAGGTGGCCCACTGGTGTGTGGAGAATTGTCATTTAATAAAGCAAGTGACAGAGGCTCTATCCATCCTGGACAGGAAGTGGGGGGGGAGATTGCAAATTCAACTTGTTGTAGGCCAGGCACCAAGCCACGGTGGAGGAGTGTCAAGCATGGAGCTCAAGTGGCCACGCAGACACAAGGTTAGTGGTGGAACCGGAGTGGGGAACAAAATAGCAAGCTTTAAAATAAATCTCATGATGTATTCTGTCTGAAGGTTCAGGTTAAAAGCACTGAGTGCAGAAGGTTCAAGGATGTGGAAAACAGCTTTATCTCCAGCGGCGTACACAGCAGGACGATTTAGCAAGGCGGCAGTACTATGTGGTATGACTAGGGAGTCTTACGATGCAATACTAGCACGTTACCCAGAAGTGGACCTGGGGTTCACACCAGTAAACCTTAGCTCAGTGCTCGTACAGTGGCAAAGAGAAGTCAAGTGACTTACAGGAACAAGTGTAAAGCATTTTACAACACCAACTTGAATGATACGTAATTGACACAACTCAAAAGAAATCCAACACCAATTTAGAAAAATAAAGCAGATTTTTATCTTAATTTAGACACCAAAATTAACTTTATAACTTACAAACAATCAGAGTTGTGAATGTTTTAACCGTTTAAAAATAGATGCACTTTTAGTTGTTAAACAAATACCATTGAAGTCAATGGGGGAAAGCATAGTCTGCAATAGGTCACTTGTGGGGTGAATTCCATGGAGCCCACCTGGAGTTAAAGTCTGAGGGGTCACTAGACCAAGTTTCTATAGACAGTGCCTTTTTAGCTTACCCAGGGAGTCGGGTGCAGAGGTAGCCTTGCTATCCTCAGAAAAGACCGGGAACCGCTAGTGATGTCAATCAAAAATGCTGCATCCCGGAAAACCACACTTGGAGACGGAGTTAAACTCTTCCCTCGGAGAGTAGAGGCCTTTGGGGTCCCAGGACCTGGATTCCACAGCTGGCACTGCCACCACATCTGACAGCTTCGGTGGCAGAATTGGCCTTGCAGCTGTCAGTCACAAGAGAGTCACACCAAAGATGCTTTGCCACTTAGTCGAAGGCACCTTCTTCAGGATGCAGAATCTGAGCAGTGGGGTCATTGAAGATGTCAGTCACTATTGCTGGGAGTTGGTGATGTCCGGAGATGAGTCAATTACCGGGCTGGTGACCAACAATCCTTGGCAGTGGCAAAAGTAATCCACAGGTATTTTGTAACCTGGAGGTTAAGAGGAGTTGTTTAACGGCCAACAAACTTGGTGTGAGCCTCACTACAACTCCCGGGGTGAAAGCCACTGATTTTCTTTGGGTATACTCAAGAAGGGCCTGGCCTGGCGGGTTGCATTTCTTGGGACAGAGCATGAGGATTCTTCTGCAGGTTGCAGGTGACTGGTTCCACCAGTCAGGGGAGTCTGCTTCAGTTTCTGGTGTCCACTGGAGACCCTCTTGCTGGGGGCAACAAGCTTTTGCCACGGGCACACATCAAACACACAGTTCCAGTATATGGTCTCCTCGCGGCAATTAAGTGTCTGCTCTTTGCGCTGCAGCAGAGTCCAAAGTCCTGCTGTCGGTGACAGCATCTTCTCTGATTCAAAGTCAAAACTGAGGTTCTGGTGCCAGGGTAGCCCCTTAAATCGGAGTTTAGGGGGGCGTTAAGAGTGTGAGGGAGAATCGCAAAGGGCTACTGGTCCCAGCAGCAGCAAGTGGCCCCTGAAATAATGACTTTCTGTGGGAGTGCGTCACTTTTCTACCCAAAACTCCCTAATTTCAAGGTTTGCCCACATGCCAGGACCTTTCCTCAGCTGTACAGACCTCCTCGCCCATCCGAAAGGTGTGGCAAGGCTCTTGGAGGTGTACACCTCCCGAATAACTAATTTTCCCACCTGTCAGCCTGGACAGGGTGGGAAGGGCTTTGTCATCAAGTGGGGAACAAGGGATTACATATCAATGGCAGTGAAAGCCCAGGACATTTGTCTCCGTCCTGGGAAAAGTATTAGCACAAACAGCACAAGTGCAGACTCTTGTCTTGGCAGCAAATGGCTTGGCGGAGCCTGCCAAAGCAAGAGAATGCTGGCAACTTGGTGGGCATCCTCTAAGGATGCCACCAGGGTACATGCTAGCTAATGCTCGGCATGAGAATCGTGCTCATGGTTAAAGCTGCTTGTGCTCTTTAGGCTTTGCTTTTACTCGGGACAAGCATTGTGGCACAATCAGTGCTGCAGCCCTAGTGACCCCTTTACCAGCCCTGCCCGGGTACCATTTACTAGGGCCTTACAAGGAAGATAAACGTCCTTGCCAATTGGGTTTACCAAATCACAGTACCATTTAAGGGAAAGAGCACTGGCACTGAGGTCTGATAAGCAGGTCTCTGTGCACTTTCAGATGAAAAACGACAGCATCAGTAGTCTAAACAGGGGCAAAAAGTAAGGGGGCTTCTTACAGACGATGGTTGCGTTGGAGAAAGAGCGATGCTGGAGTCACATGCCGTTAGATGTGATGCTTGACCCAACAAACACTGCTTTTAAGGGACCAGAAAACTTTCAAGAGTACCTGCAGTCTTCCTCTGGTCAACGTCCAAATTCAGTATCCTTCAGTGGAACAGGGACAACTCTCAGGCGAAGAAGCCAGCTCTGACATGGCACCACAGGGAAGATCATAACCTGCGCTTCTTTAAAATACCTTGAAGAGTAATTGAGTTGTTCAGTGCTGCCCCTTTGCACTTAGGTTGTGCACATTATTAATTTAGGGAGCAAGTGCATCTCTTCTTTTTGGCAGACAGAGTGTCTGTCATACAAGCAATGGTCAGCCCAACACTCATCTTCAGGTCAAGCAGCCATGTGCTGTAAAGTCACTAAATTCACTGCGGCTAAGTTGAACTTTGCAGGGCTGAGGATTTCACAGCCCTGTGGTGCAATATCCTCAGCCCGGCATAATGCTTGGAGGTCCTCACCCCGCATGATGTGGCGAGGGGGGTGCATTACTGATAGACTAGGAACTGGTGCATCAGTTTTAAGCCCTTTAGTGCCCAGGGCAGAACCGACAGTTCATCAGTGACACCTTGTCAGAGAAGGTGGTGGGGTCAGGAGTCTCGCTTACCCTATCCCACTCTGTGATGAGAAAGGGACTGCTGCCGCCTCTCATTGGTCAGCCCATAACAAGGTCAGCCAATGAGAGGAGGCAGTAGTCCAAATTGTCCAGAAGCCACCGAGGCTTCCCACCTGCCACCTGATGTACCTGCTCTGGCCCAGTAAGTTGGGTTTCTTATGTTGAGTCTCAGTACTTATGAATGTAGGTGTATTTGTGTGTGATTATGTGCTAGTGAATAGTGGGCGTATGTGTGCTCAATTGTGAATATATGAATGAGTGAGTGGGCATGCAGATGGGTGACTGCCAGTGTGAGTGTGTGTCTTTGGACCACTCCCCTCTTCTCAAATTAAGGAGAAGACTGTGGAGGAATTGAATCAGAAGGAATACTTTGATTTTTGTGAATGATTTGATGTGGATGCCGCCTTTCTATAACACAGTAAGGAGGTATTATGGGAGAGAGAAAAGTGATAAGGTCTCAGGTTACCTTTCTGATAATTTTTCAAGGATATTATGTTAGGTTCATTATAAATTGCAGACAGGTTTTTTTTCTGATGCGCCTGTCTTTTAGTGGACAGCCCTACATCAAACCTTTATGTTAAATTGAGGTACCGGCTCCATTATATCCAATAAACATACAAACAGTCTTTCATAGAAACTTGGGTGGGGCAGGGAGGTGGATGAATCCACCAATCCTGGGACCCAGCTGTGTACAGGGTTATTGATACAAAGAAAGTAACTGAACAGAGCTGCAGTGTCCAAGCAGAACTGAGAAACCAAACCCCACAGCACAAGGACCAGACAGGCAACAATGCGGACAAATGTGTAAAAACTCCTAAAAATGGAAGTACTAGGCATTCACCCATGAGAAAAAATAAGAAAAAGGGAACAGAAAAGAGTTAAGTAGCTAGTGAGAGTGTAGAGGTATTTAGACATCAGAAGCCTCCGAGGGGAAACTGGTGCAGAAGTAAACGGAGACTTCGCTCACGCTGTTCAGCTACAGAGAGCTGGGTGGGTCCAGGGGCTCCCAGGTTTTAGGGAGTGGGCTCCCCTGGTGAGCTTGCACTTGGTCGCCTGGTAACCCAGGTGATGAGTTTCAGGTGCCCGGGCCGGCTCCATTCAAGGCGCACAGCCACTGTGGGGCAAACGGCGCAGGTAGGGGCGCTTGGAAGAGCCCGGGGAGCGGGGGGACCAAGTCAACGCCCTCCAGATCAGCACCGTGCGAGGGGTGGAAATGGCTGAAGAAACATGCAAACCCGACCCTGTGGTAAGCAAAGTGACTGCATTCCATTCTGTCGTTTTTTGAGTCTTAGCTTACATCTGCCACTGGCTGCAATCGTTTTTCTTCACATTCTCAGAAGATATTCACCAGAGGCTTCACAACTTAATTCACACAATCCAAGCTGCCCACACACCTATGAGAAAATCAATGCCCGAGGTGTCCGAGGACCCGGCAGCCACCGAGAGTTTACTCCTACTCGGAGCAGATTCGGTCACTGTCAGATAGACTCGGACGTGGCAGCGAAGTCCAAGGGGAGACGAGGGGTCTGCACTATGGATTGGTGCCCCTGGGACAATGGCTGTTCTGGTCAAGGTCAGGCTGACCTTTCCCATAGGAAATGCATCTGTCAAACCCCAGCCTGAGCACATCTGTCAGTGCAGGTGAGAGGGGGAGGGTTTAAAGGGCAGTACAAGGGGGCTTTAAAAACACAACTCTCTCCAACAAAGGAAAAACAGCCTTTACATGGATAATACAAATAAAAACGTGATGTTTGATTTTCAAGGATCGTCCAGGTTTAAAATAGTGTGCGAAAGGACTGCATATGTTGTGGGTGGGGGGGATTTCACTTTGACCTACAGCCCTCGCAATGTATATTTTTGTCCAATGTCAGATCTTGTTCACTCTTTCTCCAATGACAGCCAGGCCCGCCCCAGAACCCAGGCTCTGTGGACATTCATCAGCGGCTTTAATGAGAATTTCCATAATGACATCTCCACTGTCTGAAGGGCACATTCTGGGAGGGCTGTAAATTGGCGGAATTATTCGATACGAAGGGATCTCTTGAAATCGCTGATACAAGAACGAGGGTTGTAATCTTCGAGGGTCAGTTTGAATCTAAGAGATTCGCAGAACAACGTTCAGGGTTCAACAAGATCAGATACAGTTCTCGACCATCCAAAGAGTTACATGTTAACAAACATGGCATAAATTTGCATCGATTTGCCGAACACAACTGATAAAATCTGAAACAATTCGGACAGTCCAAATTACAGCCTATTTAAATAATATGTTTTATCAAATATGGCACCTGAGTGGTTTGAGAATGATGTGTTTAATTTTACTTGGGCAGAGAAACGGAAGCTGGGGTAGAAATCAGAGCAGCGTGTGCAATCCCTAGGCATCAGTGGGAAATAAAGTTGTCTATCCCAGGACAAGCTGAAAACCCAAGGTGGGCTCCGTATTCACAAACACAGCCCACCCAAGAGACGCCCCGGGTGGAAAGGTCCATTCATGTTTTACACACGGCTTCCACCGAGGGAGCTCCCTGCAGTGTGTGCTATATAAACAATCCCCCCCACTCATCACCTTGGTTTCCATGATTCCAGTAACACCTTAGGTCCCAGACCCTTGGCTGCCTGCCCCTGTCTGACGTCATGAGCCTGCTAGGTGGGGATCCCACCTGCAGACTCCACAATCTGTGACAAAGGGGTTGGTCTCGTGGTTTTCATATGGAAAGATGGGGGGGGGGCACCCAAAGCCCAGCTGGACCCTTAATCACTGCTATAAGGCAACAGATGGTTGGTTACACCCTTGTAAGGAAATGCCTCCTTGGCGTGGTTACCCCCTGACTTTTTGCCTTATGTTGATGCCAGTTATGATTGAAAGTGTGCTGGGACCCTGCTAACCAGGCCCCAGCACCAGTGTTTTTCCCTAAACTGAACTGTACCTTTGTTTCCACAGTTGGCACAGAACTGGCACTCAGATAAGTCCCTTGTAACTGGTACCTCTGGTAACAAGGCCCCTGATGCCAGGGAAGGTCTCTAAGGGCTGCAGCATGTCTTATGCCACCCTGGGGACCCCTCACTCAGCACATGCACACTGCCTCACAGCTGGTGTGTGCTGGTGGGGAGAAAATGAGTAAGTCGACATGGCACTCCCCTCAGGGTCCCATGCCACCCTCACACTGCCTGTGGCATAGGTAAGTCACTCCTCTAGCAGGCCTTACAGCCCTAAGGCGAGGTGCACTATACCACAAGTGAGAGCATATGTGCATGAGCACTATGCCCCTACAGTGCCTAAGCAAAACCTTAGGCTTTGCAAGTGCAGGGTAGCCATAAGAGTATATGGCTGGGGGTCTGTCAAACACGAACTCCACAGCACCATAATGGCTACACTGAAATCTGTGAAGTTTGGTATCAAGGTTCTCAGCACAATAAATGCACACTGATGCCAGTGTGGAATTTATTGTAAAATGCACCCAGAGGGCATCTTAGAGATGCCCCCTGAATACCAGTCTGACTCCTAGTGCTAGGCTGACCAGTTTCTGCCAGCCTGCCACTACCAGACGAGTTGCTGGCCACATGGGGAGAGTGCCTTTGTCACTCTGTGGCCAGGAACAAAGCCTGTACTGGGTGGAGGTGCTTCTCACCTCCCCCTGCAGGACCTCCAACACCTGGTGGTGAGCCTCAAAGGCTCACCCCCGTTGTTACAGTGCCCCAGGGCATCCCAGCTAGTGGAGATGCCCGCCCCTCCAGCCACTGACCCCAATTTTGGCGGCAAGGCTGGAGGAGATAATGAGAAAAACAAGGAGGATTCACCCACCAGTCAGGGCAGCCCCGAAGGTGTCCTGAGCTGAGGTGACCCCTGCCTTTAGAAATCCTCCATCTTGGTTTTGGAGGATTCCCCCAATAGGATTAGGGATGTGCCCCCCTCCCCTCAGGGAGGAGGCACAAAGAGGGTGTAGCCACCCTTCAGGACAGTAGCCATTGGCTACTGCCCCCCAGACTGAAACACACCCCTAAATTTAGTATTTACGGGCACCCCAGAACCCAGGAAATCACATTCCTGCAACCTGAAACCAGAAGGACTGCTGACCTGAAAGCCCTGCAGAGACAACTGCTTTGGGCCCCAGCCCTACCGGCCTGTCTCCTGACTCAAAGAAAACTGAACAGCAACACAACCGACAGGGAGCAGCGACCTCTGAAGCCTCAGAGGACTGCCCTGAAACCCAAAGGACCAAGAAACTCATGAGAACAGCGGCACTGTTCACCCACAGCAACTTCTTTGCAACAAAGAAGCAACTTTAAAAGAACTCACTCTTCCCGCCGGAAGCGTGAGACTTCACCCTCTGCACCCGACACCCCCGGCTCGAGCTCCAGAGAACCAACACTACACGGAGGACTCCCAGGCGACTGCGACCTCGTAAGTAACCAGAGACGACCCCTCTGGACCCTCACAGCGACGCATGCAGAGAGAATGCAGAAGGTTCTCCCTGACCGCGACTGCCTGTAACAAGGAACCTGACGCCTGGACCAAGCACTGCACCCGCAGCCCCCAGGACCAGAAGGAACCAAACTTCAGTGCAGGAGTGACCACCAGGTGACCCTCTGCCTAGCCCAGTTGGTGGCTGGCCCGAGAAGCCCCCCTGTGCCCTGTGTGCACCGCTAGAGTGACCCCCGGGTCCCTCCATTGATTTCTATTCAAAACCTGAAGACTGCTTTGCACACTGCACCCGGCCGCCCGTGTGCCGCTGAGGGTGTGTTTTGTGTGCCTACTTGTGTCCCCTCCCAGTGCTCTACAAACCACCCCCCTCCCCCCGGTCTGCCCGCCGAAGATTTAGGTACTTACCTGTAGGCAGACTGGAACCGGAGCACCCCTGTTCTTCATAATCACCTATGTGTTTTGGGCCCTCCTTTGACCTCTGCACCTGACCGACCCTGTGTAGCTGGTTCAGTAACTTTGGGAATGCCTTGAATCCCCGACAGGGGGCTGCCAATGCCCAGGAACTTCAACTTGTAAGTGCCTTACTTACCTGACAAACTAGCCATTACTTACCTCCCCCAGGAACTGATGATTTTTACACTGTGTCCACTTTTAAAATAGCTTTTTGCTATTTTAACAAAAACTGTATATGTTATTGCTCTAAATCAAAGTTCCTAACTTACCTGTGTGAAGTACCTTGCATTTTATGTATTTACTTCAAATCTTGAACTTTTGGTTCTAAAAATAAATTAAGAAAATATATTTTTCTATATAAAAACTATTGGCCTGGAGTTAAGTCTTTGAATGTGTGTTCCTCATTTATTCCCTGTGTGTGTACAACAAATGCCTAACACTACCCTCTGATAAGCCTACTGCCCGACCACACTACCTCAAAATAGAGCATTAGAATTATCTAATTTTGCCACTATCTTACCTCTAAGGGGAACCTTTGGACTATGTGCACACTGTCTCTCACTTTGAGATAGTATATACAGAGCCAACTTCCTACTAAGTAAACAGATACAGGGCATTTACCTGTACCCCTAACAAACAAGACAAAGGGCCCTTTCCTCTGAAGCCAATATTTCCGCCCAAAAACATAACCTGCCCTGCCCTCCCCTCCGCTCCCCTCCCCTCGTCCTTGTTGTAGGGGGAACCCCACTGCAATAGGAAGCTCTTGCTTAGATCTGGCCAGCTTCTGCCAGTAATCCACAAAGATGCCATGTGGTGGCCGCCCACTGGACCTGGAAACACGGATAGAGCAAAAGAGAAGACCGAATGCCCAACAGAGCACTAATGCACAGACGGACCACTGGGCGCTATAGCAGTGTTTTATCATATCTGGTCCCCAGTAGGTGATATGACCTCTTTTTTTCACAATGCCTCACTTTCATATCTGTAAATAAATCTGCTATTCATTTCTTGAAGAGGGACACGCCTCTGTACAGAGAGACCCCAGCATGAGTCTTGCCTTTAACTCAGAATGCATGGGTTCCATGAGTTTTCTGTTCGACTCCGGACGCATGGGTTCCATGAGTCTTGTGTTGGACTCTGGATGCATGGGTTCCATGAGTCTTACCTTCGACTCTGGATGCATGGGTTCCATGAGTCGTGCCTTCGGCTCTGGATGTGTGGGTTTCATGAGTCTTGCATTTGAGGCCAGATTCATGGGTTCCATGAGTCTTGTGTTCAACACCAGATGCACGGGTTCCACGAGGCTTACCTTCGACTCCAGATGCACGGGTTCATAAGTCTTACCTTCGACTCCAGAGCCATGGGTTCCATGATTCGTGCCTTCGACTTTAGACCCAAGGGTTCCTTCGACTCCGGATCCATGGGTTCCATGAGTCTTGCCTTCGACTCTGGATCCATGGGTTCCATGAGTCTTGCCTTCGACTCCGGATCCATGGGTTCCATGAGTCTTGCCTTCGACTCCGGATCCATGGGTTCCATGAGTCTTGCCTTCGACTCCGGATCCATGGGTTCCATGAGTCTTGCCTTCGACTCCGGATCCATGGGTTCCATGAGTCTTGCCTTCGACTCCGGATCCATGGGTTCCATGAGTCTTGCCTTCGACTCCGGATCCATGGGTTCCATGAGTCTTGCCTTCGACTCTAGATCCATGGGTTCCACGAGTCTTACCTTCGACTCCAGATGCATGGGTTTCAGGAGCCTTATCTTCGACTCCAGACGCATGGGTTCCATGAGTCTTACCTTTGTCTTCGGATGCAGGGGTTCCATGAGTCTTGCCTTCGGCTCTGGATGCATGGGTTCCATGAAACCTGCCTTCGACTCTAGATCCATGGGTTCCAATGTGGCAGCGCTATCAGCGAGAATATCCGAGTGTTATCATCTGGTACTGCAGCAGTACTCCAACCTACATATAGAGCCGATACTATACCACGGAGACTGGTGGCCTAGGGTTGGCCTTGTCTATAGTGTTACTGGACTTATCTGCGGCCTTTGATACAGTCAATCATGACCTGTGGTGGTCCTTGTGAGGGCTGCGGGGTTTGAGGTCATTGGTCTAAATTGAATTCAATCTTTTTATTTAGACTTAGGGCCTGGTTATGATCCTGGGGGACGGGGTTACTTTGTCACAAACGTTAATGATATCCCGTCCGCCGTGTTACAAACCCATTATATCTTATGAAGATCATAAAATAGTGGATGGGATATCCATCACATTTGTGACTGAGTATTCATTCCGCCAAGATCGTAATAAGGCTGAGTCCTGGCTGTTTAGATTACCCCATTTGTAGTAACTGCTTTAAGAGTGAATTAAGGAGTCCCTCGGGGACCCTCCACATCGCCCCATTTGTTTACCACCGACATGAGGCCATTGATAATCGGCTTCGCTGCAAGAGGATGCAGGTTGCACAACTGGGCAGATGGTTATTACTTGCTCCTCCGCCTAGACGGCGCAATGGCTGCCCGGCACGAGTTACAAAAATATTTTGGGTTACATCTGGGAGCTGGCGTGAGCAAAAACCAGATGAAACTCAATGCTGACGAAACAGGGGTAGTAATTTTGAACAAAAGATCGGATCTCCGGCACAACCTTTAGTGGCCTTCAGAATGGGAAATCCTTCTAAATGCAGAACAGGATCAAAAAACCTTAAGGTGACTGCGGGTGACTGCATTGGGAGCTCTTGCCTTCGAATGTACATATCCTCTAAAACTGATAAAGAAGGAGCCTTCCTATCAGTTGAAGAATTACAACTGGTCATACTAGGGGTGGACGTAACTCGCGTAATTCTGTGCAGCATAATCATGCAGAAGTACCCAAAAATTCCAGAAGCTTATGGAGAATGATGCGGAAGGAGTAATTCTGTATTTACCACTACATTGTTACAGCAAAAATGCTCCTTTGTGGCCAAATTGGAGACAAGGAAGCATTTTTTTCGGTGAAATAGGAATAAATACAACAGAACACGAATAGCAGCCGCACGCTGAATGTGGCCTTAGGGTAGTATTTTTCCCAAACTTACTCCAGGCATTTGGCACAATTTTTTTTTTAACCACAAAATGCACCCTTGTGTCCAAAATGAATGCAAAGATGCATTTTGCATTAAGTAAATGGCACTAAATGCAAAACAACATGAACAGCAGCACAATTTCTCTCAATTATGCAAGCAGTAATTAATTATTAATTATTCCATATCAAAGAGTAACGCAGAATTACCAAAATTACTCCGATTATTAAAATTATGTTGATTATGCAAATGAAGTCTAGTAAGGTCTTTCCAGCACTGCCATTCATAGATGACAATCGTGCAAAATAAAGTCGCTCCTCTCGTTCATAAACTGGCAAGAGACATGCATGTAACATCTCTATTACAGCAGCTTGGCCACCTACAAGTCAGAGGAGACAGTATAAGGCCTGCTGTCTCACGTTTAAAGCGCTGAACCATACGGCTCCCGTTCTGTGACTAAGGGGATCACAAAATATATTTCTACTTGAGTCTTAAGATCCTGTAAATCAAATTACCTGATCATTCTAAGATATAACAAGTATGTATAGGGGGCATCATTCTTCTAAAGCATGCATTACGGGATATTCAACGATACTCCTTACCACTGTGTATTACACCCACCTTAGAGCATTGCACTCTGGGAGTACTGGCCTGCCACACTGCAGCCTAGGCAGCACCCTCAGAGCACTGCACTCTAGGAACACTGGCCCCCCCTCACTACGGCCTCGGCAGTATCCTTACAGCATGCACTCAAGCAACACTGACCTGCCACATTGCGGCCTAGGCAGCACCCTCAGAGCACTGCACTCTAGGAGGACTGATCTGCCACACTGCAGCCTAGGCAGCACCCTCAGAGCACTGCACTCTGGGAGTACTGGCCTGCCACACTGCAGCCTAGGCAGCACCCTCAGAGCACTGCACTCTAGGAACACGGACCCCGCCTCACTACGGCCTAGGCAGTATCCTTAGAGCATGCACTCAAGCAACACTGACCTGCCACATTGCGGCCTAGGCAGCACCCTCAGAGCACTGCACTCTAGGAGGACTGATCTGCCACACTGCAGCCTAGGCAGCACCCTCAGAGCACTTCACTCTAGGAACACTGACCTGCCACATTGCGGCCTAGGCAGCACCCTCAGAGCACTGCACTCAAGCAACACTGACCTGCCAAACCTCAGCCTATGCAGCACCCTTAGAGCACTGCACTCCTGGAACACTGACCCGCCACACTGCAGCCTAAGCAGTATCCTTAAAGCACTGCACTCTAGGAGCACTGATCTGCCACACTGCAGCCTAGGCAGCACCCTCAGAGCACTGCACTCTAGGAACACTGACCCCGCCTCACTACGGCCTAGGCAGTATCCTTAGAGCACTGCACTCTGTGAGAAAGTAGCCTCTTTCTAGACTTGTTACCCCCACTTTTGGCCTGTTTGTGAGTGTATGTCAGGGTGTTTTCACTGTCTCACTAGGATCCTGCTAGCCAGGGCCCAGTGCTCATAGTGAAAACCCTATGTTTTCAGTATGTTTGTTATGTGTCACTGGGACCCTGCTAGTCAGGACCCCAGTGCTCATAAGTTTGTGGCCTATATGTATGTGTTCCCTGTGTGGTGCCTAACCGTCTCACTGAGGCTCTGCTAACCAGAACCTCAGTGGTTATGCTCTCTCATTTCTTTCAAATTGTCACTAACAGGCTAGTGACCAATTTTACCAATTTACATTGGCATACTGGAACACCCTTATAATTCCCTAGTATATGGTACAGAAGTACCCAGGGTATTGGGGTTCCAGGAGATCCCTATGGGCTGCAGCATTTCTTTTGCCACCCATAGGGAGCTCTGACAATTCTTACACAGGCCTGCCACTGCAGCCTGAGTGAAATAACGTCCACGTTATTTCACAGCCATTTTACACTGCACTTAAGTAACTTATAAGTCACCTATATGTCTAACCTTTACCTAGTAAAGGTTGGGTGCTAAGTTACCTAGTGTGTGGGCACCCTGGCACTAGCCAAGGTGCCCCCACATTGTTCAGGGCCAATTCCCCGGACTTTGTGAGTGCGGGGACACCATTACACGCGTGCACTACATATAGATCACTACCTATATGTAGCTTCACAATGGTAACTCCGAATATGGCCATGTAATATGTCTATGATCATGGAATTGCCCCCTCTATACCATCCTGGCATAGTTGGCACAATCCCATGATCCCAGTGGCCTGTAGCACAGACCCTGGTACTGCCAAACTGCCTTTCCCGGGGTTTCACTGCAGCTGCTGCTGCTGCCAACCCCTCAGACAGGCATCTGCCCTCCTGGGGTCCAGCCAGGCCTGGCCCAGGATGGCAGAACAAAGGACTTCCTCTGAGAGAGGGTGTTACACCCTCTCCCTTTGGAAAATGGTGTGAAGGCAGGGGAGGAGTAGCCTCCCCCAGCCTCTGGAAATGCTTTCATGGGCACATTTGGTGCCCATTTCTGCATAAGCCAGTCTACACCGGTTCAGGGACCCCTTAGCCCTGCTCTGGCGCGAAACTGGACAAAGGGGAGTGACCACTCCCCTGACCTGTACCTCCCCTGGGAGGTGCCCAGAGCTCCTCCAGTGTGCTCCAGACCTCTGCCATCTTGGAAACAGAGGTGCTGCTGGCACACTGGACTGCTCTGAGTGGCCAGTGCCACCAGGTGACGTCAGAGACTCCTCCTGATAGGCTCCTTCAGGTGTTGCTAGCCTATCCTCTCTCCTAGGTAGCCAAACCCTCTTTTCTGGCTATTTAGGGTCTCTGTCTCTTGGGATTCTTTAGATAACGAATGCAAGAGCTCATCCGAGTTCCTCTGCATCTCTCTCTTCACCTTCTGCCAAGGAATCGACTGCTGACCGCGCTGGAAGCCTGCAAAACTGCAACATAGTAGCTAAGACGACTACTGCAACTCTGTAACGCTGATCCTGCCGCCTTCTCTACTGTTTTCCTGGTGGTGCATGCTGTGGGGGTAGTCTGCCTCCTCTCTGCACTAGAAGCTCCAAAGAAATCTCCCGTGGGTCGACGGAATCGTCCCCCTGCAACCGCAGGCACCAAAAAGCTGCATTACCGGTCCCTTGGGTCTCCTCTCAGCAAGACGAGCGTGGTCCCTCGAATCCTGCAACTCTGTCCACGTGACTCCCACAGTCCAGTGACTCTTCAGTCCAAGTTTGGTGGAGGTAAGTCCTTGCCTCCCCACGCCAGACTGCATTGCTGCGAACCGCGACTTTTGCAGCTACTCCGGCCCCTGTGCACTTCCGGCGGAAATCCTTTGTGCACAGCCAAGCCTGGGTCCACGGCACTCTAACCTGCATTGCACGACTTTCTAAGTTGGTCTCCGGCGACGTGGGACTCCTTTGTGTAACTTCGGGTGAGCACCGTTTCACACATCCTCGTAGTGCCTGTTTCGGGCACTTCTCCGGGTGCTACCTGCTGCTGAGAGGGCTCCTTGTCTTGCTCGACGTCCCCTCTCTCTCCTGACGCAATTTACGACATCCTGGTTCCTCCTGGGCCACAGCAGCATCCAAAAACGCTTACCGCACGATTTGCAGCTAGCAAGGCTTGTTGGCGGTCTTTCGGCGGAAAAACACTTCTGCACGACTCTCCACGGCGTGAGGGATCCGCCCTCCAAAGGGGAAGTCTCTAGCCCTTGTCGTTCCTGCAGAAACCTAAGTTTCTTCTGTCCAGTAGAAGCTTCTTTGCACCCACAGCTGGCATTTCCTGGGCATCTGCCCATCTCCGACTTGCTTGTGACTTTTGGACTTGGTCCCCTTGTTCCACAGGTACCCTCGACTGGAAATCCATCGTTGTTGCATTGCTGGTTTGTGTCTTTCCTGCAGAATTCCCCTATCACGACTTCTATGTCCTTTGGGGAACTTTAGTGCAATTTGCACTCACTTTTCAGGGTCTTGGGGTGGGCTATTTTTCTAACCCTCACTATTTTCTAATAGTCCCAGCGACCCTCTACAAGGTCACATAGGTTTGGGGTCCATTCGTGGTTCGCATTCCACTTTTGGAGTATATGGTTTGTGTTGCCCCTATCCCTATGTGTCTCCATTGCATCCTATTGTAACTATACATTGTTTGCACTGTTTTCTAAGAATATTACTGCATATTTTGGTATTGTGTATATATATATCTTGTCTATATTTCCTATCCTCTCACTGAGGGTACACTCTGAAATACTTTGGCATATTGTCATAAAAATAAAGTACCTTTATTTTTAGTATAACTGTGTATTGTGTTTTCTTATGATATTGTGCATATGACACTAAGTGGTACTGTAGGAGCTTCACTCGTCTCCTAGTTCAGCCTAAGCTGCTCTGCTAAGCTACCATTATCTATCAGCCTATGCTGCTAGACACCCTATACACTAATAAGGGATAACTGGGCCTGGTGCAAGGTGCAAGTACCCCTTGGTACTCACTACAAGCCAGTCCAGCCTCCTACACACTCAAGCAACACTGACCTGCCACACCTCAGCCTATGCAGCACCCTCCGAGCACTGCAATCTTGGAACACTGACCCCGCCACACTGCAGCCTAGGCAGTATCCTTCAAGCACTGCACTCTAGGACTGATCTGCCACACTGCAGCCTAGGCAGCACCCTCAGAGCACCTCACTCTAGGAACACTGACCCCGCCTCACTACGGCCTAGGCAGTATCCTTAGAGCACTGCACTCAAGCAACACTGACCTGCCACACTGCAGCCTAGACAGCACCCTCTGAGCACTGCACTATAGGAACACTGACCCCGCCACACTGCAGCCTAGGCAGCACCCTCAGAGCAAGGCACTCTAGGAGCACTGACCCCGCCTCACTACGGCCTAAGCAGTATCCTTAGAGCACTGCACTCAAGCAACACTGACCTGCCACACTGCAGCCTAGGCAGCACCCTCTGAGCACTGCACTATAGGAACACTGACCCCGCCACACTGCAGCCTAGGCAGCACCCTCAGAGCAAGGCACTCTAGGAGCACTGACCCCGCCTCACTACGGCCTAAGCAGTATCCTTAGAGCACTGCACTCAAGCAACACTGACCTGCCACACTGCAGCCTAGGCAGCACCCTCTGAGCACTGCACTATAGGAACACTGACCCCGCCACACTGCAGCCTAGGCAGCACCCTCAGAGCACTGCACTCTAGGAACACTGACCCCACCACACTGCAGCCTCGGCAGTATCCTTAGAGCACTGCACTCAAGCAACACTGACCTGCCACATTTCAGCCTAGGCAGCACCCTCAGAGCACTGCACTCTAGGAACATTGACCCCACCACACTGCAGCCTAGGCAGCACCCTCAGAGCACTGCACTCTAGGAACACTGACGCCACCATACTGCAGCCTCGGCAGTATCCTTAGAGCACTGCACTCTAGGAACACGGACCCCGCCACACTGCGGCCTAGGCAGTATCCTTAGAGCATGCACTCAAGCAACACTGACCCAACACACTGCAGCCTAGGGAGCACCCTCAGAGCACTGCACTCTAGGAACACTGACCCCACCACACTGCAGCCTCGGCAGTATCCTTAGAGCACTGCACTCTAGGAACACGGACCCCGCCACACTGCGGCCTAGGCAGTATCCTTGGAGCATGCACTCAAGCAACACTGACCCAACACACTGCAGCCTAGGCAGCACCCTCCGAGCACTGCACTCTAGGAACACTGACCCCGCCACACTGCAGCCTAGGCAGCACCCTCAGAGCACTGTACTCTAGGAACACTGACCCGCCACACTGCGGCCTAGGCAGTATCCTTAGAGCATGCACTCAAGCAACACTGACCCAACACACTTCAGCCTAGGCAGAAATCTCAGAGGACAGCACTCTTGGAACACTGACCCCGCCACACTGCAGCCTAGGCAGCACCCTCAGAGCACTGCACTCTGGGAACACTGACCTCCCACACTACAGGAGATGCAGGACCATCAGAGCACTGCACTCTGGGAGCACTGACCTCCCACACTACAGGCGATGCAGTACCATCAGAGCACTGCACACCCAGGCCGCTAACCCTTCACACTACACCCCTTCTCCAAAGACCACCAGATAAACCACAAGCTGTGCAAAGGAAGACATTTATAGGCAGTTAGTGGATGCACAGCACCCAGGTGCAATTACCGAGAGGTTTGAGGATTGTCCAGAGGGAAGCAAGGTCCTTATTACAATTTTTAGTAGAAATATCTGGAGGCCACACGACAAACTTGCATTAACAAAGCCATTAGGCCTGGCTCGTGTACAAGAGGAAACGCAGCTGAAGCATGGAATAGAAACGCATAGATAGCGAAATCCGAGTATTTATCCACAATCATCTGAAAGTGTTTACATATGTTTACATCATCAGCTTGTTTGGTTTTTTTAAAGAAAAAATTTTCTTCAGTCACCTATAGCTCACAACTCAGCTAGCAGGAGAGATGCTGACATCCCCAGCTCTAGAGGACCAGCTCGCCTTGATCTCCTTGGTCAAGGAGACAGTATAGACAAAGGTGTTTTTGTCAGGCTCACAGGTGAGAGAAGAGCTGAGCTAAGCCTGAAAGAACGCCAACTAGCAAATCGTGGTTAAGAAACCTAAGTAGGGTAATCCCCCTATCACTGCATTGTCTTTTCCAGTCCTGAAATCTCATTCACTACTAGTAATGAAAGTGGAAGTTGTCTGGGAGGAAATTCTAGAAGGTTAGGAGGATGCCTCTAAAGATGAACTAGAAAGAACAATATGTCTCTGTAAGGGTGTGGAATTCCTGTAGCCCAACATAAAAGCAGACATACTGTGTGCGATCACGGACAACAAGTCTACCATTCTATTTTATCCACGGGACAAGCAAGTTCAAATCTGCCTTCCCTATTATGTAATTCTACCAGGTCCCGTGTCAGAACACTTAAGATGAAGAGAGGTCCTCTGCTGCTACAGTAATAAATGCACCCAGAAATGTTCCAAGTTGTATAAAATGGCCATAAACAGAAGGGTCTGTGGGCAACCACAAATTGTCAAGGTTGAACCTGCCTTGAACTTTTATTTCCGCCTACCTCCCGTTGGGATTTACGCCACACGTAATATTACATTCTCACGGGGAAATCTAATGTAGGAATAAATGGACTGATGATTGCGAGGGCACTTTCCTTTCATCCTAGCAGCAATATGTCCAGCCAAGTGCACTTTTAAATTTAAAAGCGCAAATGGCTTTGTGAATTGGGGCCTCTTTTTTTTTTCTTAGAAGCTAAATTAACTCCACTGTGATTCGCTTCACATGCTCTAAGAGAGTCCCAAGCATTCTGTTTTGTCAATGTCCCTGAGCTCTGATAAAACTTCGCAACCTTGGCACGTGTATAGCGCACTACTCACCCGTTAGGGTCTCAAGGCGCTGTACGCATACCACTGTGGAACCCCTCCTGGCTTTTCCCTGTGAGGCGCCCACTCCTGGGCAACCCCCAGGGTGAAGCCAAGCATCCAAGCGCTGTGAGGGCCATTGTGGAGATTAAGCAAGCTATTGCCCAGAGTTACAGAGTGGGACCCATTAATTAGATTAGGCACCGAGGCGAGAATTATCTGGTCCAAGGGAATTGAACCCAAGACCCGCCGAGGCAGGAATTGAACCCTGGTCCTGGGCCAGATCTCTGCACCAGGGTCTGCCGCTCTAACCATTGTGCCACACTTCTCCACATAACACTCTAACTAGGCCCCAGCTCAGCCTTTGCTGCCCAGATGTGACCGTCTTTCTACATTCTCTGCTCTCCGCCACCCCCCAAGTTTCGCAGGCTGCTGTCTGAGCCCATGTTCCTTCTTAAGAGGGCGGTTTATGTGTTCTTCCTTCAGTTCAGTCTTTTGTCTTGCTGAATGCTTACCACCCTCCAATAAGCATGCACGGTGTGGGATCCTGGACTGTCCCAGGCTGCACTTTAAGCCCATATTCAACCAGCCCTAAATAATCCTCACTGGTTGCCTATTAAAGAATGTGTGAGATTTAAAAGGTTTAGTCCTGGCACACAGAGCTTTCTACCTTAAAAGCCCTCAGTATTTGTCCAATGGATTCACTCCTTACCAACCAGCACGGTCTCTTCATTCATGCATTGCTCTGTTGGTAGTCGCTCCTCCTATCTGGCCGCCAGGGAGTGGAAGGCACTTCTACCTCAGATCCGCGCTTCTAGAGACATTGCGACTTTCAAGAGGCTTCCTGAGACCTGGCTCTTCAGTTCTGCTTTCTAGTCACGCTGTTATTCAGGGATCAGACTTGCTACTCAGCACCGGGACACTCTTCGGAGTACAAATCCCACAATACTAATAAAATAATAGTAATGTGGATGCAGATGATGTGTCTTGGCTGTCCATTTCCTCTTCTTGGTCTTTGTGATATTTTTGTTCTCACTACGACAGCTCTACTTTGATGTGTTGTGGGGAGTACTCTGAGAGAACCCCAAGCCACCACTGTGTAAATGTTGCTGGGCTCTTGCAATACAACTGAGTTCTGTTGCTCACACAGCAGGATAGCTTCCGTGTCACAGGTCACATGCTGCGGGTTCCCGGGTTTCATAGGATGCTGCGTTTGGTCCCATGATCCATGTAATCCGGACTATAGCAGCTGAATCCCCAGTTTTTCCTTTCTCCAGAGTAACAGTTTGCGAGTTCTGTGGTCCCCTAGATGCCCAGGGCTGCATGCCAGTGGCCGCTGCAGACGTGGGGCCTGATTTACAGTTTGGCGGATGGGTTACTTTTGGCTGCTCTGCGCCAAGTTACCCAAGGGTGAGCACGGATTACAGCGAGTGTAATCAACCACCCTTGACGGGGCGACGGGTTCTGCCTGGCTATGGTCTTGCCTCAGCCCACCAGAACGTGCCGCCCCTCACTCTCACGTTTTACGGTTTTGTCTCCAGCTCTGTGCTCTCTCATGTCATGTTTCTTCCTGGGTGAAAGGTTTCTTGTTGTATGGCTGGTGAGATCTCCAGATCTCATTGTGCATGGATGTTGCTGGGCTCTGGTACTCCTCTGTTCTCTGGCCAAGAGCACCTAGCTCAAAGGTCTCTTTTTCTTGATGCGAGGTGTCTGCTACTGTGGTGCTATGTTTAGATGGCCTTCTTATTCAGTGTCCCAAAGGCCGGCTTTAGGGCAGTGAGACTGGTGGAGCCGCAATGGGCGCAGACTTGAAGGAGGGGCGCTGACCTCAGGGGGACTCTGTGTGAGCAACACATTTTTATTTAAAAGCACCTGCTGCAGAGTTCCTTGTACATCCAGCTTTCAGGCAGTAATAAAAATTTCAAGATAACTATTGTGATTACTCTTCCTGCTAAAGAGAAAGAGAGAGAGGGATGGAGTTTTGTCTCACTATAAAGTAGCACAGAGGGTTAATATGATTACTGCAAAGAACAGATCTGTATTTTATGTGGATACCTGAGTGGATTTCTATTACCAGCCTTTACCAGCCCTTTAAAACAAATGAAATGTATGTGAGAGAGGGGGCTATGGAGAGATGAGGGGCACTTTTGCTGGATGGTACCAAAGAAATCAGAGGAGGAGGTCATGGAGAGATAAAAAAGATTGTCGCACCAGGCACCACCAGAGCTAAAACCGCCGAGTGTCACCCGGCAGTGGGGTGCCATAAAGACAAAGTGCTTGACCATTGCCAGCTCTCTCCTCTACCAATCATCACTTCCACTCTCCTCATTTTACTAGGCAAGGAGGGTACTAAGTTATCTTTCAATCTCTTTTAAGAGAAAGGAAGAGCTCAGAAGAGACACCTGCAGGTCTCTGACCTCACAGAGGTGCAGATCTAGAAGTTTTAAAAACTCAACAAGGTTTACAGAAGTATACTTAGAAATCTACAACAGTCACATTTTTAAAGAATCCAAACAAACTTTTGAGAATTTTCTGCAGGAGCACACACACATGGGTATATATTTGTTGTGAGCATATACCTGAGCACATGCAGTTGCTATCTTCACTTTCCTGTGGGGGAACCTCTTCCACACCACCCTCCCCCTTTTCAGGGGTGTCCTCTTTCCTCTATGGACAAGGACTACATTGGCCTTGCTAGGGTTGATGATTATGAATGACCATACAGATTTAAGATTGTAGGCGTACTCACACCGCAGCCCTGGGAGACTCACTTTCCGCATTACATGTATACACTTGAGAATACCTGAATTAAAAATCTTTCACAGTTCAAAACAAACGTTTACTAGTCTGGGTCAATTTAATCCTGAAAAGAATCGAACACATAATATTTTGACTCTGACAACACCCTGCAGGGTTTATCTAGTTGTAAAATATAATTGCCACGGACATTCACAAGATGCTTTCTCTGAAACTAAGGTGAAGATAGAGAACACAGGCATAATTAGAATACTTCTATATTAATAACTCTGCTATAGTCAGAACTCCTGCAAAGTGCTGGCATAGCAGAGCCCTACTGTGATGGTAAATATGGCATTCACAGAACCAATATCAGGGTCTCTGTATTTGCAGAGAGCACAAACATTCAAACATATAGTCATAGCCTGGCAAGAATACAAGCAATGGCATAAGATGAGTGGGTGTTACCAAAGGTAGAATAGTCACCACTTACCTTGTCACCTCACTGTTTGCACCACATTGAGCACAGATTTGTTGACAGGACAGGCAGACTTCTAAAGCTTGGACAAACAGATTTTGTTTTAATTCCACACCTTTGCTCTGGGGTAGAATACAAATTCTGGGCTTGTGTGGAGGGGTGAGGAAAGAGCGTCAACACTGCTGCTCTATGATGGAGGCAACCTACCGACTGCTTGGTCTCTCACCCTTCCGCTTCGCGGAGACGGTCTGGACCACCACTGCACATCAGGGGTCACCGGCTGGTGCTTCCTCCCATCGGAAGCCTTCTAGAATTGAGGAAGGACATAGAAGGAGAACTGCTGCTCACAGCTGTAGCATCCTTCAGACTACCAGGAATCTGTCCCTTTCAAAGACCATGTACTTTCTGCTCCGGCTGCCAGCCTCGACTCACGTCCACTTTCTTTCGCATTTACGGGGTCTATGTGCTCAGCAGGAGTATCCTTGATTAAAAAAAATTGTATTTCACCAAATCTCATTTTTGTATTTTTACCATCATTTTATTCATTTGCCACGATCTCCGCTTGAAGCGTGGAGCCATATGGATTACAGGCTCTTAGATTATAGACCCGCCCCTTTTTTTGGTGCATATGGAGCATCCTTACACCCCTGTGACTAGGTTGGTGCTGGGTATCCACCTTGGAGTTTTGTTCCTTGTGAGAGTTACAATTTGTGTGTCTGCCTCACACATACCCTCAGCCATAACTACACCAGTTGTAGATACTGTGTTGCGCCACACACCAGCACACATGTGTGCTCATCACGCATGACATGAACACTTCCCGCTACAAAAACACCCTCTCAACCACCCCCTACACAGTGCAGCTTGCTATTCATGTGGGAAGCACATGTGCTCCCCACTCATGGGTAGCAAACTGCCGAGGGATCCCAGGTCAGACCGTGCCATGATGTGAATGAATATGAACACATTTGGTTCAGGGGAAATACAGGTTCAAACCCAAGATGCCGTGCGCCCTGAACGGAGCCTGCAGTTGAAGTACAGACTGTGGCTACTCTAGTCTCTCGCCCACTATACTCCCTGCAAAGGCCTGGGCTGTGGGCTCCACCTGCAAGGCTGAAATCCAGTGAGTGGAGGGGAGCCTGGTATCCCCTGGGACACCAGGGAAGGGCCAGCAGCAGGCAGCTACATGCAAACCCAACCACACTTGAATAACCACGTGCTCCACAATGTAAAGTCAAGTGTCAGAGAACCAAGAGGCCAATGGACCCTGCTGGGGCTCACCTGGCCATAGGACAATGCACCAACATCACCCCTCTGGAGCCCACCACACTGGGAATGGGACACTAGGCATGCACTCTCCTGAAAGCAGTGACCATCCTAGGTCAGCAGGAACCAAGGGTGTCAAGATCCTGGAAGTGCATCCCTCCCATCAGGGTCACCATAGAGGAACATAGATCTACCAGCCGCCACTGTCAGCGTTCCATCACTTACGTCACATGTGGCGGCAAACTGTCCATCCTTCTGGTGATGAAACATACTTACTGGGTACTACTTACTGCCTCAAGATAGCATGAGATGTCTGAACATCTGATGAAATGATGCTCAGACTGCCACCCCTTACATTTCCAGCAAACCATGATATTCCATGGAATCTCTTTAATGTTAAGTGTTCGGTAAGGCCCATTTAAACATATACTTAAGAAAAAGACGAAAAATAAAGAAAAGCAGAGAAGCTCTCACCAAAGGCACAGTTCTACTGATAGCATCCTGGTCAAGCCCGTCCATGTCATAGAAGCTTTCTTCCCGGAAGCGTGGGGACAGGCGGAGGACGCAGAGTGACGGACTCATACCGACAGCATGAGCAGCTGGAATCGCGACAATAAGCAGCCGGGCAATTAACGCCGCAATCATGTACGGTAATCCCATTACTGCGATTTCTGCTTTCTCTTCTCAGTCTCGTGACAAAATGATATAAACTGCTGCTGGGTACCCAGCTATCCTACTTAGCCAATTAAAAAAATATATCTATCTATCTATCTATCTATCTATCTATCTATCTATCTATCTATCTATCTATCTATCTGGTTATCTATCTGGTTATCTATCTGTATGTCCGTCCATCAAATGTAGTTTTCTTTTGTCGGGAGGGTCAGCCTCTCCATCTGACAGTACTTCTGCAAGGTCCCCCATGGCAAGCTTAGGAGCCACCCGCGGTGATGAAACCTCACAACGTACCATTGTGGGGTCTGCATTGCTCCTTTGTGATTCCTCATTTGCTTTATTTTGGTTTTGTGATAATTCTGAACTGTTATTATCCTGTTATGGCGCAAACCAACACTCCTGGTTGAAGTTCCGACCTTTGCATCGTGTATCACATTGAGGGGAGCTGGTGTGGAAGGTGAACCTACATTCACCTGGGCCTAGACTGCTCTGCCAAGTTACCCCGGAGAGTTGAGGGGGGTCAGAAGCCCAGCTTTCGGCATCAGATCCCGGAACGCAACCTCGCAAGTGGGGTACACTCGGACTCGCAAACATTCTGTCACTTTAGCAAGAGGTTTGGACAGAGCTGCCTGGAAAAGCGTTAGATCCCAAGAATAGGGCAACGCATGCTACCTGAGGCACCATGGGAACCCCAGGAAAAGGATGTATGGGCTTCTTTAGCATCAGGGCCACCACATGGTACCATGAAGTCCCTAGCGCCAGACCGATAAACCTTCCCAACAGCCAACCACAGCTCAAAACCCAGATGATGGAAGCAGAACAAACCTGCCAAAACCCCAAGTGAAGAAGTCACTCGTGTACCTGGAATAGAAGTACCTCTATAGTAAAGAGGATTGACCCTGGTGCAAACTTCTGCCTCTCGATAGCCCTCACTACCTCTCAGGAGCTTGGGATGCCTCGCTGCCTCTCAGGAGGCCTTACTACCTCAATAGTGGCCCTCTGACCTCTCTGGAGGAGCCCTAGTGCTGCAATCACATTGTTCAGCCCATGTGACAGGTGCAAAGTAAGACAGGCTTGCAGTGTACAGAAGTGGTTCTGAACCTTTAGACTTCGTGCACCACCAAAGAATCATCATTGGAATCCATGGACCCCCCCCCCCCCCACATACTGAATCATTACTGGAAGCCGGGAACCCCTCCCTAAACACTGTTGATGATTTGAACCACAAAATAATAGGCAAAAAATACAGAAACGAGCATTCCGTCAAACACATACACAAATGATAACATTTTATTTATCTGCAACAAATGTAAATAAACATTTTTATTAGGAAGTTTGGAGTTTTTCTAAATTCAACTGGAGCCGCGCGTAGTCCATACTATATTCCATGTGATGCACCCGCGCTGCTCCTACAAATCAATTTGAGGATACTAATTTAATTTTTAGCCTCCAAATGCAAATCCCTTGATATTGACAGTAAGTTTTAAAAATTTCAATTGGACATCCAGACACTTATTTATATATACTTTATTTGTTAATATTAATTTTCTAAACAGCCATGGACCCCCTGAGGAGGCTTCACGGACCCCCCGGGGTCCCCAGGACCACAGGCTGGGATCCACTGGTGTACAGAAAGAAAAGCTAAGGGGTCATCTGCAAACACCCACTCCTCACAGACTTACTTCTTCAGCAGCTAAGTTGAGGACAGCAATTTCCATAATGGATGCATCCTAATTATCTGTGCTCCTGCCTCAAGATCTAAGCTAGGAGTCTTGGGACAAGAGGCCGTTGGGGTGCGGGCGGGGCATACTAGCCGCCCCTTGGCCCTGCACAGACAGCATCCATTGTCCATTCACCTTCTTCCCAAAACCAGGAGCAGAATCCTAGGCTTAGTGTCCGATTCCCGTCGACAAACGGATCTTTTGTGAAGAGTCACAAATTTACAACGCTGCCTGCAAAGACTGCTATGATCAGACACTGCTGAGAGGACAGAAGGACCCTGCGGAGGCTCGGCCTCCCTAACTGAATATTCACCTGGGTTATTGCTCTGGAATGGACCATCCCCTGCTGGTTTGTTTGCTGTCAGGGTCTGTGGTCTATACAGAAGCACCAACCACCGCTCGGATCTCCAGGCCGAGCCTGCTCAAGGCTCGAAACACTGCTGAAGGCAGCGGACGCCTCAAGGAGTGTTCTTCACACGATGCTAAACCCTCTTGCATTGAAAGGTTGTCCATATTTCATACAGGCCTCTATGCTTCGTTCTCTGGTCATCTTTTCCTGAGATCCCCCAGTCTTTGACCTCTATGTTGAATATGATATTTTTTATTAGGTAGAAGGTGGGGGGTAATTAATTCCTCCTTTCTTCCTCTCTGCAAGTGCGCGTTTCTGTTTTCTATTTTTTTTCCCCTTCTCCTTGTGTTCCCCTTTTGGTTGTGGTGTTCCTTTTAGAAAGATTTATTTGATTTTTGTTACCAATTGTTAATTGTCTTAAAGAAGATATGGTCTTCAGTTGGAATATGGGATCAGCATTCTTATTTGTTGACTTTCTCGTCCTGCGTGGTGACTGGTTAGTGAATTTTTAATTGTATAATTCTTATTGTAGTAATGAGAAAAACTCAATGAAGAATTGAGACATGAAAGATTACCCAGAGTCGCACCACCTCTTTCTGGCACATTTGTGGTCCAGGAGCACAGGGGCACCTTCCATCCAACCCCTCCACCCCCCCACGATTGCCTAAAACAATACTTCCTGTACTCAGCACCACTGGAGATTGTTCCGCATCTGTCGTGGCACTGGGATCTGAGTCTCAGTGCTGAGAGTCCAGACCCAGAAGCCTAAAACATGCTGCACCACAGACATGGCTACTGCTTGTATGTCAGAAAACTCAGTGAAAATCCAGCGGTCTATGGTGACCTCAAAGAATGACCAGTACAGCTCTATTGACATTGCATCCAGCTGCTGGCCATGTCTCCTGTCTTCTGAAAGCCTTGGTCGCTCATGGCCCGGTTCCTCTGAGGAGAAGGATGCTGCAGTCAGATTATTAACACCGCCAGATCCATCCTGAACCTCGCCCAAGGAACTCAATGTGGGGATGTCACCAGTTGTGTCTGGAAGCCTTCAGAGATGCCTTGAGATCATAACATCCCCAGGTCCATCCTAAACCTGGCCCAAGGAACTCAAGGAGAGGATGGAACCGGTTGTGTCTGGAAGCCTTCAGAGATGCCATGATATCGTAACATCCACAGGTCCATCCTAAACTTGGCCCAAGGAACTCAAGGAGAGGATGGAACCGGTTGTGTCTGGAAGCCTTCAGATTTGCCATGAGATCATAACATCCCCAGGTCCATCCTAAACCTGGCCCAAGGAACTCAAGGAGAGGGTGGAACCGGTTGTGTCTGGAAGCCTTCAGAGATTCCAGGATATCATATCATCCACAAGTCCATCCTAAACCTGGCCCAAGGAACTCAAGGAGAGGGTGGAACCAGTTATGTTCCCGAAAGACCACAAAGGAAGTCGTGCACTACAAGGATTTGGTCCTTCCTTATGGTCAACTGCTGACCTAAGGATGGGCAGACTCCGCCGTTCACAATAGGGGGCTGAATGCAATGCAGTATGAAGATGTACTTGTTTCAGCACAGATGGTCCTCAAACCCCGCACGCCGCCTTGTAGTCGAAGGATTCAGAATATCCCTTACAAAAGAACATCTATTTGCAAGGCAGCAGTAAGCAATTTGCTTGAGATTAAAATGAAGTTGCATACCCCGAGTGCTTCTCGAGTGTTATTTCCAGCCTCGGATCCTTTAAGGATTTCATTTGACATATTGTGTGTAAAGTCGGCCGCCCACAGGGACACGTGTTTTGCAGGCACAACCACATACATCACTGAATGTTTTTTTGTTTTTTTTTGTTTTTTGTTTAACTGATATGTTGATTGCAAGTGTTTGGTGACTGTGGTTAGACGGTGGCATATTTTTTTTGTCTTTATATTTGTGGCATGTGCTGTCGATGAAGAAAAAAAAAAAAAGAAAAAAAAGTAATCATAGCCATCAGCCTGCCAAGCCCGAGTTTATTTGCCAGTGCTTGTTCCTTTCTGGGGCGGGCTGCTCCTTCAGCCGTGATACAGCGGTGGTGAGAGTGCAAACCTTCACTGATGCTCTGGTTAGAACAGGCCTAGTTACCGAAGACTAGTAAGTGAATAGCAGTTAATGCGATACTTCTTTAGAGAAAAAAACCTGTTTCTAAGCAGCGAGGGATGACGCCTGCATCCTTCCTGGGTACCAGCCGGCGCGAGGCAGCGACGTGCACAGAGAGGTCAGCGCAGCCTTGGGGTCACTGGACAATGAATGCAGGGGGCATCACCAGAACTCAAGGCTTCCTCAAAGGGATGTACACAGTAGCTGGTGCTGCGGGGGGCAGCGTCACAGGTATGCATCACATACTGTCAATGTCACCTCCGATGACACGGGGCTGGAGGACCTTGAAAACCGCTAAATAAACACGAGGGTCACATTCTCCGGTGACGTGGTGTATGCGGGAGGGCCAAAGACGGGCGAGTGTGGATGGAGTATACCTCATGGAAGTACAAACCAAAGGAGCCGGAGATGGGGAGAATCGTGTGCAGCATCCTGACTCAAGAGCAGGGACATCCTAGGGGCCTCAGGGGCCCCTGTTCGGAGCAACTTTGAATTTATGATCCAGTTTCAGCTCTTTCAAGCCATCTTTGGCCAGGTCACTCACATACTGGTCCAACTTTTAAATGTGTTTCTATCAAATAGCCAAGAATAATGTTTTTAATATTGTAACAGCAGTCGCTCACTAATATTGCTGCAAATAATCTCTGTGACACCCTCCAGTTTCACATCTGAGGTCCTGTTTCGATGTATAAGAAACATTTTTTTACGATGTTGCATGAGACATAAGTACATTTCTCTGCAAAATGTCTCTAATAGACTCTCACACGTCACCCACATTAAATCTGTTTATTAATTATTCAAGTTCATCAGGGCAAGACTATCTGCAGAACCAAGCTGGCTCTGTCGGGGGGGCCTTTGAAAGACTGGGCCCTGGGCCAGAGCCCACTTTGCCCACGCCTTAAGACATCTCTGGAATAAAGGTTGCACTACACTCTCCCGGGCTCACTGTCCCCCCCGCCCCTTCAACCCATTTAATGCCAACAACAACAGCTCCAACAACAGCTCCAAAACGGGCTACCAGGACTGGCTCCAAGGTCTCACCTATGGAGAGATGTGATTGGTGACTGTTTGTAGGTAGAGCACGCAAGCACTTTGAACCGTTGTAAAGATTGTGGGCTTTTAACCACACCCTCCTCACGCCCTTTCCTTTCACTCACTCGGGGGCTTGCCTTTCAAAAATCCCTTGATGTAATTGGTAACTGCTTTATGTTTGTCCCACATTGGGGCAGTTTTGTTACCGCTTTGCAGACTGTCCATTACACGGATTATTGCACGATTACTGATATATTTGCAGGAGGGCAAACTACTTTTTTTGTCTCTCCCCTCCGTGCTCTGTGGCAGCCATGGCGCTCACAGCACCAACAGAGCAAACTCCATCACATGTATTGGAGCGCTGGTCACATTGTCAGAGTCATTTATTTTTTGCTGTACTCTTCACACTCCATAACTTTCCCAAAACACTTATAATGGATACATGCTTTACTAAAAAAAAAAAAAAAAACATAATGCGGCTGTCCAAGCACAGCGAGAGAGATGATAATACAATATTAACTGCACTCAGGAAAAGTCACCCCATAATGCTTTGAAAGCATTCTTTTTTACAACATTTTTGCCCATAACTCTGCCTGTGGTGGACCTAGGAAAACAGGAACACCACCAAAACATTCAGCATGACACACTCTTTCTGTTTAGGTAATCTCTGGTTCCCCCACACTAGGTTAGTGGGGACCTCCCAAAAAAATAACCCTCCCACCATTCACTCCCTTTTTAAGCTCTCTTATGGCTGGGAACTTTTGTTTGAGAGCTTGGAGTAGTTTGTGTTTTAAGGAAGTGGTTCCCAACCTTTTGACTTCCGTGGACCCCCACTTTATCAATACTGGAACCCAGGGACCCCCACTGAATCATTACTAGACACTGGGGACCCCCCAGTGAGTCATTACAGAAAGCTGGGGACCTAATCTGTTAATATTATTTGAAATTTTCTAACCAATCGCAGACCCCCTGAGGATATTTTGAGGACCTCCAGGGGGTCCCTGGACCACAGGTTGGGAACCACTGTTCTAAGGGCCTTAGTGTTGCAGTAGACCTGCTAGGCCTGAAAATATGTAAGGCACTACGCCTTCTAGGGACTACCTATACGGTCACACTACATTATTTTGTGCGAATCTATTTTCATGTGGTTATGCGCTCTAGGGGTTAATTATATGGTTACCTGACCACGTTTCCTAAAATGATATTCTTAATGTAGTGCCCTCTAGGGGCTCCACTGAGCATTACAGTCAACAGACCACAATATTTGCTGCACTCGGTCGTCCTATAATTCTTTGCAGGGCATTCTTTTACAAAACAATTTTGCTCATAACTCAGCCTGTGGTGGTCCTAGGACAGTGGGACCACCTTCAAAATGTTCATCAAAATCTGCTCCTTCTGTCTAGATCATCCCTGGGTCCCCACACTAGGTTGCTGAGGACCCTAAACTAAAAATTCCTCCCTCCGTTCAGTGTGTTTTTAACCTCTCTATTGGCTGGAACTTTTGTTTTACAGCTGAGAGTAATTTATTTTTTAAGGGTCTTGTTTGTAATATCATTGAAGTAGGCCTTCTAGCTCTGAAAATGTGCAATGCACTACTTCTTCTAATGGCTAAACATACGGTTGCACTGCAATACTTTGTCATTTTCTTTTCATGTGGTTATGCCCTCTAAGGGCTAACTATATGGTAACATGACCATGTTTCTTACAAATGCTATTTTCATTGTAGTGTCCTCTAAGGGCTCTTCTGGCCATTACAGTCTAATGCCAAACGTTTATTTCTGATAAAGGTTTTTACTGGGTTTATATGATAATTGTATAGGTTTTATTACTCTCTCCTTATTGCAATTATGACCATGATTCAGGCCACCTTAACATCATTAATGCACTATGACTGTTTGAACACTCTTGATGTGTGGGTGACCCTTCTAGTTTGTTTCTCTCGTTACTCCTCTGTGGCTGTCTTGTTTTAGGAATTGTGTTAGCCAGCCACCAACTCTGATTGTGGGGTGTTGAAAGTGTTATTCTATTGGAATTAGCATGGCAGGTTTAAATTAGGATGCTAGATGGCAACATTTTCATTTTTGGTTGTAGACAGAGGAAGAAGGTAAATGAAAGATCTTTAGTTATATGCAGGGCCACTGAAATTATGTGGCAGGAAAAGACCAAATTATGCGTATGGATGACCAATTTATGTGGCAAGAATAGTCCAGTTATGAATTTACAATGCCAATAGCTCTAACTCAAGCAAATGCAAGATCCCTTGCATTGCAAATGCTCGTTTACTCCTGGGGTCTCCCCCGGCCTCCTTGTGGCAGAGCTAGGACCAAGCCTCGGAGCTTCAGTGCTGCCAGTGAAGACACAGAGGTGCCCCTTCAGGCCCCACCCCCAAACTGCGAATTCAACCTGGCGAGGCTCTTGGGTCGCATTGGGCCAGGCTTTGGTGCCAGGAACAACTCAGCCAACCACTAGCAAGGATAGGCATGACACCCCCTCTTAATACTGGGGTGAATGTGTGCCCCAAGGGAGTCTCTCAGGATTTGGGGGGCACTTATCAAAACAGTGGCGTCTGGTGACCCTGTACCTATGTCCACACTAAATCCGTTATGTCAGTTTAGCAGGTGTACGCGCTGAGTGCCAATGAGCTGCCTGATGCCTCACTGTGACGCTCTGTGTGATACTTGGTGTATTCCGCTGTGTATTTTTCGGTATGATCCTCTGCGTATTCTTCAGTGTGACTCTCAGTGTGAGCCTCTCTGAATCCCTCGGTGTATCCCTCTCGATGTGAGCCTCTCTGAATCCCTCGGTGTATCCCTCTCGATGTGAGCCTCTCTGAATCCCTCGGTGTATCCCTCTCGGTGTGAGCCTCTCTGAATCCCTCGGTGTATCCCTCTCGGTGTGAGCCTCGGTGTATCCCTCGGTGCGATCATCTGTGTGAGCCTCGGTGCGATCATCTGTGTGAGCCTCGGTGCGATCATCTGTGTGAGCCTCGGTGCGATCATCTGTGTGAGCCTCGGTGCGATCATCTGTGTGAGCCTCGGTGCGATCATCTGTGTGAGCCTCGGTGCGATCATCTGTGTGAGCCTCGGTGCGATCATCTGTGTGAGCCTCGGTGCGATCATCTGTGTGAGCCTCGGTGCGATCATCTGTGTGAGCCTCGGTGCGATCATCTGTGTGAGCCTCGGTGTATCCCTCGGTGTGAGCCTCGGTGTATCCCTCGGTGTGAGCCTCGGTGTATCCCTCGGTGTGAGCCTCGGTGTATCCCTCGGTGTGAGCCTCGGTGTATCCCTCGGTGTGAGCCTCGGTGTATCCCTCGGTGTGAGCCTCGGTGTATCCCTCGGTGTGAGCCTCGGTGTATCCCTCGGTGTGAGCCTCGGTGTATCCCTCGGTGTGAGCCTCGGTGTATCCCTCGGTGTGAGCCTCGGTGTATCCCTCGGTGTGAGCCTCGGTGTATCCCTCGGTGTGAGCCTCGGTGTATCCCTCGGTGTGAGCCTCGGTGTATCCCTCGGTGTGAGCCTCGGTGTGAGCCTCGGTGTATCCCTCGGTGTGAGCCTCGGTGTATCCCTCGGTGTGAGCCTCGGTGTGAGCCTCGGTGTGAGCCTCGGTGTGAGCCTCTATGTATTCCTCGGTGTGATCCTCTATGTATTCCAAGGAGTGACCCTTGGTGTATATCTTGGTGCGACCCTCTGTGTGATGCTCAGTGCGACCCTCAGTGTATTCTGCTGCGGGATCCTCATTGTGTTCCTCAGTGTTCCTCAATGTGATCCTCTGTGTAATCCTCTGTATTTCATGGAGTGACCCTTGGTGTGACCCTCTGTGTGATCCTCAGTGAGACCCTCTGTGTGATCCTCAGTGAGACCCTCAGTGTATTCTGCTGTGGGATCCTCTTTGTGTTCCTCGATGTGATCCTCAGAGGCAGATCTGATCAGAATTATATTAACTCTCCCCGGGTAGAATGTGCCCGGCACAGAGGCCGCTGCCATTAACACAGAGGTGGTCGTGGGCACCGCTGACATGTGTGAACATCTTTCAACACATACTGAGCAGGCTGCTCCATTTCAGTGCATGTGCATATATGTAGAGGCACTGTCATGACAGGTCAGTACTCACATGAGTTCATGTCTCTGCCACGGTGAGGTCTCCGAAACCCTGGGCTACGACTACACCGCTTCCCATTGCCACACACAGGAGTGGCCAGTGTGTGCGAGACCCTTGTCTGACAATATCAACGGAACATGTCTCAATGTGCGGGGGAGACTTTCCTGTCAGTCACAGTGTCACAATGGCATGCCTCAGCGTGCGGGAGACCCTTATCTGCCGGTCACAGTGTCACAATGGCATGCCTCAGTGTGCGGGAGACCCTTATCTGCTGGTCACAGTGTCACAATGGCATGCCTCAGTGTGCGGGAGACCCTTATCTGCCGGTCACAGCGTCATACTGGCATGCCTCAGCGTGCGGGAGACCCTTATCTGCCAGTCACAGCGTCATACTGGCATACCTCAGCGTGCGGGAGACCCTTATCTGCTGGTCACAGTGTCACAATGGCATGCCTCAGTGTGCGGGAGACCCTTATCTGCTGGTCACAGTGTCACAATGGCATGCCTCAGTGTGCGGGAGACCCTTATCTGCTGGTCACAGTGTCACAATGGCATGCCTGAGCGTGCGGGAAACCCTTATCTGCCGGTCACAGCGTCATACTGGCATGCCTCAGTGTGCGGGAGACCCTTATCTGCTGGTCACAGTGTCACAATGGCATGCCTCAGTGTGTGGGAGACCCTTATCTGCTGGTCACAGTGTCACAATGGCATGCCTCAGTGTGCGGGAGACCCTTATCTGCTGGTCACAGTGTCACAATGGCATGCCTCAGCGTGTGGGAGACCCTTATCTGCCGGTCACAGTGTCACAATGGCATGCCTCAGTGTGCGGGAGACCCTTATCTGCTTGTCACAGTGTCACAATGGCATGCCTCCGTGTGCTTGAGCAGAGGGAACCCTTGACGGATGTGACTGTAGATACTTTGTTGGGGGCACACATAGCTAATCTAGAGTGGAGTGAGGGTGAAGGGAAGTTAACTTAAGCAAGACTTAAGAGGGTCAGAGGACGGGGCGCTGCACACCAGACACCCCATTTTTCGCAGGTACCCAGCATGTCCGGCGTGGCACACTCTGGAGAGCCCAGGGTGGCTTGCATACCCCGAGGGAAAGGGACGGCATGGCGCAGCCAGCCCCGCTGCATCGTGGGATCCTTCACTGAGCACCCTGTGAAGGTTTGAAGTGGCCTCGCAGGAGGGACCAAACACGGGACAGCGCAACTTCTACCAGTGGCAGGAGTGGCCATAGGCAGTTAGTGCCTGGGGTGGGCTTGAGTGGGTCTAGTACGGCCCCTCAAGTTGGGTCAATGATGAACCCCTTGGTAGAATATTAGGCGCCACAAGGTGTGGCCGGTATAGCCTCAAAATGTTTTGGTAAGGGATCTTGTGGGGAGTCGAGCGGTGCCCCAAGATGTGGCCGTCAAGAAGAGGTTGGCTCAGGAGAGCTTGCTTAAGAAGACGAGTCTTGAGGAGGGAGAGATTGTAATGTAGAAGTTCCAAGCAGTGTGGGTCACAGCAACTTCGGGTGCAAGGTGTGGAAGGGAGGAAGGCTAATGGTTCTCGCACCAATATTTTGCAGGAGCAATCAGACGCGGATTGGTGGCAAGGCGAGGACGACATGACATGCTACACTGGTGAGGTGGCAAGCTTTGGAGCGGGCACCAACCTGAACACCAGGTAAGCATACACAAGCAGGGCAAATGGGCCCCAGATTGGTTTCTCAGAGAGTGGACACAGGTTGTGGAGGAGGCATGGATGACTTGTGTCTCATAAGAGGCAGGTACACTAAAGATACTGGGGTGGGGACGGAAGATAAGGCCACAACACAGGACGGTGCACATACACAAAAATGCGAGTGAGTGCAAACACAAATGTGAGACAGGATGGGACTTCAAGGAGTCAAAGGCTCCGGGCAGGAGCATGGAGGTTATTGAGAAAGACTAATTGGCTGACAAGTCAGTAACTGAAGGTAATGAGAGTAAGGGACCGAAAATAAAAAAGCTTCCCTACATGGGGGTGGCTAAGCCCTTCGGGGCTCATCTTATTTTAGTCACAAAAGAAAAGATATGGAAGGGGGAGTATGTCGAGATACTAAAGTTATTAGGAAATTAAGAGCCAAAGAGGGCTCCGAGAAGGGGAATATGAGCTGGCTTAGTGCCACGGGTGCCAGTGACTATTGAAAATTGGAGCTCAGTCTTTCTTGTATACACCAGAGCTGTGAAAAATATGCGGAAAGAAGTGTGGCCTTATTCAAATACATGGATGTGACTTGGAAGGCACAGATCTCCTTCTGAAGTAATGCTGGGGCTCAGTATGATGATGAATTCAGAGCACGAATGGCAGCGGATCCAGAGGCGAGATGAGGGGAAATAGACACATATTTGTGGCGGCCGACTACGGGCCCAGCAAAGTTCGGTAAGACTGTGTTCGCAGCCAGTGAGTTGCTGATGGTAGATCAGCCCTTTCAGGCCCATCCCACCCGGGGAAGGGTGGGTTCCACAGGCAAAGGTCAAGGGGGAGCCTCGGGGTCATCCTGGGACTTCAATAAAGGCCGCTGCACACAGCAAAATGTGTAAGTTTAAACACGAGTGCTCCAAGTGTGAAATAAATCACTTATGCAATGCTATGACAACACGTGTGGGGACCGCAGGGTGGTCAGACAGGAAATACCACTGGCCAAGTTCTGCAGCAGTCGGGTGGGCAGGGATGGCCTCATGCCACACAAAGCAGCTACAGCAGTTAGGGGAGGGCTTGTATGCAGGTTAAGCAAGAGCAGTTGTACTGGTTACAGTTTTACCCCAAGAAGGTAGATGCCATAATCGCAGAGGACTTATATTAGGTTATGAAGGACCCAGGGGAAGGAGGTGAACAGAGAATCTTAAATTAGCCAAAGCACATCAACATGTGGTGAGGGAACAACTTCACAAAGAAGTACTGAAGGGAAGGATGGCAGGTCCATTTGGTGACTGTCCAATGGACGATTTGATTGTATCCCTGATTGGGCTGGGCCCGCAGAAGGAGCCGGGACAATACAGACTCCTACAGCATTTTTCATGGTCCATGGGTATGTCAGTCAATTATTTTCTCGGAGAGGAGGTTTCCTCAGTGTTGTATTCCTCTGTTGATGTGGCTATAGAATTGGTGCAACAGCTGGGGCATGGGGGCACACACGGCAAAGTGTGACATTAAGTCGGCTTTTAGGTTGCTGTACGTTCATCCGGATGACTTCCAGCTCCTTGGCGTCCAATTTGAAGGGTAATGGTACGTGTATGAGGATTTGCCTATGGGCTGTGCTCTATTTTGTGTGCTGCTTTTTCAGTGCTTCAGCTCTTTCCTTCAATAGTCATTCACTTGGTGCGCAGGCCACAAAAGGGTGACTCACTACTTGTATGATTTTATCTTTGTCCAGAACTCCGGTTTCCGCGAACTGCCAGAAGTTACTGGTAAGTTTCCAGGAGATCACTGAGAACGTGGGGGTGCCTTTGGCGCTCAAAAAAACAGTTGGTCCAAGTGACCATTTCATTTCTGGGGATCAACCTTGATTCAGTCAAAATGGAGGACTGCCTGCCAGTGGAAAAGAAAGTCGGCATGCAGTTGTTGTTGGATGCCATGCTGGCAAAGCCCAAGGTCACAGCTAGGGAAGTGGAGGTGCTTTTGAGCCATCTTAACTTCACTCGCAGAGTAGAGAGCTCGACGTCCTTTTTGTAGACGTTTGGGCTTAGAACTGTATGGACTCTCTAAGTTCCACCATTATCTAAGACTATCTACAGGTGTAAAAGATTTGCGCATGTGGCGAGTATTTTTTACATTCGGACGCTTTGTCTTGTTCACAGTGCAAGAAGTTCCATGCACTCATCACGGAGGCGGAAGGGCATTGGACACAAATGCCACCACATTTTTGGAAGATAGGTGAGAAAGGGTGCAGCAGCTGCTGGCAGGGTCACCGGCAGGTCCACAAGGAGGACTTGTGCGCAAGCCTGGGCGGACTGCCTCCATTCAGGGGAACAGAAGAGGGCATCAGAATGGGGAAGGGTGGAAGATGTGGTGCAGTTTACAATGGGACTTATCAACCAGGGTCTTTCCAGGGTGAGAATTGCGGGAAAATTAGCAGGTATTTCCTTTACGGGCAAAACGATATGGGGATATGCATCCTCTGCAGGAGAAATGGGTACCAGGATATTGCGCCTGGGAACAAGGAAGGTTGTTGAGGTTATTGAGGAAGCCACTAACATTGGGAGTCTTGTGGAGTGTAATAGTTTCTTTACATGGAGTTTGCTTATCTCCATTTGAGTCAGTTCTGTTCTCTATGCTAATGGCCTGGATGTTATTTGGAACATATAGTCTCTCAGCTCATGGGGTCCAAACAAACTCAAGAGTTGCTCTGGGAGGATGTAACACTGCGGCCTCAGGGGACAGATATTTATGTGCCTGGATGTTATTTGGAACATATAGTCTCTCAGCTCATGGGGTCCAAACAAACTCAAGAGTTGCTCTGGGAGGATGTAACACTGCGGCCTCAGGGGACAGATATTTATGTGCACAGTTCTAAGACAGACCAGGGGTCGCAAGGAGCAAATGTACTATTCCCGGCACAGGACAAGGAAGAGGTTTGCCCTTTGGAGTGGGGTACACAGTTTAGGCAGATTACCTCATGCCCAACCCCCACCCCCTCCAGCAAGTAGATTGGTTTTTATACATGCAGGTGGTTGGAGAGTAACTTCTTTCCAGTTGTTAATCATATTACTGAAAGCTCTGGCAATCATGGGTGTGCCAGCAAAGGATTACAGAACACACTTGTTTAGGATCGGGGTGGCTCCTGAGGCAGGGATGAAGGGGTGGTCAGAGGAGGGCATCAAAAAGCTGGGTAGGTGGTCTTCAGAATGCTTTCAGTGGAAATGTCAGGGCAAACGGTTGGGAGACAGTGGAGGTTCAGTTTTCTTATACGTTGCTAATATCCTCTTCTCGTGCAGGTTTGGTGCTGGGCCCACTGTCTGCCAGGTGTCATGAGAGCATTATTGGACATTCACTTGTGAAATGGGCAGCTAAGGAGCCTGGAGTGACCAATGATGATGTCAACTTGGGGTTGGACAGAGCATCTTGTATTTTGGCAGGATAAAGGGGGTATGAAATGGAACGAATTGTTGTTGACATTAAATAGGTTGAAACGGGGAACAGTGTGCCCAAACATATTATTGATACATCTCGGAGAGAAAGACTTAGTGTAGAAGGGCTTGTCCTTATCACGTGACATGAAACAGGACTCGAAGGCGGTGAAGAAACACTGGTCTGGTTGTTTCCAGGTGTGGACAGAATTTGTGCTTAGAAGAACCTGGCGAGGTGCCTGTAAGCCAGAGGCCATAGATGGGGCCAGACAAAAGAACAACAGCGATGAATCGTTTTTGTGGGGATTTTGGGATCAGCTGTATGGAACAGACAGACTTGCATTTTGAGGCCGTTGATTTTTTTTTCCCCAGTCATGGGGTACACTTGTCTGAGTTCAGTATGAGACTATGGCCCTCATTACGATTCCGGCGGGCGGCGGAGGCCGCCCGCCAGAATTCCGCCCTCCATAGTACCGCTCCGCGGTCAGAAGACCGCGGAGGGTATTATGAGTTTTTCCCTGGGCTGGCGGGCGGTCTCCAAAAGACCGCCCGCCAGCCCAGGGAAAAACTCCCTTCCCACGAGGATGCCGGCTCGTAATAGAGCCGGCGGAGTGGGAAGGTGCGACGGGTGCTGTTGCACCCGTCGCGTATTTCACTGTCTGCAAGGCAGACAGTGAAATACATTTTGGGGCCCTCTTACGGGGGCCCCGCGACTCCCCCTCCCGCCATCCGGTTCCCGGCGGGAGAACCGCCAGGAACTGGATGGCGGGAGGGGGAGTCGGAATCCCCAAGCCGGCGCAGCAAGCTGCGCCGGCTTGGAGGATTCCTTGGGGGCAGCGGGAAACCGGCGGGAGACCACCGGTTTCCCTTCTCTGACCGCGGCTAAGCCGCCGCGGTCAGAATGCCCTGCGGGGCACCGCCGGCCTGTCGGCGGTGCCTCCGCGTCCAGCGGCCCTGGCGGTTACAAACCGCCAGGGTCGTAATGAGGGCCTATATCTGCTGGAGATTAGGAACTTTGTGGTGCCTGTTTTACAAGGATAGGTCTGAACTACAGCAGCGGGCAGTGGAGAGGGGGCAGAAAAATGCAGAACTGCATTTTAATGGCAGCAGGTGGCCCTAAGGTTTGCAGGACTTTACAGGTTATTGAATTGACGTGGGTGAGCCAGGCTGTAAGGGAGAGTCTGAACAAGTTCACAACAGAAAGAGAGCAGAACTTAAGGTTACATCACAGGAAGGATGTGCTTAGTAATGTTCACTGTTAAGCGGGAGGAGAGGGAGTCCAAGTGTTTTAATTGTCAGTAGGTCATGATGTACAGATCTGTTGCAATGTTGAAGGGGGGGGGGTGGGACTTTAGGCGTGGGGGGACAGACGTTAGGTCTTTAAATGTATAGTGAGGTTTGTAGTTTTGTAAAGCAGTATGACCAGGATTTTCTTGTGATGCGCACGTTTCAATAAAGCAGCCTTTTTCACACACAGTAAGAGGGTCAGTTGTCTGCGCCCATTTCACCCAATCGGCTCATCTTGTACTCTGCCAGTTCCCTTTTCCGCCCCATCAGAGTGTGGTGCGTGGCGCCCTCAATGTCCCACATCCACACCTTGGGGTCCTTGTACTGTCGCTCTCCACATCATTAGACTGCTAAAACAATTCAGCACAAGCTGACCACCCCTATTCGGCAATCCATGTACACAACAGAACAAGTGTGTTTGTGGGTTCGCGGTGCTGCTCACTACAGCTTTCAAGCAACCTCCACAGGTGTGCAAATATTTTTAGCTTTCTTGCCACCAATAACGGAACGTGCACACTCGAATATGCACCTAGGAGGTTTCACACGCAAGAAGCTCTGAAACCAAACCCCATCCCACACCTCTGGGTCCACCAACTACCTACAAAATAGGTTTTTTAAATTAAAACAGACTTGACAGGTTGCCAGCTAGTCCGTGTTTCCGACCCCCCGCTTGTGTTATTGAGAGGGGGTGCCGGCTTGTGGCTTTCAGTTCTGCCACCAGGTGTGTGGGCCTGTAACAGTAGGGATGGGTACATACATACATACATACATACATACATACAAGAACACTCCAATGGGCAATTACTGCAACATTCTACAGTTGTTTAATAAAAGTGGTTTGCTGTGCCTCAAATCGGCCGGGCCACAGCACGCTCTGCTCCCAACACGTACATTTGGGTTTTGTGTGTTTTGTGAGACGAGGCCGGCATCAGCCGCCAGGTCATGTGTGCAGGGCCTTCTTTTTTGTTGCAGTTTGATAAAGAGCAAACTTGGCCCAAGGTGGGTTGGGGGGGGGGGGGGGACCTGAGCGCTCTACATGACAATCTGAAGTTTTACATCAAAGCATGGGTGGTTAAGTGAGTTGCCCATAATCACAGGATGATGAGCTGGCGCCGATAATGGGCCCCGGTTGTCCCGTTCCACTGTGGGCAGCATCGCCTCATTCCAGTTAGAGTGTACCACCGCAGCAGCCCGGCAAGGTAAGACACTGGCTACGGCCCGTGAGAGCCCCACTCGGACATGCTCCATCTGAAACACTCACTTTCAGCAGCTTTTACCCGGGAGCCATCCTTCAGTGCCTGAGAAGGTCCGGTACTCAGGGAGCGAAAACTGGAAAGTGTTGGTACTCCGTACCAGTGAGTACTGGCCCATGTAAAGCACTGGTTCAGATCAAAACCTTTCAATGGAGCATGAAGCCTTCTTTGCGTTCATCTGACTTGATGTGGCCTGTTTAGTGGTGAGATTGTGAAAAGACCCCAAAGTGGCTGTGGCGCAGGTCATGGCTTCTACCAGCGGACCACTGCCCCCTCACCATCAGTGCACTGCCAATCACCATGGGCCCACCGCCCTCTCACCAGTGGCCCATTGCCCCATCACCCGCGGTCCACCGCACCCCATCACCCGCGGTCCACCGCCCAGCTCCATGAGCCCTCCACCCCCTCACCAGCGGCCCATGAGCCCACCGCCCCTCACCAGCAGCGGCCCATCACCATCAGTGCATTGTCCATCACCATGGGCACACCGCCTTCTCCCCAGCAGTCCACTGCGCCCCACCGCCCATCTCCATGAGCCCACCACCCCCTCACCAGCGGCCCACCGCGCCCTATCACCAACAGCCTTCACCAGTGGCCCACCGCGCCCTCACCAGTGGCCCACCGCCCCCTCACCAGTGGCCCACCGCCCCCTCACCATGGGCCCACCGCCCCCTCACCATGGGCCCACCGCCCCCTCACCATGGGCCCACTGCCAGATGAGATCTGAAACCCAACAGAGGCCACGGATTGGCTAAGGCCTGGTGTGGAAGTGAAACGGAACCTGTGCTGGCTTTGGAGGTGTGTATGAGCGCTGCAAGCCGTGTTTGTGTTGCTGAAACTTCTGTGTTCCAGGGCCAGTGGTGTGCGCTGAGGGGGCCCCCCTTGCTGGACGGGTGATCTCAGTACTTTACCATTTAAATTCTTCTGCAGCTTTGAAGTCAGCAGCATCCAGAGAGTGAGTTACATTAGGGGGCTTCAATGTGAGCTGAGCATCAGATGATTCCAGGAAAGAACCCGAGTGAAGACTGAAGTATTTGAATGAAAGGACACTACACCACTGAAAAACGGGCAGTACTTTACTGATAAATGAAGATGGAAAACTAAATGCAAGGACTACATGTACCACAATGCACTGGTGTTTCAGAGGACAGGCTTGCTGAAGGCAAACACCTGCGAAAAGTTATGTGCAGCTTTATCTAAGCGCTACCACAATCTGTTGCATTAGGGGGGTCCCTGCTATTACTATAATTATTTAGAGTTTCAGAGTCGGCCTAACTCAGCCCTTGACGGTTACCTTGTCTAATGTAACCTCTGCTGGGTAAATTACTTCTCCGATTGTAGCCGACTTCCCCCCAAGCGTTAACCCACAGTAATCATAAGAACTGGTAATCAATACATTTCCCGCCCTGGCACACCAAACAAAACCTTTTCTAACCAGAACCTTTGATCTAAAAGTTTTTTCGAACTAGACATCGGCAACTTGAAGCCTCGTACTGCTCATAACATGAACCCCCAAGAAAATGCATGTTTTTATTTTAACAAAACAAGGAGCTCTTGTAAAATCAGCTGGCGGTTCTAAAACTCCACCTATAACCTTCAGCTAATAAGTGAATTTGATGGTTTTGCCATCACTTTTTTTTTTTTTTAAACATGCCAGACCGGTGCGTCATTCCACATCTTTAGATATAAACTGTTAACAAGAGTTTAGAAAGTTTCTTAAGAATATTCCAAGATCTTCATTCCAACAGAGCGAATGTTTTTACGAGTTTTTCCAGGGCTGTGTGAACCCCGTAAACTTTCAACAACCCTCTGAAGGCAGCGGGGGCGCGCTCCATCACTCTCCTCTTGTCAAGGGCCAGGGCCCGCTTCGGGATTTTGGTCAAAAGGTCCAATAGGGGGGTTGCCGCCCCTTCTTCACTGACGTGGATCTTCCAAACTATGATGAGTTCACCTCCGCTCGAGTCCGGGTTGGCGATCACCATGTGCTGGGCTGAGGATCCCTCCGGCAGCCGGATGAGCTCCGGGTACCGCTGCTTGAAGAGAGCGAAGGTTTGTCTGCGATGCGCGCAGCACTCCGCGAAGGCGGACACCCCGCGGAAGAAGAGAAGAAGGCTCCTCCGCTCCTCCATCCTGGACACAAATGTCCTCAGCTCGGGCGGAGGCTCCGCTTCAAGGGCGATGCTCAGATCCGTGACAACGCGCCCCCCTCGCGTATCATGCAGGAGATGAAACTCCAGCCTAAAGGGCAGCGCTCCGCAGGTCCCCGCCAGCCTGTACACGGACAGGGACTGCGGGTCCTCGCATCCCGCGGAGCTTCGCGAACACTCGCGGAGCTCGGTGCCGCCCAGCTCCTCGAAGTACGCCAGCTCGGCGCGCAGCCGCTCGTGCTCCGCATTCAGCTCGGCGGCACTGAGCGGGGCCAGCGGAGGGGGTTCATCCGCGGGGGGCCCCGGCCCCCTGCTGCGGGACCTTTCTTCCAGCTGGCGGATCTCATCCTCCAAGGAGCGGATCTCATCCTCGTACTGGCTCAGCATCCTGAAGCAAGGACGCAATTATGGGCGCCCAGCCGTCCGTGGGCGGTAGCACCGCTTGAAATAAACGGAGGGAAACCCCAACAGTCACGGACATAGACAAGGGACGACGGAGGAAAACACAGAAGAAGGACAACGCAACAACACAAACTTTAGCGATAGACATAAAAGACAGACGACAGCAGTTGAGGGTGTTCCCTTGTTTAGGTCTGGGCTGCGCTGGCTCCAACAGAAACATAAGTTTAAGGCACTGCCCGAAGGAGCGCCGCGGCTCTGTGCCCACATGTCTCATCCGAGTGCAGGGTTTCATAGCTGGCAACGTTCCCAGGTCCCTGCGTGATGTGCTGCCCTAGGCCAGGCTTCGTCCTTTGAATTCTGGGACTTGTAGTCCTGTTTTATATTGCAATAAATAAAACGACAGGTCCCGGAATTCGGAGGAAAACCCAGGAATGGAGCAGCGCACCACGCTTGGACCGGGCACACTTGCAGGGCAGGGATCCGACTGGGCAGTAACTGAGCGGCTACAGAAAAAGAGCGTTTGTTGCAGACTCCACGGTCTCTCGGAAAGTTTGTTCAAGGTTGAGACGACCTCAGCATCAACACGGAATGACGCGGTGCATGCAGTGCATACATGCAACATATCGAAACAGGAAAGACAGGGTTAGTGAAAAAGATAGGGGAATCTATTGTCCTTATTGACTAAAATTGAATTTTCCGGCAGTAGACAGATAAGTCATATTTGGCTTTAAAAAAAAAAAAATCAGGAGTTTCCCGGTTGAATCGGGTCTGCTTGCATGTATGGCATTATGTAGATTTTTATGTCTACAAAAAAAAAACAGGTGTCAATACAGACGTAAGAGCTACTTTCCTGTGTCCACGGGTTGCAGACCATCCCCACATTCCACCCAATTCGTTGTCCTTTATTATTTCAGCCCAGTTCATTGTCTGTTTGAAACTTTTTACTGGTGCATGTGTCACAGTGTTCGTGCCTCATCGGTGCAGACGGCCAGTCCCAGGGCTGAACCCTTTCCGGGAGTTATCAGGTGTGGGGCAGGTTGTAACAGTATGAGACTCATCACTGCCTCTCGAGGCCCGTGTGCCTCAGGTGTGCCTCAGGTGTGCCTCTGCACCGTGTTACCCCCACAGGAGACGTGCTGCTCGGGTTCACTGGTACCCGTTTGCAGTGAGCTGAGCTGTCGGGCGAGAGGCTCAGCCTCGGATGATTGGGGAGATGGGGACCCACGGGATGAAGGTCCTAGCTGACGTCACACTGCCAGCGATAACCTGGCACCAAACGCAGAGTTATCATTCCTACGTGGACGCGCCCCGCCCACCTTGATTTAAACCCTCGGACTGAATGCACAGGTGCGATGTAGGGCAGTGGCCGGGGGGTTCACTACATCCCTTCCAAAAGCTGAATGTATCAGAAGAAACTAAGTGAAAAGGTAGAAGAAGAGACAATCTCCATGGAGAAGGTGCAGATACTTTGGCAAGCTCTCGCTGTCTTGGCGTGAGTAGGTCGAGTGGTCTTTCAGCCTCTGGCTGGGCCTTGGATTGGCCCAGGGGGTCTTCGAGGACACAACGTCTCCCATACTCACACCTGCTTCTGTTGACTCTTCTTAGATATTCAGTGGTGGCGGTGTCTGGGTGGTGGTGGTGTCTGGGTGGTGGCGGCGGTGTCTGGATGGTGGTGGCGGTGGTGTCTGGGTGGGGGTGGTGGCGGTGGTGTCTGGGTGGGGGTGGCGGCGGCGGTGTCTGGGTGGGGGGTGGCGGCGGCGGTGTCTGGATGGTGGTGGCGGTGGTGTCTGGGTGGGGGTGGTGGCGGTGGTGTCTGGGTGGGGGTGGCGGTGGTGTCTGGGTGGGGGTGGTGGCGGTGGTGTCTGGGTGGGGGTGGCGGCGGCGGTGTCTGGGTGGGGGTGGCGGCGGCGGTGTCTGGGTGGGGGTGGCGGCGGCGGTGTCTGGGTGGGGGTGGCGGCGGCGGTGTCTGGGTGGGGGTGGCGGCGGCGGTGTCTGGGTGGGGGGGGGTGGCGGCGGTGTCTGGGGGGTGGCGGCGTGTGTCTGGGGGGTGGCGGCGGTGTCTGGGGGTGGCGGCGGTGTCTGGGGGGTGGCGGCGGTGTCTGGGGGGTGGCGGCGGTGTCTGGGGGGTGGCGGCGGTGTCTGGGGGGTGGCAGCGGTGTCTGGGTGGCGGCGGCGGTGTCTGGGTGGCGGCGGCGGTGTCTGGGTGGCGGCGGCGGTGTCTGGGTGGCGGCGGCGGTGTCTGGGTGGTGGTGGTGTCTGCGTTCTCTACACAGGTCTTCAGTAGCCTTATATCTTTAGGCGGCATCTTTTTGAACCAGGACACCCTTCTTGGTACCACCATCCCGCCTGGCTTAGCTGTTACCATTGCTTCTCTCACTTTCACAACTTCCCACGTTTCACCCTCACATGGTGCGCAAAATGACCATCCAGAGTGCGAGCCTGATGCCTACTCAGTGCCCTACACAAGGGGTTGGTGCAGTGGTTCCGTGCCCCCTGGATGGCCTCTCACTGATGCACGATGTCTCCTGCAGAGGTGCCTCACTTCTAGGACAGGTGATTCCCATTGGGGGCCTGAAGGTATGAGACCTCGGGTAGGTCGGCTCATTAGGAGATCACTTGGGGTGCTTCCTGTGGTGCTGTGAGGTGTTTGCCGATGTGCCCTCAGAAACTGATGTAAACAGTCCAGGACTTCACGTTTTCCACCCCAATCCAGAGACAGAGACTGCGTAACTCTATACTTACCCACTGGCTTGGGGCCACTGGGGAGTTATTTTCCGGTGCTTAATGTTCAGGTTATTTACATACATTTTAAACTCCTGCCCTTGGAAAGGAAGGCTATTGTCTGTTTTAATCTCGAGGGCAGCCCTAATAGTTCAAATTCTTCTCCAGTTTTACACATTCAAAGGCCGTAGACTTCACCAGCTCAACTGCGTAAAATGTGGTGTAGTTATCCATAACCACAAGTGTTCATCTGCTGTACGGAAAGCCGCCAACGTCTATGCTCACAGGCGACCACGGTTCCTTGCACGCATCCTCTGATCACTGGTGCTACAGGTGACTCGCTTCTGGTGATGATGCAAGTCTGACAGTTTTTCATGGCGTCTTCAACTATTTTGTCCATTCTCGAGAACCACACCTTCCTTCATAGCCGTGCTTTGGTTTTGGACACCCCTTGATGGCCCCGGTGAACAGGTTCTACTCTCCTGGCCCATGTACAACGCAGGATTACAACTAAGGGCCATATTTAAAGGAAAATGACGGAGTGCAACACTGCGCCAAAATTGGCAACGCCGCACGCCATCATTTTTACAATGCAGGGATGTACAGTATTTAATTGAATACAGTGCACCTGTGTTTTGTTCCCTTTGCTGGCGCTAAATTTAGCTGCCAACGCAGGCATGCTTGCACCACCGTGCAAGGATGTCTGCGTTGAGAGGTGTGATTGTTTATGTGAGGGAAGGTGTCTCTTCCTGCACATAAGCAATCACTAATGGCGATTTGACACCTGTGTGTGCTGCACAATGCAGCACTCACAGAAGTGCAAAAGCATCATTTTGCAACAATCATGTCTGGCATTTTGCTCTTTCTATGCATCCTGCACAATGCAGCACACATAGAAAAAGTAAAAAAATGAGGAGAAATAAAAAGTATTCCTCCTGGTTGCGCCTTGCTAACATCACACCTGGGTGGCGTTAGATTTTGGGCTTCCTCAGGTTTATGAAAACTCATAAATTTGAGGCTGTGTCGAAATGGAATGGGTTATGCTGTGGCACACCCACTGCAACACCGACTGACGCCCCTCCCACACAAAGGGCTGCGTGAGGGGGTTGTATTTACAAGGTGGCATTAAGCCACAAGAAGTGGCTTAACACCACCTTGTAAATACGGCGCAGGTCATAGCGCCACCGGAGCGTCATGAAAAGTGACACTCTGCTGCTGCTGCTGCTAGAGGCTCATAAATATGCGCCTAGGTGCCCCAGCATCATCATTCCCTCCTCGCTTTCTCTCAGCTCATTTCAGCACCACCGCAACTGAGTCTGCAGTTCATTTTCCAAGCGTCCACATGCTTTGTCAAGGAAATTCCTTCATTGTCGTCCTCACAGCGCCTCGGCCACTTTTATCAGGCAGCCATCAGTTTTAGTTGCTTTCCTAATCTCCTGCAAGGATAACGCTCTGGGACAGGCCATTTCAATTACCATTTGAATGAAACCCCTGACTCAGAGATCCTTCTTCTGTGCAGGCGGATTGGCGGCTAAAGGATGCCGTGAGAGATAATCAGCCAAATTATTAACTCTGGGCTGGTACACTACCTATCGCTGGAGTTCTACAGCCCACCTTTCGTTCCGGGGAGGTTCATTCTGGGCGGTGCCTGCAAAAAGAAGCCTGAGAGGCTTATGGTCCATCACCACCTGAAAGTTCTGCCTGCAGAGATACAGGTGAACATGCTTGCACGCCCAGCAGGTGGCCAGGCCCTCTTTTTAAATCTGTATGTCGCATTTCCACTGCTGTAAGAGCTCTGCTCCCATTCATGATAGGCACCCACTCTCCTTCACGCCTCATTTGCAGTAACATAGCCTAAGACCCAAGGGGCGACATCCACGATTAGGTCGGTTCATCTAGTTCAGTTCATCGTGTTGGACTGAAATCTGCCATGGTGGCATCATGCAGTAGGGCCTTCTCAATGTCTCTGAATGCACGGGCAGCCTCGCTGTCCCACTTCCATGGAACTTCCTTTCTGTTTAGGAGTCTGAAAGGCTTAGAGAGTGTGGCAAGATTGGGAATGAACCTGGTACAATAATTGGCCATCTCCAAGAAGCTTCTGATGGACCCTGCGGAATGGCCGCCTTCATGATGGCTTCAACTTCTGTGGGGTCGACCTGGACACATTCCTTGGAAAAGCTATACCCAAATAAATCTATATTGTTGGTGTAAAACAAACATTTCTGGTGGTGAAGAGTCAATCCCCGATCCACTAGTCGCTTTAGTGTCACTCGCAGTGGGGTCTGGTGTTCCTCCAAGCTCTCAGAGAAAATTAAGATATCATCACTCACGTTTATCACACAGATCAATCCGGATACTGATTCCCTCATAGCTTCTTGAAACTCGTCGGCCGCGGAGCACATCCCAAAGTTAAGCCACTTGAACCTCTGCAGCCCTACACGGGAAGAGAAAGTCAGTATGTCCCTGCATGACTCCTCTGGCCTCAATTGATGGTATCCAAGATTCAAGTCAATTTTTTAAACCATTTGGCCCCATTTAAATCTGCCACAATCTCATCTATTGTGGGGGTGATGTACCTCTCTTTGAGAACGTCCCTGTTGGGAAGTCATATGTTGATGCACAACCGTATATCGCCTGCTTGTCTGGGTTTTGGCACTATGACCAGTGGTGATGCCCAAGAAGTACGCCCAGTTACTTTCTCTATGACTCACGCTTGTTCTATTGTTCCAACTCCTTCTCTACCAGAGGAAGAAGGTGGAAAGGAACTCTCCTGTGGTGCAGAGACACAGACTTGTCAGTGTCCTCGATACGGAGCTTTACAAGCACACCTTTCAAACATCCAAGCCCTTTGAAGAGCTCCGGAAAGTCTTTAAGGATGCCTTCTGCGTGAGATTGGTGAATTTGCTGCACAAAAAAAAACCTAGGCCAAGATCTTTTGCTATGTGCCATCCAATTAGTATTCCAGTGTTCTCTAGGGTTGTGTAAAACTTAATTCTTGTTCTGATGGTTCCATGTGCCACTTCAACCGTGATTACTCCTCTCTGGGAATGGGACCTTGGTGGTGGTAATATTTGGGTGGAGATCCAACTTGAGAAACTGTTTGGCATCAATGACATTTACTGATGCTCCTTGTCAATGAGGGCTGTGACCTTCCCTCCTTCCACGTCTACCTGGCACATGGGGAGGTGGTCATTTCCTCTAGTCGCATCATCCGCTATATGATATGGTGAAGACTTTGTCCTCATTTTCATCCCCCCACTGATTGCCGTTCATGTCCGTCGTCTGCTTCACTCCTTCTGCCCCTACGTCCAGTGATAACTGTTGAACAATCACACCCTTCTTCAGGAGTTCTGCAGACCTTTGCCAAATGGTTGATTCGACCACACTTTGAGCACTGTTTCCCTTCTGCAGGACACCCACGTGGAGGGTGCCATGTTAGACCACAGCTGCCACACCTCTTAGAGTTCCCTTTTGTGGGTGTATCTTCATGGTGCCTCGGGGGCTGCAGTTGCAGAGCTTCCACTCATTAATCCTGGTACTGCGATGGCTGTTGGCTCCAGAAAGAGGGACCCTCTACAACTGCAACACTTAAGGATCTCTTCGTCTCCCCCAAAGGGTATAACTGTGAGGACGAGGGGCACCGCCAACTTCACCAACTGTCAACTTCACAACCTTCGTCTCCTGCAGTTCTGGCTGATAGACCTCACCACGGATCACTCTTACTTCAGAGTAGGAGCATTAAATGACACAGACTTTGAACTTTGAGACTTTCGACTTTGAGGCTTTGAACTAATTTCCTAAATTATCAATACAAGTAAATACCACAGAGATGAGCTACATATGTCATTTGATGTTTGCGCACACCTGCTCCAGCAGTGCTTAGTGAACACAACACAGAGTAGTGCCGTACATCACCTTCACCAACTATAGCTGTGAAAGACCTAGAACAGCATCAACGTTCCATTTCCTGTTAAATAAGAGTTGTCATTGATTATAATGCATAATATAAAGTACACAGGGATCATAATAGGGGGGATGGTGGTTGTTAGGTTCAGACTTGATTAGTAAGTAGTGGCATGACGCTTTAGGAATATTATTTGCCAATATTATTACCACATGGTAAAGGACTCTGGCCATTGCAAAGTGCCACGTCATCATTGTTTTAGATGACTGACCTCCCCTCAGGAGCCAAGGAGAGTACCACAGTAACTGTTTCTCAATGACAGCTCACACCTTGTACTCGAGGCAACCAATGAGTGGGCGGAGTCAAAGCCGCTCTCTCAGACGTGCTTCTTACAGCTCCTTTTCTGGTGATCCCATAAGGCCAGGGGACTGCTGGGATGAACAGCCAGACCTAGAATGTAAACTTCGAAAGTTCTGAAGCACATCCGTTAACTACGATGGAAAAGGCACAACACTGTAAACGTATCTTAACTTTTCCAGACTGATGCATGGTATTATGTCAACGGTTGCAGAGTACAAGTCATTTCCCAGAGGCCGTGCAGTGCTTTTAGAATAGTCCGATTTATTAAAATCACATTGTTTTTATTTATTACCAGTAATCCTTCAGAGTTCATGTTTGCATCCATTGTGACTTTGACTCATTGAAATCTTAGTAAGTGGATGACGGTGACCACAAGGCGCTAGGAAGTGCAAAGTGTGCAGTTCTGTCGGAATACGTATCCTTCCGTTCGAGGATTATATGTTTCCTAAATTAAGAAGGGCTCTCCCTATGGGTTGTCGACTCCACATGTTTAGTCAACTCTGTTAATTGTGTCATTGCGTGGATACTAAACTGATGCATATTTGTGTCGAAGTGTGCAATTTGAACTAAATATATATTTGTTCCACTAATTGCCCATGTCTGTACATCACGCACCTACGGGAATATCCACTGCTCAACCTTTAAAGGGTGAGGAGCAGGCATGTTTCATTTTTTTTCTTCTGAACAACCCAGGAGTAGGTAGCCAGGAAATGTGACTGGAGGCAGGAATACCATGGACCTGATGCCTGCTTTGCTGCAGAGAACCTGCCCTACGTCCTGGAAGGCTGACCTGAGGCCTGAAGAGTACACAGTGCTTAAGAGACCTCAACGTGAGACACGAGATCTGAACAGGGAGAGCTGATGATGGGCCTCAAGGTCACGAAAACAGACTTGCTAGAAGGTTTGACAGAAAAGGGGTCCTCCAACCACAGTTGCTGAAGTGGCAGTACCTTAGGACATCCTGAAGTCTTGGCAGCATGAGTCGGAGGCCTCACCCCTCGCCCTTGCTGTGTGCCTGGCACACCTGCATTCTTGCCAACCCTCCTGCTTCCCTCTCCACTGCTCAAGCACAATTCCAGCATTGCTGTGCAGTTTCCTGGAAGAGAAATCATGAAAACAAGCATTTACTCAGCTTTAGCCTCGTCACCACACGAGCCTCAGCCGGGCTGCAAAAGCTGACAGGCCGCAGGCTCACCGGAAGGCACATTTCCTGCTGATTCATGCCAGCATATCCTTCATAGCTCTGAAGCCAATCCAGCCAGAAATATCAACAACTCCTTGGCTAAGGGCCTATTCCCAAAAGAACTCCCTAAAACAACCAGGCCTTCAAACAAAGGCTCCCTCTAACTTCTGGCCAATAACCAAATGTCTCTAGGCAGAAAGACTGAAAGATCGGCTTCAAGACAAATATCTACATTCATCGATCTCAGGTTACCCAAACAGATCCTGGTACGACAGTGGCACAAGAACCGCACCGACTTTCCCTCGGGATGATTCAAACACTACGATGGATTCAAATAGAGAACCAGAATCCCTATCCTCAACCCTCCCCTGCATGCGAGTCTATCTCTACAAGGGACTAGACCAATCTTCCTAAACAAGTAACTTTGCATCTGTATTCTAGCTAGACCTCTACCATCAAGGCTGGCACCGCTGCCCACAAAACTCCCTACTTGGCATCTCTTCTTGTCAGCTCATCAATAACCGCCTGGTGCATTCCTGCATGGAAGTGCCTCAACATGCCACATGTACAGGAGCCTCTCCATGTGGCACAGTAACAAGAACTATTGGATTTTTTTCGAGTGTTGAACAGGTGTTGGGCGGGGCATTGCCAGGCAGCACCATTACCAACTCATTGCACACAAATAACTCAGAGAGAAGGGATGGTATTTTGAGACTGAATCTGTGACTTACCAGTCACCCCACCCTTCCATGTAAAGTGTGGGGACCCACTGAGCCAGTGATACTCAAAGTATGGTCAGTGGGCCACGTGCGGCCCTCGTGACCTTCACACGAGGCCTCTGCTGAAAGACCCCACTGGCCTCCTGTTTAGTTAAGTGAGCAGTAACTTTCAGAAAGATTTTAAATAAAGGAATTTAATTTTTGAAAGCGATAATTTTCAAAAAATGAACGTAGAAACATTCATGCTTCCTTCCACCCTGGCAATGCCAATCCTGAGCTAAGAGGCAAGTCTGTTGTCACATGGGCCCCTCTGATGGCCTGGGTTGTGCTACATATAAGCAACATTATGGTTTAATAAATCAAACACAAGAGAAGGTTTTCTACTCTGCATATGCCACACAATGATATTATAAGGTGATCTTACATGTAATAATAAAGGAAAGGGAGGCAAAGTAAAATAAAACAATTGCCTAGGATCACACAATGTGGTCACGTGGGGAAGCTGGGCCTGATGGTAGGTTTTCTGGTTTTTCATTATGCAATTCTGTTTCATTGCAATTCAGTAATGAAGTTACTTCTTTTTCCATACTTGAGCCTCCTAAAGTACTGCCAGCAACTAGAGAAGGTTTATCCCAAGCTGTGGTAAAGGGATAGGGATTGAGATGCTGCAGAACACAATATTGTCAACTCTATGAATCTTCTGGTGGCTTGGTGTTTATTGAAAAGGCACCATGGAATGACACCTTCCAAAAAACCCATGACTTTCTGACCACACCATGTACATGCTTCACTTTCCAAACGCCCACCTTATGCCCCTCGGGCTGTGCAAGGCACCACTCCGACCCCACAGGCATTAATGCGGCCCTCGGGCACTCCACAGACCACACCTTGTGTCCCCTGGGAACACATATGTGAGTACCCATGCACTAAGCAGTCTTTCATGTGTACAACAAGAATATCCAAGGCCCAAAGTCTTGCTCCGGAGCCTGTACCCGGCAATTTTAAATATGTGGTGAAAGCCGACTAGCAAGGCTGCCCAGATGTGACTCCACCGTGTGCCACTTTCACCCACCACCGGGCACTCGCTGCCCTTTCATCCCACCCTGGAAAGTTATTCTTTAACTTTGCTTCCTTTCTGTGGCACATTTTTGTCTTTGCTTTCCTCATCTGGTCTCCCTTTTGTGCTCTCTTCTGTTCTGTAACTGAGTCTGATGAGGAACAATGTGTGGGACCCTGAACTGAGGGCCAGTGGGCTCCACCTGCAACTAGCAGCTCAGCTTGAGACTGCCACTGAGCCACGAATATTTCACGTCCACTGGGTAAAGTAAACCTGTCCCTTCAGTCAGCAATGGGTCGGGAGCATTTTTATATGACTTGCAATGAACTGCGGCCTAGGAACAGGTCAAACCTACAGATAATATGTTTGGCATAATATCAGCTGTGTCCAGTGTGTTTAAATTGCACAATTTGTCACTTATTTTTCCTCACACAATGGCTATGAGGTTAGCTCCGACCCGATTTCTGGAAATGCTTTTCCTGCCCCATTGCTGGAGTGTTGGACTCCCCGAAATTCGGGTTTAGTTGCGCCCCCGGGCTGCTGCAGGCCTCCTTCGAATGCAACGAACAACAACAAAACAAGCATTTTCAATGCAACGGGTCTCGCATTTGTTAAAGTTAGAGCTATTTGCGTTGTAAAGCAAAAAGCAAACGCAGCTCGATCGCGCTATGTAAAATGCAGCGCGATGGCGCTGCGTGGAAAATAAGCAGATAAAGTAGTCCGGACTCCAGGCTGAAAACATCGAGCCTCGTATGTTTTTGGTAGTTTACCGGTGCTGTGTAGGTGGGCCAAACACTGGAAAACGCATGACGTATGCATGCCTTTCACAAATGAAAGCCAGCGGATTTTAAAAGGCAAGCCCACGAACCATGAGCACTTTGTACTCGCCCATAAAGAGCGCTTAAATGAATGTGAGCCTTAGCCAATCACAGGGCAGTATTCCGATCACCGTTCCTCGTGCACTTTTCCACTGTGGACAGAAACCAGCGGTATCACTGTTCGTCCAGCTACAATAGGAAGAGTCGACCTGGTCCCCTCCTGATGGGAGCCGAGCAACCCCAGACAAGATTGAGCGGACTTGGACCTATCAGTGCAGTGCGCACAGGACTCACATCTGGGCCTACACCAGGAGCACTCCAGGCCCCTAATGCAACATACAAAGTGACGGAAGGAATGCTTGAATTCATCTCAGTGTGATGCTCATCTGGGAGCTGGACAGTGGTGACGGGGGAGGCAGACAAGTGGGACTGAGCCTCAGACTAAACATAGGAGGGCTACCTCCGAGAAGGATGGGGTAAGAGGCTGAACCAAACTCTGGAGTTCAGGAAATTACCTTTTCCTACACTTCCTGTGCCAAGTGCCACAGTGTCCTACAAAGGTGGGACAGGATTCTGAAATACTGCTCAAAGAAGGAGCTGCAGAGACCATTTAATGCAGGGGGCCATGAAAGAGTGGCTGTTAAAGTTAGATGGAAGTTGCTGGCTAGCCATGGAGAATATGTACTTTATGTTGGAATAAGTTCTTGCAGGACACTCAATGCACACACTGGGCCGGCACAGAAAGAAGTTATCGGGGCGAGAGCAGATACCTAATGAGATGTCCTCTCTCTCCCCATCTTTGGCTACACGGGCTGAAGCCAAGAGAAGGTCCAGGCGAGAAGCAACCCCAAGAGGTGAGACCCGGGCAGATGCCACACCACAGAATGGGTGAACGAGAAAGCACATGTTAAGTGACTTAAGAAAAATGGAACCAGAAAGTACCATAAATATAAAAGAGCCCCGGAAAGGAGGGTAAGTCCTACCTCAACATGCAGGTGTAGTTCCCGGTGTCATTCAACGTAGCGGGCTTGAACCAGAGCATCTCCTTCTCCTTGGTGATGCGGTTGTCTGGCAGGCGGAAGTTGATTGGCTCCTCCAGGTCCCGGTCCTGCCTGGTCCAGTACCACATGAGCGTCAGCCCCGCCGAGTGGGCGGTGCTGTAGTTGTGCTTCAGGAAGTCCTGGAAGAGCGGACACTTGATCCGCGCGGGCTCCCCATCATACACCTGGTTCAGCTTCATGGTGACCAGGCCCCAGTCATCGCACCTCTCTGGAAACAAAAAGAATGGGGCGACACATATTAGGGCTCATTGTACCGCGTAAGGGAGGAAGGCAAATCGATGCATCAATTACTGGAAATAACCCAAGAGCCGCTCAGCATCACCAGACCTGTGCAGCTGCTCGTCAAGTTGTTTTCTCTATTTAGCTCGCCAGATGTGCAGGCGGAATTACATTACCCTTTGTCTGTTTGTGCCTAATGAACCTTTGGCCATCTCTGATCATATGCTTTGTAAGCAACCTGCTGTTCAGGCCTTGGCAGCTGGCGTTTTTGTGGTTGTGTACCCTACATATAAAGGCTACTTAATCTTAAATCAGGCAGCCTGCTCCCCGGAGGACACAGGCAGAAAGGGATGCATGGTTTGATTTAAATACCATTTTGTAATTACATTGGCTTACATATTTAATCTTCAGGGTGGGAATGTGCAGGAGACCTAACTGCTTACCCCTGCTTCCATCAGCAGTGGTCTGGGTGCTGCCCTGTGTTGGCAGAGGCTACGGCACAGAGCCCTCCTATGCTAGAAATCAAGGATGCTTTAGGGTACCCCAGGCGTCCCTGTGTTTACTCAGAGGTGCACTGACAAGGCAATTATTCAACATAGACGGTGTTATCTTTTCCTACCTAAGGTGCCCACCCATGAATTAACATCAAGAGGTAATTCCAACAGCTTTAATTTCAATATATATGTTTAGTGTGTATAATTCAACAGTCAAATAACAGGCATGTCAGTACAAGAAAGATTTGCTGATCATATGTCAAACAAATTTTAACAAAAAACAAAGTGAAGAGAATAGCCACCACCAGTGACAAGGACTTGTGTCGGGATCGCTTTCGGAGGGCCACGGTGCGCGCAGTACTGCCCAACGGTTTGGTTGAAGCCTTTTACTTATGATGTCCTGGGGCCCGACCTATGATGGATTCTGAGCAACTGGGCTAAGTATCCCTTCAGCAGTTGACTCTCGGTGGTCGTGGGGGGTCGAGCAATCCAAGGCTTCTTGGGGGGCAGGGAAGAGGGGTGGATACATGTGGGTAAACACAGTGCTCACGACACAAAGTACATCCAAAGCAGCAATATTTGATTGTCCAGTCAAATACTGTCTTTTAGAACAAATGTACTATTTATATATGACCTCAAAGTGAAATATGGCACACACAAACAATGCACACATCCCCCCAGAGGCCATCCCCCCAGAGGTCTGTGCCCTAGTGTTTAACCGGCCGGGTCCCTGAATCCCATTTCCCCTCTCATTAGAAGTGGTGGTTATTCCCCATCCACTATGGGCAACATTCAGTTTACGCCCTACTAGCAGTCAGAGTCTCAGGAGGCCCACTCAGACTCTGTCAGAGAAGTCAAAAGTCTTCCAGCACCGAACCACTGCCTGGCAGACAAGTGCCTCCTGGAACTTCTGGCCCTTTAATAATTCCTACCCAAACCAGCAGGTACTGTCTGACCAGAGTCTCAAAGAGCATCTCTCTCACAGCATGGTGGCTTCAGCAGCCACCTTCGTTGACTCTCACACACTAGGCTCTGCAGGGGCCACGACTAGATGTCCTTGGCTCTTCCCTGATGCTTTAGCAAGTTTCCCTTGGTCTTCCCCAAATGTGGGGGTGAAATTTGACGGCTCTTGGTTCCGATCTTCAGTCAGGGCCCAGGCCCACACAGTAGCCTCTCCTTGTGATGATGGCATCAACCGGTCTTTGATGCATGTTTTTTTCCTGTGCTCCCTTCCCCTCCCCCACTTGCCCCCCCCCCCCTTTGGTTACAGGGTCATCACACCTGCTGCACGCTTGGGTGACGGCCCGATCAGCGAAGCAGTAGGTTCCGCTTCAAGGCGCCCCCACTCTGGCATACTGGGTCACTGACCTACACACCGCATTCAGGAGATGGCCCAATCGGCTTCATTAGCTTGACAGCAGCCCACCACTAGCTTACTGGGTCACAGACTTAAACCTGCACACAGGCAACAACCTGATTAGTGCATCAGCCTTCTCCTCACATCTCGCTACGAGGATCTACTCACCAGGATCGCCCAGTGCACCTCGCTCCCTCCAGGGATATCCTTTTCCTCACAGAGCTCACTGGTCTTCGCAAGCAAGCATGCACTGATGCCCCAGGGGGCAGGTGGTCTTGGATGTACCCGGGTGATGTTCTCTCTCCCAGCTGGGGAACTGGCCAGCCTTAGACTCCAGCCCTGGTCACAGGCAGAAACCTTGCAGAGTTTCTCCACCTCACACTGTCCGACTAACTGCTTGAAAGTTTTGGGGGCCTCGAGTTTGCCTCTTTATAGTCCATTTCCAGACACCAAATGTGATTTAGGGTCGGAGGTGTTGAAGTTTGAGCTGGGGTCCGATTACTTTTGAAGTGTTCACTCCTCGGCCCTGCCCTTCCTCCAGAAAACCATTTGCCACAGGAGAAGAGACCCCAAAGCCGATACCCCACAACACACACCATGGGAGTGACTAGGGGGTTCACACCTGTATGTCAGCTGCAGTGATGTATATCAAAAGGTTAACCCACGGTATCAACCCTACTCTTTATGATTTTTTCATCAGCTCAATCATCTTCCTGAGATGTGCATATTCCTCTTTCCAGTGACCTCCCCCTGAATCGAAGAGCATCCTCTGACGTCCACTGAAGAGCCTGGCTCTCTTACTCCAGTGTGTCCCACCCAGCTCACCGGAAGGCAGCAACACGCAAATCTGTCTGGAGGATCCTCTACCTCCTCAAGCTCTTCCAGATGTCCCTGGGACCCCCAAAATGAACCTAGAATCTTCCATTATACCACAGAAATGTGGGGGAAAAAAGCACAATGGAATCTTATTGTACCATTCACAGGCACACATACACTCAGAACACAGATGCTCTTAATATCCATGGACTGAGTAAATCTCAGCTGCATTGGTCGGTCTGCTGGGTTTAGTGTACGAGGGGACCTCAGATGGTCCCTTGATCTAAGAGATGGCGACTAGGGCTTGGGGGCTGGAGTAAGTATTAGTTGGTCCTCACATGCTACCTGGGTCGAGTACATAAGAGACCTCACACTGTCACCTGTTCCAAGGGAAGGAGGCTACAGCTTGGGGGTCGGAGTCAGTATCAGCCAGCCTCACGTGTCTCCTCTGGGTGCAGTATATGAGGGAGCAAGAAGAAAGGCAACTAAGTCTTGGGGGTCGGAGCACGTATCCCCTGGACCTCGCATGTCCTATCAGGGTAAGACCCTGCAAGGTATTTCTGCACCGAGTATTTCTTAGCAGGCTCAGTTCTCTTCTGTATGAAATGATCTGGCCGGGGAGGTCGAAGTAATTCAGTGAGTTATCTTCACATTTTTTCATCGAGTTAGACTTGGACAATGTTTTGGGATCTAGGTATAAGATTTAATTTCTTCAGAGGGTGGGTGTAGAATGAAACTTTTAGGTGGGCACCCCAAACGGGGGGCTCTAGACCATATTCATCTAATCATGACTGGTGAAATCTACTGTGCAGTCAATGATTCTTACGTTCAAGCACCAGTACAAAAAGAGAGGTCAAAAAATGGTTAAAATTGGTTATTCATCTCACAGTCAACATCATAATTTAATCAGTGTAATGAAGATGAAGACCAAGATTAAAAACAAAAATTTAAAGTCATACGTAGAGTATAATGCTCATGTTACTTTCACAAAATACAATCTCTAAGGACTCCAAATTTTTATAGGGCCTTTAAGAGCGGGTCAACAGGTTTCACGTCTATCGGTCCAGCCGGATCCATTGACGCTTCATCAGGACCAATCAATAAATCACCTCTTCACAAACAAAAAAGAAAAGAGAAACCACCTCTATTAGGGTAGAGAAACCGGTCACTTACATTTAAGTTCACGGGTTACGTCAGGTCACCCATCCCCAATTTGAGAACAGGCCCCGATTGGTTGTTCGGGACATCGTTCCAGAGGGTAGGTCCACAGTTTGGACCTAACGACATAATCTGTCAATCTGAGTCCTAGGAACGTGCTAAGCATTTCAGAGCACCAACATGGAAAATAAGTAATTGACATGACTCAAAAGAAATCCTACACCAATTTATAAACATGAAGCTTATTTTTATATAAATTTAGACACCAAAATGAACAGAATGTAATAAGTATAACCAGAGTTATAGATTTTAGAAGCCATATTAAATCACAGCAGAACTGGCATTCAAACATTGCATTTAAATCTATGGGAGAAATATCACCAGTTGCAAAACCCTTGCGTGGAACCCTTACAGGTTGCGTGGAACCCTTACAGGTTGAGGGCTGTGCAGTCCCCTAGGACCAAGTTACAACAGTCAGTTCAGTTTTACTTGACCCGTGGCGTCCCGGTGCAGAGTGGACGTGGCTGTCCATGGTGCTGAATGGGACTCGTGTTGAAGCCAATGGCAGGAAACCACTGTTGACAAACATCCAATTGGTGTTCAAGCTGCGGAAAACCCTTCCAGGGTTAAGGTGGTGCGGGTCCTAGAACTAGGCCACAGCAGTCAGTTCGAATCTACCTGCTCAGTGGGGCATGGGTGCGGAGTTGTCCTGGCTGGTCGTTGTGCTGAGCAGGACTCACGCTGGTGCCGATTTTACCATTTACACAATGTCGCTGAAAAAGAGATGCAGAATCTCAGCTGGGGCTGGGTTGCAGAAGTTGGATGCAGGTTGCACAATATGCCCTGGCCCTGCACCGTTGAGTGTGGAGGTTAGTTACAGGACTGGCAACCAACAAGCCTTGGCAGCGGTAAGGGAGGAAAAATCCTTTCGGAACTTCCTGGGGTCAGAGGGAGCGGCGTAGCAGCCTCAAACTTGGAGGTAGGCTGGACTACTTCTCTCAGAAGACACTGGATCACCTGGTTTTCGACAATCCTATGGCTGGTCCGATGGCTGGTGAGGATCTGGAATCTGCAGGTGTTTTTGCCTGCCGTTTGCAGGGGATTAGTGCCACTAGTCCAAGGAAGACTGAGGGGGCTTCTAGAGTCCACAGGGGTCTCTCTGGTTGGAAGTGCAGAGTTTAAGCCAAGACGAGGGTCGTTCATGCACTTCCCAGTCTCTTGCCTAAGGGCCAGAGTATCCCTCGTTTGCGTGGTTGAAGTAGGCAAAGTCCGGCTGACGATGACACAGGGCTCCTCTTGGTCCTCCTTTGAAGTTGATTGATCGGATTTAAGATTCTGGTGTCAGGGGTGTTCCTTTCATCCTAGAATAAGGGGAGTTAGGGGTGTGCAGACTAGTGGCCATTGGACCGCTAACTCATACACCCTAATCTGCCCTGAGGTGAACACATGCGGTGGGGCAGGTCACCTTTGGTTACCCAGAACCTTCTTTTCTGCCACTCCTAAGATGGCAGAATTCAAAATGTATTGCACAGACCGGACTGTTCACTCTAGAGGTGTGGTCAGCTTGCTGGGGGTGTGCACAGTCCTGCATACCTAATTTCCCACCTGTCCACGAGCAAATGTGCGGAGGGTCAAGAGTAGGGCGGTTTCCTCCACTGGGGGACAGCACAATTGGCTATCAGGGACAGTGGATGCTTTGGAGCTCACCACCCTATTCACTAACCCGGCTGCGGTGTTGGAGGTTTGACCTTCTTCCTGCCTCAGCCTTTATTCCTGACCCCTGGGAGCACTTAGACTGCCTGGCAGGAGATTGGAAACCTCTCTTGGTGTCAACAAGCAATTGAAAAAGGATGGCAAACAGGTGGGCAACTTCCAGTGTGCCACCTGGGTGCATGACAGCTGTCCAACAACATGAGATTTGTGTTGGGGGAGGGAAAGCAAATTGTTTGACACCAAACTTTACATATCTAGACAGCACCATAATGGAGATAGCAGCCCTGGTGTGCCCAGGCTTGTGACCCATGTCCTATGGATCGGCCTGCACTTATAGTACACCTTAATGGATAGGATGCTATAGAGGCATAGAAGCTTGTGCCTGTATGTCTGCACCTTAAACAATGCACTCTGCATCCTGGGTTGCAGAGCCCTAACTTAGCAGTGTCTGGCATACCTGTAAGGCTGTGGATGGGGCTGGATCACGCATGGTGAGGGCACAGTCAAACTCCAGCAGTTTGCACCGCTCTGCCAGTCTGCAATGACAGGCCTGCCACCAGCATTTTGTATGGGTCACCCAGGGTGTCACAAACTCGTGTTGCAGCCCTAGGGGCCCCTTTATCACCTAGGTCTTGAGTACTCTGACTATCATTAACTAGGGGCTTATAAGGGGGTAAAGTATTGCAAATCAGGGACTCACCATGTCAACAAATAATTTAGGGAGAGAACACAGACACTGGGGCCTGGTTGGCAGGCCCCAGTGCACCATCAGGGTTGAAAGACCAGCACTCAGTAGTCCAACTGGAGGCAAAAAGTGAGGATGCACCGGCAAAGAAGCCAGTATCTTACAGGGAGCCTTGTAGTCACACATTCACCAAAGGGCAACCTCCACCAGACCACCCATCTCAATGATCCATTCTCCTCCTGATGCTGCATCACAGAAAGTAAATAGAAATGCACAAAACAGATCTGACTTGCACTCCCGCGATCAAGTGGTATGCAAGACATTAGCCCACCATGTCGGGCCCCAAAGGGGATTATTTATTTATTTTTGTTTTTCAAGGTGTTTACACTAGGGCAGGCAAAATGTGGTCACTCACTGAAGCTAGCCAATGGACGAAGTGGGCTGACTCACTGCACTACGGAGTGATGGGTGGAAGCAAAATGCAACTACTAATTCATAAGACCAATGGTTCAGAGGGCTGAGGAAAGCACCAAAGGTGAATGCTTGTTTGTATTGAATTGTTTTTATTTTGCACAACAAAAGGTTAATTTAAAAATAAATAAATACATTAAAAAAAATACCGGCACTGCACAGCCACTGAAGTAAGGAACATATGGTGGAAACGAGGGAAGGAAGGGAGACGGCGTAATGAAACTTGAGGTGGGGGCGACCTGCAAGGTACATGGAGGGGCCCCCCTTTAGACTCAATCAGGAACTCTCAGGTCAGGGTACTGTGATGAGGGCCCCATCCCACATCACAGGGGCTGCGGGGACCTATGTTAAGCTACTGGAGACAGAAAACACTGTAGGAGGCTCTGATGTTAGGCCACAGAGGACCATGTACAACTGTTGCGGCTTGCTGATGTTTCGGGGGTGGGCGGCAGCGTGGGGGTTGGCACGGGAATATTAATATCTTGATTAAATTATAAATAAGAAAAACGTACCTCCGCTACGCTGTGCCGCTGCTCCTCGGCTGCACGCACAGGCTCCCAGCCTGCACTGCGGCCAATCCTGATGCTGCTCGGAGCAGCGATAGGATTGGCTGGGCACAGCCATGGTGCTCACAGGCAGACTGGCAGCCTGTGCCTGCGCTCTCCAGACAGCACAGTGCGCATGTGTGTTTGGCCGGCCCGAGACGTCCGGCCAAAGATACGCGTGAACTGAGAGGAGCGCTCTGTGCACTCCCCTCCACGGCCGTCATCTCCAATGCCCCGCCCCTTTTACTATAAAATAATACACGTAGTTTATTATCGTTTTGTAGTAAAAGGTTTGCAGCTACCTCTGCTGGTGGGGGAGGGTGATGCTCCTCCGCCAGAGCGTAGGAACCGCCACTGGTAACTTTAGAAGCAAATTTCACGGAGAAGTACATTTGCTTTGAATTACGCATGTGGCTTCAACATCACATACATCGATGTATACACAGGGGAAAGCTCTCCATCTTCACCCCGCAGTGCCCCATCGCCCAGACAAAATACAGAAACAATACACTGGTAAAGCCAATAGGCCTCGCATTCAAAGGAGAGAAGGAACATGTTGGCTTTGCTATTTAGCATCATCAAAAAGAAATGATGGTTGCCGATGCTGATCAGTACTGACAAAAAAAGCTAAAAGGGGCGTTGCGTTAATAAGCACGTGTGCATGCACCCCCATGTGCATACGTCATGACACTTCTGCTTCTTTTTTAGGTCTCGTCGACGGGCAGCGCACCTGCTGCTGCTATGGCGACGGTCTCGAGTCTAAAAAAACACAGCTCTGAAAAGGGGCTTTTACCCACCCATCAGCAGCCAGTGGTTGTCTTCCTTACCGCTCTTGCTTACTGCCTTCTAATTGGGCAGAATATGCGGGCGTCACCGCCTTCTGTTTGCCAGAGTATGGACCAAGTACAGATTAATTAGTGCCACTCGCTGCCAGCGCTGTGATGGAGGAAGAATACTCCCTTTTTTTGGCACTTTTTTTTTTTTTTTTAATAGCGCCAAGTTGACGGGAGCGTCAGGAGCACCAGTTACATTTCACATTCTTTCTGTTTTTTACCATTTTAAATGAGCACCAATTACATCCCACGGCTTCACAATCTTTATTGCTAGAAGGGAAGGGAGATTGTGTGACTTCCCCGAATCAAAGGATGCTGTGCAAACGAAGCCTCAAACCAGGTTCCCCACTTCAGGGGGGACAGCTCTGCCCTTAGAGCGACCTTCATCCCCTCCCCCCCGTCCACCCAGGATCCCCTCCCTCGGTGACTCTAGCTGTACAACAAGGCTAAAAGCATTGACAAGAGCAATAGATCTCGCAGGGGCCGGACATATTGCCAATGCTTGTTTTAATTTACTGCCACAACATGGAGGGCACCTATCCTGGAGCGGTAAAACAGAATTAATTAAAAACAATTGAACCAAGCATTACCTTCAAGGGAGTACGGTGATACCAGGGCGCAGCTGCTGGGCTTCCAAAACAAGAACAGCAAAAGCCGGAAATAAAACTCAAAAGACAACTGGGGGGGGCTGCTGAAGGAGCAATGGAGGGTGGGAAGAGGCTGAAAAAAGCCACATAAAACTGCAGCAGGGTGAGGAGGGCAGCGGAAACAGAGCCGGAGATGTTCATGGACACGTGGAGGGCGCGGTGGCACTGCCATGTGCCCAGCGGACACTACCCGGTGCCTGCGCCCGGCTGCCAGGTCTGGTCCATGGAGTAACAAGAGGTCCCGCAGGCGCGCACCGCCAGCAGGGGCCGCCCCCCTTCGCTGGAGTCCAATCTGCCGAAAGGAAAACCAACAAGGCCTCGTGTTCATACATTTATTGGCCAAATACCCCGAAGCCTGTGGGGACAGTTTGCAGGGACCCTCTTCGGTGACATTTCAGCACCTCCTCTTTCGTTTCCCATTTCAAGCATTCATTGTCTTGGGAAACATCTGAAGATGGGTAAAGTGCTGCAGAGGCTGTGTGGATAGGTGTACCACCACTGCCACGGGGGAAATGTGCATACAGGTGTACCACCACTGCCACGGGGGAAGTGTGTATACGGGTGTACCACCACTGCCACGGGGAAAATGGGCATGCAGGTGTACCACCCCTGCCACAGGGGAAGTGTGCATGCAGGTGTACCACCACTGCCACGGGGGAAGTGTGTATACGGGTGTACCACAACTGCCACGGGGGAAATGTGCATGCAGGTGCACCACCACTGTCACAGGGGAAGTGTGTATGCAGGTGTACCACCACTGCCACAGGGGAAGTGTGTATACAGGTGTACCACCACTGCCACAGGGGAAATGTGCATACAGGTTTACCACCAGTGCCACGGAGGAAGTGTGCATACAGGTGTACCACCACTGCCACGGGGGAAATGTGCATACAGGTGCACCACCACTGCCACAGGGGAAGTGTGCATACAGGTGCACCACCACTGCCACAGGGGAAGTGTGCATACAGGTGCACCACCACTGCCACAGGGGAAGTGTGTATACAGGTGTACCACCACTGCCACAGGGGAAGTGTGTATACAGGTGTACCACCACTGCCACAGCGGAAATGTGCATACAGGTGTACCACCACTGCCAGATGGGAAATGGGCATTCAGGTGTACCACCACTGCCACAGGGGAAGTATGTATACAGGTGCACCACCACTGCCACAGAGGAAATGTGTATACAGGTGTACCACCACTGCCACGGGAGATGTGTGGACAGGTGTAACACCACTGTCACAGGGAGAAGGGGTGTGTTGACAGGTGTAACACCACAGCTACAGGTGTGACGACCAGTGTAACACCACTGCCACAGGGGGTATGTGGACTGGTGTAACATCACTGCCACAGGGGCTGAGTGGACAGGTGTACCACCACTGCACTGCTACAGGGGCTGTGTGGACCGATGTACCACCACTGCCACAGGGGGATGTGTAGACAGCTGTACTACCACCGCCATGGGGGATGTGGAACGGAGTAACACCACTGCCATAGGGGATGTGTGGACAGGTGTACAGCCACTACCATAGGGGGATGTGTGGACAGGTGTACCCACCACTGCTACAGGTGCTGTGATAACCGGTGTACCACCACTGCTACAGGTGCAGTGATGACCGGTGTACCACCACTGCTACAGGTGCAGTGATGACCGGTGTACCACCACTGCTACAGGTGCAGTGATGACAGGTGTTACCGCCAGTGCTACAGGTGCGGCGATGACAGGTGTGCCACCACTGCTACAGGTGCGGCGATGACAGGTGTGCCACCACTGCTACAGGTGAAGTGATGACCGGTGTACTGCCACTGGTGCAGATGCAGTGATGACAGGTGTACCACCACTGCTACAGGTGCTGTGATGACAGTGTACCGCCACTGCTACAGGTGCTGTGATGACAGGTGAAGAACCAATGCTACAGGTGCTGTGATGACAGATGTACCACCACCACTGCTACAGGTGCAGTGATGACTGGTGTACCGCCACTGCCATGGGGGACGTGTGGACAGGTGTACCCACCTGTGCAGTGGGTGGGGAGAGGTCTACCACCACTGCTACAGGTGCAGTGATGACAGGTGTACCGCCACTGGTGCAGATGCAGTGATGACAGGTGTACCGCCACTGCTACAGGTGCTGTGATGACAGGTGAACCACCACTGCTACAGGTGCAGTGATGACAGGTGAACCACCACTGCTACAGGTGCTGTGATGACCGGTGTACCACCACTGCTACAGGTGCTGTGATGACCGGTGTACCATCACTGCTACAGGTGCTGTGATGACAGGTGAACCAACACTGCTACAGGTGTTGTGACCACAGGTGTGCCACCACCGCTACAGGTGAAGTGATGACAGGTGTACCGCCACTGGTGCAGATGCAGTGATGACAGGTGTACCGCCACTGGTGCAGATGCAGTGATGACAGGTGTACCACCACTGCTACAGGTGCTGTGATGACAGGTGTACCACCACCACTGCTACAGGTGCAGTGATGACAGGCGCAGGTGTACCACCACCACTGATACAGGTGCAGTGATGACAGGCGCAGGTGTACCACCACCACTGCTACAGGTGCAGTGATGACCGGTGTACCACCACTGCCACGGGGGAAGTGTGTATATGGGTGTACCACCACTGCCACGGGGGAAATGTGCATGCAGGTGCACCACCACTGCCACGGGGGAAATGTGCATACAGGTGTACCACCACTGCCACGGGGGAAGTGTGCATACGGGTGTACCACCACTGCCACGGGGGAAGTGTGCATACGGGTGTACCACCACTGCCACGGGGGAAGTGTGCATACGGTTGTACCACCACTGCCACGGGGGAAGTGTGCATACAGGTGTACCACCACTGCCACGGGGGAAGTGTGCATACAGGTGTACCACCACTGCCACGGGGGAAGTGTGTATACAGGTGTACCACCACTGCCACAGCGGAAATGTGCATACAGGTGTACCACCACTGCCAGATGGGAAATGGGCATTCAGGTGTACCACCACTGCCACAGGGGAAGTATGTATACAGGTGCACCACCACTGCCACAGAGGAAATGTGTATACAGGTGTACCACCACTGCCACGGGAGATGTGTGGACAGGTGTAACACCACTGTCACAGGGAGAAGGGGTGTCTTGACAGGTGTAACACCACAGCTACAGGTGTGACGACCAGTGTAACACCACTGCCACAGGGGGTATGTGGACTGGTGTAACATCACTGCCACAGGGGCTGAGTGGACAGGTGTACCACCACTGCACTGCTACAGGGGCTGTGTGGACAGATGTACCACCACTGCCACAGGGGGATGTGTAGACAGCTGTACTACCACCGCCATGGGGGATGTGGAACGGAGTAACACCACTGCCATAGGGAATGTGTGGACAGGTGTACAGCCACTACCATAGGGGGATGTGTGGACAGGTGTACCCACCACTGCTACAGGTGCTGTGATAACCGGTGTACCACCACTGCTACAGGTGCAGTGATGACCGGTGTACCACCACTGCTACAGGTGCAGTGATGACCGGTGTACCACCACTGCTACAGGTGCAGTGATGACCGGTGTACCACCACTGCTACAGGTGCGGTGATGACAGGTGTTACCGCCAGTGCTACAGGTGCGGCGATGACAGGTGTGCCACCACTGCTACATGTGCGGCGATGACAGGTGTGCCACCACTGCTACAGGTGTTGTGACAACAGGTGTGCCACCACCGCTGCAGGTGAAGTGATGACCGGTGTACTGCCACTGGTGCAGGTGAAGTGATGACCTGTGTACCGCCACTGCTACAGGTGCTGTGATGACAGTGTACCGCCACTGCTACAGGTGCTGTGATGACAGGTGAAGAACCAATGCTACAGGTGCTGTGATGACAGATGTACCACCACCACTGCTACAGGTGCAGTGATGACTGGTGTACCGCCACTGCCATGGGGGACGTGTGGACAGGTGTACCCACCTGTGCAGTGGGTGGGGAGAGGTCTACCACCACTGCTACAGGTGCAGTGATGACAGGTGTACCGCCACTGGTGCAGATGCAGTGATGACAGGTGTACCGCCACTGCTACAGGTGCTGTGATGACAGGTGAACCACCACTGCTACAGGTGCAGTGATGACAGGTGAACCACCACTGCTACAGGTGCAGTGATGACAGGTGTACCACCACTGCTACAGGTGCAGTGATGACAGGTGAACCACCACTGCTACAGGTGCAGTGATGACCGGTGTACCACCACTGCTACAGGTGCTGTGATGACAGGTGTACCACCACTGCTACAGGTGCTGTGATGACCGGTGTACCACCACTGCTACAGGTGCTGTGATGACAGGTGAACCAACACTGCTACAGGTGTTGTGACCACAGGTGTGCCACCACCGCTACAGGTGAAGTGATGACAGGTGTACCGCCACTGGTGCAGATGCAGTGATGACAGGTGTACCGCCACTGGTACAGGTGCAGTGATGACAGGTGTGCCACCACTGCTACAGGTGTTGTGACCACAGGTGTGCCACCACCGCTACAGGTGAAGTGATGACAGGTGTACCGCCACTGGTGCAGATGCAGTGATGACAGGTGTACCGCCACTGGTGCAGATGCAGTGATGACAGGTGTACCGCCACTGGTGCAGATGCAGTGATGACAGGTGTACCGCCACTGGTGCAGATGCAGTGATGACAGGTGTACCACCACTGGTGCAGATGCAGTGATGACAGGTGTACCACCACCACTGCTACAGGTGCAGTGATGACAGGCGCAGGTGTACCACCACCACTGCTACAGGTGCAGTGATGACCGGTGTACCACCACTGCTGCAGATGCAGTGATGACCGGTGTACCACCACTGCTACAGGTGCAGTGATGATCGGTGTACCACCACTGCTACAGGTGCAGTGATGACCGGTGTACCACCACCACTGCTACAGGTGCAGTGATGACAGGTGTACCACCACCACTGCTACAGGTGCAGTGATGACAGGTGTACCACCACTGCTACAGGTGCTGTGAAGACAGGTGAAGAACCAATGCTACAGGTGCTGTGATGACAGATGTACCACCACCACTGCTACAGGTGCAGTGATGACAGGTGTACCACCGCCACTGCTACAGGTGCTGTGATGACAGGTGTACCAACACTGCTACAGGTGCTATGATGACAGGTGTACCGCCACTGCTACAGGTGCAGTGATGACCGGTGTACCGCCACTGGTACAGGTGCAGTGATGACCGGTGTACCGCCACTGGTACAGGTGCAGTGATGACCGGTGTACCGCCACTAGCACAGGTGCTGTGATGACAGGTGTACCGCCCGCCACTGCTACAGATGCAGTGATGACAGGGGTACCTCCACAGGCGCTGTGATGACAGGTGTACCGCCACTGGTACAGGTGCTGTGATGACAGGTGTGCAACAACTGCTACAGATGCAGTGATGACAGGTGTGCAACAACTGCTACAGATGCAGTGATGACAGGTGTGCAACAACTGCTACAGATGCAGTGATGACAGGGGTACCTCCACAGGCACTGTGATGACAGGTGTACCGCCACTGGCACAGGCGCTGTGATGACAGGTGTACTGCCACTGCTACAGATGCTGTGATGACAGGTGTGCAACAACTGCTACAGATGCAGTGATGACAGGTGTACCTCCACTGCTACAGATGCAGTGATGACAGGTGTGCAACAACTGCTACAGATGCAGTGATGACAGGTGTACCTCCACTGCTACAGATGCAGTGATGACAGGGGTACCTCCACAGGCACTGTGATGACAGGTGTACCGCCACTGGCACAGGCGCTGTGATGACAGGTGTACTGCCACTGCTACAGATGCTGTGATGACAGGTGTGCAACAACTGCTACAGATGCAGTGATGACAGGTGTACCTCCACTGCTACAGATGCAGTGATGACAGGTGTACCGCCACTGGCACAGGCGCTGTGATGACAGGTGTACTGCCACTGGCACAGGCGCTGTGATGACAGGTGTACTGCCACTGCTACAGATGCTGTGATGACAGGTGTGCAACAACTGCTACAGATGCAGTGATGACAGGTGTACCTCCACTGCTACAGATGCAGTGATGACAGGTGTACCTCCACTGCTACAGATGCAGTGATGACAGGTGTACCTCCACTGCTACAGATGCAGTGATGACAGGTGTACCTCCACTGCTACAGATGCAGTGATGACAGGTGTACCTCCACTGCTACAGATGCAGTGATGACAGGTGTACCTCCACTGCTACAGATGCTGTGATGACAGGTGTACCTCCACTGCTACAGATGCAGTGATGACAGGTGTACCTCCACTGCTACAGATGCAGTGATGACAGGTGTACCTCCACTGCTACAGATGCAGTGATGACAGGTGTACCTCCACCGGTACAGATGCAGCGATGACAGGTGTACCTCCACTGGTACAGATGCAGTGATGACAGGTGTACCTCCACTGCTACAGGTGCTGTGATGACCGGTGTACCGCCACTGGTACAGGTGCAGTGATGACCGGTGTACCGCCACTGGTACAGGTGCAGTGATGACCGGTGTACCTCCACTAGCACAGGCGCTGTGATGACAGGTGTACTGCCACTGCTACAGATGCTGTGATGACAGGTGTGCAACAACTGCTACAGATGCAGTGATGACAGGTGTACCTCCACTGCTACAGATGCAGTGATGACAGGTGTACCGCCACTGGCACAGGCGCTGTGATGACAGGTGTACTGCCACTGGCACAGGCGCTGTGATGACAGGTGTACTGCCACTGCTACAGATGCTGTGATGACAGGTGTGCAACAACTGCTACAGATGCAGTGATGACAGGTGTACCTCCACTGCTACAGATGCAGTGATGACAGGTGTACCTCCACTGCTACAGATGCAGTGATGACAGGTGTACCTCCACTGCTACAGATGCAGTGATGACAGGTGTACCTCCACTGCTACAGATGCAGTGATGACAGGTGTACCTCCACTGCTACAGATGCAGTGATGACAGGTGTACCTCCACTGCTACAGATGCAGTGATGACAGGTGTACCTCCACTGCTACAGATGCTGTGATGACAGGTGTACCTCCACTGCTACAGATGCAGTGATGACAGGTGTACCTCCACTGCTACAGATGCAGTGATGACAGGTGTACCTCCACTGCTACAGATGCAGTGATGACAGGTGTACCTCCACCGGTACAGATGCAGCGATGACAGGTGTACCTCCACTGGTACAGATGCAGTGATGACAGGTGTACCTCCACTGCTACAGGTGCTGTGATGACCGGTGTACCGCCACTGGTACAGGTGCAGTGATGACCGGTGTACCGCCACTGGTACAGGTGCAGTGATGACCGGTGTACCTCCACTAGCACAGGCGCTGTGATGACAGGTGTACCGCCACTGCTACAGATGCAGTGATGACAGGGGTACCTCCACTGGCACAGGCGCTGTGATGACAGGTGTACTGCCACTGCTACAGATGGTGTGATGACAGGTGTGCAACAACTGCTACAGATGCAGTAATGACAGGTGTACCTCCACTGCTACAGATGGTGTGATGACAGGTGTGCAACAACTGCTACAGATGCAGTAATGACAGGTGTACCTCCACTGCTACAGATGCAGCGATGACAGGTGTACCTCCACTGGTACAGATGCAGTGATGACAGGTGTACCTCCACTGCTACAGGTGCTGTGATGACCGGTGTACCGCCACTGGTACAGGTGCAGTGATGACCGGTGTACCGCCACTGGTACAGGTGCAGTGATGACCGGTGTACCGCCACTGGTACAGGTGCAGTGATGACCGGTGTACCGCCACTGGTACAGGTGCAGTGATGACAGGTGTACCGCCACTGGTACAGGTGCAGTGATGACAGGTGTACCTCCACTAGCACAGGCGCTGTGATGACAGGTGTACCGCCACTGCTACAGATGCAGTGATGACAGGGGTACCTCCACTGGCACAGGCGCTGTGATGACAGGTGTACTGCCACTGCTACAGATGGTGTGATGACAGGTGTGCAACAACTGCTACAGATGCAGTAATGACAGGTGTACCTCCACTGCTACAGATGCAGTGATGACAGGTGTACCGCCACTGCTACAGATGCTGTGATGACAAGTGTGCAACAACTGCTAGAGGTGACATGACAACAGGTGTACTGTCACTGCTGTAGGGAATGTTTGGAGCAGTGTACAAAACTTGCAATCCATGCAGAAGATGTATCCTAGATAGCTCTCATCTGAATACTGACGTTTAACACCTTCACTGTAGTAAGGTAATGCAGAAGGTTAATGCGCCTGCAGCTGAGAACTGGATACAGACAAGGTCACAGGCTTGAATCGATATTGGGTCAATTCGACCGGATTTCTTTTTTTAGGTCAATAAACAGAGGAAGAACTGCAAAATATTGGGGAAGTTCTCAGAGTGGACACACCTTTTAGCAACATAGACACTCGATGTTTAGGTCAGGCAGCTTGGCGCTAGACACGTGCTAAATGTGCAGGCACCTGACTGCCTGAGCTGGACTTTGCCAGGCTGAAGATGTCACACCCCTGACTGGCAAAGCACTTGGAGGACCTCCCCCTAATGATGAGCGGGGAATCACTAATAACCTTGTTATTTTTTTTTGTTGTGGGCGTGAATGTGTCTATGTATGAATGTATGTGTATTTTTGAGTGCATGCCGTGAATTGTCGTGTGTGCACCTGGGAATGGTGGGTGCATGTATGTACGCCTGTGAATGCATGGGGGTGTGAGCTAGTGTGCATGTAGCGGGATGAGCATATGAGTATGCACATGTGACCTGCCAACCCCACCTCCTGCTTGAATACCAGCTACCACTGGGGAAGTTCAAGGGACAATACGTATGTGGATAGGTAGAAATAAAAACAAGCACCAGCAAAGCCAGTCAGTCTCACCTTTGAAAATTTTATGCCAACCTATTGGTCTTGCCAATACTTTTTTGAACTGGCAGAAAAAATCATTAGAAAAGCCTAGGTATGTTGTGGGCATGCATTGTGAGGTAAGCATGCAGCGTTTTCTTAACGAAAAGACCATTGAAGGATACCCGCCGCAGCATGCTAAGGGACAGTGACACGCAACACATTGCACGCCACAGCGGTTGTCGTGGAATGGTCTTTTGTTTGAGAAAACCCATTCCAAGAAGGCCTCCTGCCCACGCGTATGTGCTACAACACACCAGTGCCTGTTTTGGAATTCATTTTACGTTAAATTTACCATTCAAAAACAGACCACTGCCATTTTAAAAGCATGTGCACATGAGACAACAGAAGCAAGCTGTGGGTCCACATAAGATGGATGTAAATTAAAAAATAAATAAATAAAAAAGTGGAGCTGGAACAAGGAGCGATTGGGTGGGGTGGAAGAAAGACGAGCCTAGGTGCAAGGGAAGCATGAACACAGCATGGGTGCCAAGAGCGGCGAGTGGGGAATTAACAGACAGCAGGGGGGTGGAGAGTCAATAAGCAATGACAAGGTAGTGGCAGAAAAGATGTGCCCTAAGGAAGTGCATAAAGTTAAATTAAAAAAAAAAAGTCAATTGATGTCATCAGTGGAAGTATCCATCATCCAGTAAGACATCGTGAAGAAGAAATGCTCCATAGGCGGGACAAGGGGAGAGACAATAAATACATCCAATCACAAGCAAGGGGCTGACCTACATCCCGCTATATGTGAGTATATTAAAGTACTGGAGACATAAGCTCTTCAAAAGCAGACAGTTGAAGCTGTCTACAAAACAAAGCTAAGCATACATACATAAACAAATGGTTATTGAAGAATTGCCTTTCCATGTTCAGCAGTAAATTCATAGATATGAAACTGCTCCCATCAGTAGACGTCTTCATCATGTAGGTTAGTAGGCAGGTGGACCCATCTTTCCATACCTAACTGAGCATCCCCCAGGAATGAAGGCAGCTAGTTTGTGTCACCTGTTTATTACACTTATAACTTGCAACATAGTGCTCAGCAAATACCGCTTCAAGGCACACATACAAGAACACAAAAAGAAAAAACAGCATTGATTCATGCTGCAATCAAGAAACAGAAATACAAAAGCAAAGAGGGAATAGAATTAACTTCAAATAAAATTTAACTTTAAAGAAAGGTCTGATGTATCGCGACATAGGTTTGGAGGCAGAGTGTTCCAAAGCTTGGTACCAGCAACACTGAGCAAACTGACACCAAATGTGTCACATTCCGAGGTTGGAGGGATCCGTTTCGGATCCTTTCAGCTAGGGCTGATTCCATGTAGTATCTGAATCTAGTTCAGGCCTTTAAATTGAATCTGATGCCTGGCAGGAAGCAGCAAGGAGATCTACCAGACTAACACATGGTCAGATGTTCTCAAGCCTGTTACAATCTGGACTGATGGGTTCTGACATGCTCCTAGCTTGGGTAGATTAGACCGAGGGATGGTGGAGTAGATAACAGAACCGTATGATAATCCAGAAAAACCACAGCCTGGATTATACAGAACGGACAAGATGACATGCCTTCCGTTGAGGACCAATTCTAGACACCGGGCAAGGATGGAAACGCGCTGCTTTAGGGACTGCAGTGATCTGTGGCTCCAAGGACGTGAGGAGTCAGACAGTAATTGCAATGGTGTTTATACAACAGTCTTTTTCCTAGGGAAAAGATTGGATAATAAAATAAAATTGTCCTGGTTCCTGGGTCAACCAAAATTAGAGGGGGTAAAATCTTATTGCTATTTGGGGGAAATGTTATCGTCTACACTCAACGGCCACATCATATGCGCAATAATGCTACTAAGGCCCTATCCCAAGCACAGGGTTTAGTGGCCTTTAACGCAGTCGGCCGACGTCATTTCCTCCATTTACTTACTGCTTATCAAACAAAGATCCCGGCCGCCCTCTTGTATGCTTTGGAGTGTACAGAGATTTCTAAATGGAATTTTCTTGACAGGATGGAAGGGCAGGTTCTAAGACGCCTGGCCTTTTGTAACAACTCAACCTCAGTGGCTGCTCTCAGGCTTGAATTTGGCATTAAGAACACTTTTGTACTGGGTATAGTGGCGGTGGTCCAGAGGGCTTATAGCCTTCTCGTAGCAGGGAATTCACTCTAAGAATCTTAGCTTATATAGAAATCTTCTGCAGGTTAAAAGAAAAAGCCAAGTTTTTTAGAAATTACAATCTAGCTATATAATTGCTGGAGCTTGATCTGGGCCGGATTCCATCGTTACCGCCTCCTGTTAATTTTTTTTTTAAAGAAGCGACTTGGTCCAAAAGCTTCTCTTTGGACTTAGGATCTTGTCATCTAATAGGAGACTGACCACGCTTACTAAAACAGCAACCTTTAAACAGTCTCAACCGTACCTGTCCTGGAATCTTCCACATGGGATGAGGCGTCTGTTCATTTTGTTGAGATTAGATACATTGCCACTCACAGAGCTGACATCTAAATGGGACGGATCCGATAATTGTGATCTGTGTCAATTGGGTGTACAGAACCTTAAGCATGTATTACTTGTTTGACCGGCTCTAGACACACTTAGGAAAAAATGGTTGAAACCTCTCTTCCTGCATTTGAACATGGGCTCTGCAGGAGAGGCCTTGGAAGCTGTATATAATCCTACAAACGAATTATTCTGTTTTAGGATTTTTAAATAGTGCCAGTCTTTTAAACCCTTTGAGTTTTAGTGTGCTGGTGGTAACTCAAAATGACTAAGTGATCCATCAAGGCAGCTTTGAGAATTACTATTAGTTGCTATTTTGTGACTCTCTATAGCGCCAGAAGCATAATTTTGAGCAGATCTTTGGGACTCAAAACTTCTCCCAAACTAAACACTGCCCTTGTCAAATAATCTAAGCATCTGTTTTCAGATATCTAAATCAGGAACTTCTGGGCCTCATCTCAGCATAATTCTGAAACTGACTTTCAGAACACTTTCTTGCTTGAACCATGAACTGGAGATCTGAAATTGCCCTGTAATTTCCAGGCATTAAGGCCGACATTGCGGTGGCGGTCTCACCGCAGACGGGTCGGCATTGAAGACTGCCAAATTACGAATTCAGCGGTTTGGCCAAATCCACCTTGTTCCCCCGCTTTTCTGTGGTCCACTAAGCTGGAAGAAGACGCCGTAATACCGCCAGCGGTATTACGACACGGGAGACCGCCAGCATTTTTATGGTGGTGCACCGCCGGAAAAGCTGGTGGTCTTGCATCCTGGAGACACGAATAAGCATTCCTGTCGCCAGGATACACTCGAACACACCTCCACATACCTGTATGCATGCACTCACACCTCTAAATGCAAACAAACCCCCACTAACCCACTCAAACACGACATACATGCCCATTCACACTGACATACATACACAAACACCGCTGACACGTATGTATTCACTCCCCCTCCAGCGCATACCCACATGCACGCCCACCTCACCCGCATGCATCCATTCACACCCCCACCCTCTCCGCACAGACCCATTGACTCCCCACTTCTGCACCGCACACACGCACTCACACCATCCATCTGCATTCACCAACATACACGCACCCACCTCCCCCTGCATTCACGACCCACACACACACACAGCCCCACCTACTTCCCCTGTCAGACGGTCACTTACCTCGTCCATCGGTCGTAATACGGCGTCCTTTTGGCGTGGCGGTGCCAGCGGTGAAACCGCCTCTTCCTTGCCGACCGCTAGCACGACTGCTGTCAGATTTCCACCCAATTTTGGGCAGAAATCTGATGACAGTCGTAATGCAGCAGTCTTAAGACCGCCAGCAATGGCAGTCTTTCGGTGCCCGCGGCTTTGGTGGTCATGTAAAAAGACCCCCAAAGTTGTAATAAGGGACTAAGTTTAGGGTCAAGTTTAGGCTTCTGAAAGAAGTGTCACTAATGCCTTTGTCGGGTCGGGCCTGCGAGTGCCTGCGCTAGCACATGCGTCTCGCATGCAAGACGCTGTTGTGTTCAGTGAAGGGCTTGGATCCCGCCTGCCGCTCACCATTTGCTGGTTTGCGTGGCACTCTTCTTTACATCCTCGTAATTCATCAAGGCACGCCTGGCATCAGTTCCGTTTCTCTGTGTGGAGCAAATTGATGCAACATAATTAGTGCCGGCCAGCTGCTCCTGACGTGATCAAGGAACTATTTATTCTTTTTAACTTCAAGTGTCCCACAAACAAAAGGCTTGTGAGTAGCAAAAACGTGCCGGGCAGGAACAAAGTTGAAAAGTTTTATTTTTTAAAGCAAAATTTCTATTATTTTGCCAAGTTGTCTTTTCTCAGTTTCTTCTCATGTTTTCTTTTGCTTTTGCTCAGGGATGTTGTTGTCAAAAGATGACAATTAAATTGTTCAAAATATTCGAGACCTATTGCATTGCAAATGCTTGTTTAAATGGTGGGGTAGGTCACGGGGCAGTCAAACACTTGTGTAGTCGCATCATTAGGAGTGTGGCTGTGGCAGGGTCTCCTGGGATAAACTCCTAGTAGCCACTCTGGCAAGGCAGGAAAGTGGACCACTTGTCTGCTAACCAACCAATAAATGTAGATTTAATATTTATTTTAGCAATGCTACACAGTGTCCTGCCACTGTACAGCATCACCAAAAATATTTGGCAAAGCCAATAGGTCCCAAGGGGACATGTATTCGCTTTTTCCAATGCTTCATTTGTGAATGAACTCCGATTGTTCACTTGAGCCCTATTCTGTCCTTAATAATTTCACTTCCCCTCAATCTGTCTTGGGTCAGTCACCTGAACCACCACCCCCCTTCCTCCTACATTTCCCTGCTCCTGTCACAGCTCATCCACTGACATCTCACTTCTCCCCCCTCAGTTTGTAACCATCCACCCGAACTTCCTTCTGTCCCAGATATTTCCTCTTTTGTTCTTTCCGTCTCTGATCCTCCACCTGGAGGCTGCTCTGTCCCAGATATTTTCTCTTCTCATCATTCGGTCGTGGATCCTCACTCCTCGATCCGTCACTGTGGATATGAAACAGGCGCCTCGCTCTTCTGCACTCGTGCAGGTCTATCCTGATCCCACATACTGAGTCCTCTACATTAAAACTTGGAGCAGTGGTTCTCGGAGACCCCGGGTGGGGTCCGCGTAGCCTCCCCAGGGGGTCCGTTACAGTTGAGAAAATGAAATAAAATTAACACTCTAATAAAGTGTATATAAATAACACGGTTAAATATACAATTCAACATTTAAAACCTACTGTAATGTCAAGGAATTTGACATTGGAGGCTAAAAATTAAATTAGTGCCCTCAGATTGATTCGTGGGAGCGGTGCAAGTGCATGAAACAGAATACAGTATGGAGGATGTGTGGCTTCAATTGAATTAAGAAAAGCTCCAACCTTCCTATTAAAATTACATTTTTTGTATTTCTATTGGTTCGCAAGTTAAATAAAATGTGTTATCATTTGTGGATGTGTTTGATAAATGCTTGTTTCTGTATTTTTTGCATATTGTTTTCCAGTTCTAATTATTACCAATGTTTAGGTCGGGGTCCCCGGCTTCCATTAATGACTCAGTGGGGGTCCCCGGATTCCAAGAATGCTTCAGTGGGGGTCCCCAGGATCCAGTAGTACTATTGTGGGGGTCCATGGGATCCAGTAATGATCTAGTGGGTGTCCCCAGAAGTCAAAAGGTTGGGGACCACTGAGCAAATACATTTTTTGTGTGTCTGTATGTCGATGCAGTTTAGTTCACGCCCAACATGCCGATGCTTCAACTGCAACAAACCCAGGATCCCAACAAGATCCTGGGTTAATAATATGCTGGGTATGATATGCTATGATATCGTGGGGTACCACTGACTTTGGTCTCCAGTGTAAACATTTAAGAGCAGACCCTTTGGACAAAGACCGAGATCCTGCATTACTGATCTCAGAGAAGACATCCTCCTGCACCCCAGGATAGTGCATCGTTTAGGCACCAACACCATCGCAGATCGCATTATCTGCGATGCACAGCAACTTTGTAATTCATTACACTAAATGATGCGATCGATTGGCTCCGGATGTAAATAAAAGGTGCAAATTCCATACAGTAAGAACTTCATTAAATAAATTTTTAAAAAAGCATTGCTCATTTGTTGCAGAAACTGCTGAGGTTTCATTGCAGAAACGTATGTGGATCTTTTTCCAATAACAGATAGATAATGAATTTTAAATCTGTGACCAAGACATATTGGCTGTAGAAGACGGTAATGACAAAGATGGACTAAGGAGCAAAAACACCAGGTTCTGATGGAAAACCAGTATTGGGATCACTGCATGCCACATAACGAGGACTGCAAGGTAAAAGCATCAACACCATAGCAAACCACGCAACCGTGCAAGGAAAATTTACCTCAATTATCCAAGACGGACACCCGCTTGTGATTCATTGCACAGCTTATTCTTCAATTTATGTGATGAATGTGTCCGATCGATTGAAAGCAATCTTTCATGTGCATGTACTACACACTGTCTTGCAATACATAAATAAAAGAAAGTTGTGAGACATTCACTGTCAAAGCAAGGATTGCAGTAAATTGTTCACCGAGAACCAATGTCTGCTTCTGCGGGTCTACTTATACACTCAGTGTAGGAAAGTGCCCCCTTTGGCTTGGTCCCTCCCCCACCCCCCCCCACACACACACACACAGCTTTTGCTAACTTGACTGTGTGTTCGTGGATCCTGCTAACCAGGCCACACCACCTGTATTGTTTTCCTAAACTGTACCATTGCTTCCACAACTGGCACACCTCTGGCACACAGCAAAGTTCCTTGTAAAAGGTACCCATGATCTAAATTACCCTGTCGTGAAGGAGGGTCTCTAAGGGCTGCAGCATCCTTCCTGTTTGCGAATGGGGGTGCCAACACGGACCACTGCCTGTTCTTGAAAAATGAAAAGAAAACCTTTATTGTTTTCTCTTGTAATTTTTGTAATTCATCCTGTTTTCATTTAAGGAAAATGGGCTGTATTACAAAACATTTTTTTTATTGAAAAAGCAGTCACAGATATGGTAGTCTGCAAACCTCAGCAGGCCACCATCCCTGTGACTGTACCCATTCGCAATGGGTTGCAAATAGCGACCTGCCTCATGACTATTGATGAGGTAGGTCCATTTACAACCCACTGGGAACGGCTAAATGTGTCTGAACCACATTAGTACTTTGCAGTTTGTCATTTTCTATTTGTGAATTCCAAAGATTCGCAATTAGGAAATCACATACTGGATTCTTCGTACATCTGGCCCTTGAACTGCAGTTATCTGCGTTAGGTTCCCAACTGGTAAACAATTCCAAAATGTACTTTTATTAAAGACTGAGACAGGAGTGTGTGAACTTCTTAGGTGGCAAGGAGAAATCCTGCTTGTGTAAATTTCGCACAGGCAAGAATCCCGGGTCACTGGTGACGGACATGGATTTTCATTTGTAAACAGAACCCAAAGCCCTAATCCTTGATAACAAATTAATATTTTTACTGATGAACCCTTTGAGCATTGTCATTAGTCAGGATTTATAGAGCTCTCTAATCAGCAGCAAGGGTTTTCAGGCACTGAGACCTGAGCTGCTTGAGAGATATCAGTTTAAAATCCAGGTTTTGAATCCCCTTCTGAGGTTCAGCGATTGAGAGTGGCGACGCTGTTGCAGGATTTTGTGTTGAGGTATGAGGAGGAGCGTCCTGCGCTCTTGCTTCGGTAGATGCGGGGGTTTGGGCGAGGTAGAGGACGTCGGAACGTAGGAGTCTGGAGGGATGGAGGAAGCTCAGGCAGTGGTTGATGAATGCTGGCCCTTGGACGTGCAGGGTCTTCTAGGGGTGAGTCGGAACCTTGAATTGGCATCTCTTGTGTACAGGGATTCAGAGGAGTTTCTTCAGGTAAAGAGGTGATGTGGGTCCATCTGGGGAGTTCGAGGATGAGTCTGGCCACTGAGTTCTGGATAGTCTGCAGTCTCTTAAGCTGTGAGGTAATTCCTGTATAGAAAACATTGCCGTTGTCCAAGTGGTAAATGACAAGAGCTTGATTGACGTTGCGTCCGGTGGAGACTGGGAGCAGTTTGAAGCGTGTGCAGGGTGAGGAAGCGGGCGGAGGAGACTGCGGTGATCCGGTTCTTCATGGTGAGTTTGCTCTCCAAGATGGTGCAGAGGTTCCGGGCGTGGTACGCGGGGTGGAAGAGGGATCCGGCTTGGCAGGCCACCAAGAGACGTTCCATGGTGGAGGTTTTTCTCAAAAATTAGAAGCTATGTCTTGTCTGTAATGAGCTTGAGGCAGTTTTCTTGCATAGGTTGAAGTTGGCCTTAGTGGTGGAAACGTCTTCAGACAGAGAGAGGATGAGCTGGGTGTTGTCTGCATAGGAGATAACATACGGTCCATGGTTTTTGAACCTTGAGGTACACCCCGGATTACATTCTTGAGCTTTGAGGAAAAAGGTGGAAAGCAAACTCTCTGCGTTCTTCCGTGAGGAACGAAGCAATCTATTTAAGGGCATCCTTTTAGATCCGAGGGTGTTGGTTTCATTGTGCTGGCTTTCAGGCGGGACTAGCCTGGTTTCCGTCCTGGCAGGTAAACTGAATTCCAGGATTGGAGAGATTCCTGCAAGTCAACCCAATTCCTTCCTAGCGCAGCGTGCGGACACCGCGATAGAGGCAGCTGAGGTAAGGCTGTTGGATGGAGACTTTCCACTACAAGAAGATACCTCCCCGTGGCCAATGCAGATAGAAATAAAACGCGCTACTTTAAGAGGGTGGGGCTTCTTTCCACACAGACCTTTGCAGAACACGCATCTCAAGGTCAGGTCCCTCCCGCAAGGTCACTGAAGCCTCCTGGTATCTCAGCGCCAGTGCACTGCTCTAGAACCTTCAAGGCTCTATGTTACTAATGAAATATTTAACGTCCCAATTTAGTTTCTCAATCACATCAGCCCAAGGGTAGGTCGCTCCCCCTGCCGCTGCAGCTCCTCCAAGTTCCCGAGTTCCTGTGTTCCTGAGACCCACCTAACTGTAAGTACCCCCCTCCTCCCAGCCCCTCGCCCTGCCCCGCGCCACTCACCTTCTCTCCTGCTCCTGCTTCTTTTCCTCCTCTCTGTCTCTTCCTCCTCGCTCCCCCTCTGCAATCTTCTTCTGTGTTCTTCTGTTCTTCCCTTCTGTTCTTCTGTTCTTCCCTTCTGTTCTTCTGTGTTCTTCCGGTCTTCTGTGTTCTTCTTCTCTGTTCTTCTCTGTGCTTCTGTGTTCTTCTTCTCTGTGCTTCTGTGTTCTTCTTCTCTGTGCTTCTGTGTTCTTCTTCTCTGTGCTTCTGTGTTCTTCTTCTGTGTTCTTCTGTGTTCTTCTGTGTTCTTCTGTGTTCTTCTGCTCTTCCGGTCTTCTGCTCTTCCGGTCTTCTGCTCTTCCGGTCTTCTGCTCTTCCGGTCTTCTGCTCTTCCGGTCTTCTGCTCTTCCGTCTTCTGTTCTTCTGTCTTCTGTTCTTCTGTCTTCTGTTCTTCTGTCTTCTGTTCTTCTGTCTTCTGTTCTTCTGTCTTCTGTTCTTCTGTCTTCTGTTCTCCTGTCTTCGGCTCTTCTACCTCCTCCGTCTTCTTCCCCCGAGCCTGCCCTCCTGCTCCTTCCTCATCCCCCTCCCTCACTCGCCTCCCCCTCTCTCACCCCTAGCTAACCCGTTCGCTATCTACCTCCCTCACTCCTCCTATCTTCCTATCTCTCTAGCTCCCTATCTCACTATCTAACTCCCCCACTCTCCACCTCCTCCTACCTACCTATCTGTCTATCTATCTATTTCCCTATCTATCGACTTCTCTATCTATTTTCTCTATCTATTTCTCTATCTCTCCCCCCCTCCCGCCACCCCCTCTACTACCTATCTCCCTATCCTCTCACTCTACCTCTCTCCCTCACCCACCTCTACAACCCCCCCTCCCCTATCTTCACAACCCTACTCCTATCTCTCTCCCTAATCTCCAAACCTCCTAACACTCACCCTCCTCCACCCTAAACCCCCTCCCCCAGCTCCTCTCACTCTACCTGTCCCCCCCCCTCCCTCGCGCTTTCCCGCCGCGACCTCCTGCACGCCCCCGCCCCCAGCTCCCATTCGCCCCCAGCTGACCCCTCCCCCCCCCTCCTACCTCTTATGGCGGCCGCTGCGCGACAGTGGTAGCGACCCTTGACCCAAGGGTAGGTCGCTCCCCCTGCCGCTGCAGCTCCTCCAAGTTCCCGAGTTCCTGTGTTCCTGAGACCCACCTAACTGTAAGTACCCCCCTCCTCCCAGCCCCTCGCCCTGCCCCGCGCCACTCACCTTCTCTCCTGCTCCTGCTTCTTTTCCTCCTCTCTGTCTCTTCCTCCTCGCTCCCCCTCTGCAATCTTCTTCTGTGTTCTTCTGTTCTTCCCTTCTGTTCTTCTGTTCTTCCCTTCTGTTCTTCTGTTCTTCCCTTCTGTTCTTCTGTTCTTCCCTTCTGTTCTTCTGTGTTCTTCCGGTCTTCTGTGTTCTTCTTCTCTGTTCTTCTCTGTGCTTCTGTGTTCTTCTTCTCGGTTCTTCTGTGTTCCTCTGTGTTCCTCTGTGTTCCTCTGTGTTCCTCTGTGTTCCTCTGTGTTCCTCTGTGTTCCTCTGTGTTCTTCTCTGTTCTTCTGCTCTTCCGATCTTCTGTTCTTCCGATCTTCTGTTCTTCTGTCTTCTGCTCTTCTGTCTTCTGTTCTTCTGTCTTCTGTTCTCCTGTCTTCTGTTCTCCTGTCTTCGGCTCTTCTACCTCCTCCGTCTTCTTCCCCCGAGCCTGCCCTCCTGCTCCTTCCTCATCCCCCTCCCTCACTCGCCTCCCCCTCTCTCACCCCTAGCTAACCCGTTCGCTATCTACCTCCCTCACTCCTCCTATCTTCCTATCTCTCTAGCTCCCTATCTCACTATCTAACTCCCCCACTCTCCACCTCCTCCTACCTACCTATCTGTCTATCTATCTATTTCCCTATCTATCGACTTCTCTATCGATTTTCTCTATCTATTTCTCTATCTCTCCCCCCCTCCCGCCACCCCCTCTACTACCTATCTCCCTATCCTCTCACTCTACCTCTCTCCCTCACCCACCTCTACAACCCCCCCTCCCCTATCTTCACAACCCTACTCCTATCTCTCTCCCTAATCTCCAAACCTCCTAACACTCACCCTCCTCCACCCTAAACCCCCTCCCCCAGCTCCTCTCACTCTACCTGTCCCCCCCCTCCCTCGCGCTTTCCCGCCGCGACCTCCTGCACGCCCCGCCCCCAGCTCCCATTCGCCCCCAGCTGACCCCTCCCCCCCCCTCCTACCTCTTATGGCGGCCGCTGCGCGACCGCGCAGCGGGCGCGCGCAGCGGGCACGCCGCTGGCACGCCGGCCCGTCTGCGCCTGTCCGCGCCTGGCCCGCGCACAGCGCCACGACCCCTGGTCCCCAGCTCCCCCAAGCCCCGCTGATCCGCTACGACCCCACCACCCTCCACGCCCTCAACCCAGGGCGCTCCAAAACCTGCTTCCTAGCTCACCCCAAACGCACCCATGGACCCTTCGCCTGCAACTCCTGCAAACGCATCTTCCACCACGCAACTACCACGACCACAAGCCCACGCGCCATCAACCACCTCAAGTGCATCCTGGTCAACGCTCGTTCCGTCCACAAGCACGCCGTTGAACTTTGGGACCTCCTGGACTCCACAGCCCCGGACGTCGCCTTCATCACGGAGACATGGATGAACGCCTCCTCTGCTCCAGACATCGCTACCCGCCATCCCCGAAGGCTACAAGATCTCCAGAAAAGACCGCACCAACCAAGTAGGAGGAGGTGTCGCCATCATCTTCAAAGACTCCATCAGCGTCACCACCTCCACCGAAGACCCCCCCCTCGCCGCTGAACACCTGCATTTTCAGATTCGCACCGACCCAAGGACCACCCTCAGAGGATCCCTCGTCTACCGTCCTCCCGGACCTCGCGCCTCTTTCAGCGACGCCATCGCCGACTTCATCTCCCCGCACGCCCTCGCCTCACCGGACTACATCCTCCTAGGCGACCTCAACTTCCATCTGGAACAAAACAACGACCCCAACACCACCACCCTGCTCGACAACCTCGCCAACCTCGGCCTCAAACAACTGGTGAACACCGCCACCCACATCGCCGGACACACGCTCGACCCTATCTTCTCCGCCAGCAAACACGTCTTCTTCAGCCACACCTCTGCCCTACACTGGACCGACCACAGCTGCGTCCACTTCACATTCCGACGCGAGACCTCCCACCTCCGCACTCAACCCATCCCTCGTCGACAGTGGAACAAGATCCCTGAAGAGCAACTCTTCTCCGCTCTCGCCGCCAACCAACCCACCCTCACCACCGACCCCAACGACGCAGCTCTCAACCTCACAAACTGGATCTCCAACTGCGCTGACAACCTTGCTCCCCTCAAACGCACGCATCGACAGACCAACACCAAAAAACCTCTCTGGTTCTCTGACACCCTCAAAGAATCAAAGAAAACTTGTCGTGCCCTTGAGAAGGCCTGGCGCAAGGACCACACCGCTGACAACATGACCGCCCTCAAGAACGCTACACGCGAACACCACCACCTGATCCACACTGCCAAAAGGAACTTTTTCACCGACAGACTAGACAAAAACAGCCACAACAGCAGAGAACTCTTCAGCATCGTCAAAGAGTTCTCCAACCCCAGCGCCAGCGCCAACGCCGTCACGCCCTCACAGGATTTGTGCGAATCCCTCGCCACTTTCTTCCATCGCAAGATCAGCGACCTCCACGACAGCTTCGGACACCAGACCCAACCATACACCACTGAACCCGCTTCCCCGGACATCACCCTCAACAACTGGACCCACATCAACACGGAAGAAACCAAATCCATCATGAACTCTATCCACTCCGGCGCCCCTTCGGACCCCTGCCCGCACTTCATCTTTAACAAAGCCGACGACATCATCGCCCCGCACCTCCAGACCGTCATCAACTCTTCTTTTTCTTCTGCTACCTTCCCCGAATGCTGGAAGCACGCTGAAGTCAACGCCCTACTAAAGAAACCTACGGCTGACCCAAGCGACCTGAAAAACTTCCGCCCCATCTCTCTTCTACCTTTCCCAGCCAAGGTAATAGAAAAGACCGTCAACAAACAGCTGACCACCTTCCTGTAAGACAACAACCTGCTCGACCCTTCACAAACCGGATTCCGAACCAACCACAGCACGGAAACCGCCCTCATCTCAGTCACAGACGACATCAGAACCCTGATGGACAACGGTGAAACAGTCGCCCTCATTCTCCTCGACCTCTCGGCTGCCTTTGACACCGTCTGTCACCGCACCCTAATCACCCGCCTACGCTCCACCGGGATCCAAGGCCAGGCCCTGGACTGGATCGCCTCCTTCCTCGCTAACCGCTCCCAAAGAGTTTACCTCCCTCCGTTTCGCTCAGAACCCACCAAGATCATCTGCGGCGTACCTCAAGGCTCATCGCTCAGCCCGACACTCTTCAATGTCTACATGAGCCCCCTCGCCGACATCGTACGCAAGCACGACATCATCATCACCTCCTACGCCGACGACACCCAACTTGTACTCTCCCTCACCAAGGACCCCGCCAGCGCCAAGACCAACCTACAAGAGGGTATGAAGGACGTCGCAGATTGGATGAGGCTCAGCCGCCTAAAGCTGAACTCTGAAAAAACGGAAGTCCTCATCCTCGGCAACACCCCGTCCGCCTGGGACGACTCCTGGTGGCCCACGGCCCTCGGCACCGCACCGACCCCCGCAGACCACGCCCGCAACCTCGGCTTCATCTTGGACCCTCTTCTCACCATGACCAAGCAAGTCAACGCCGTGTCCTCCGCCTGCTTCCTCACTCTCCGCATGCTCCGCAAGATCTTCCGCTGGATCCCCGCCGACACCAGAAAAACCGTGACCCACGCCCTTGTCACGAGTCGCCTGGACTACGGCAATACCCTCTACGCCGGGACCACCGCCAAACTCCAAAACCGCCTGCAACGCATCCAAAACGCCTCGGCCCGCCTCATCCTCGACGTACCCCGCAACAGCCACATCTCCGCACACCTGAGACACCTGCATTGGCTCCCAGTCAGCAAAAGGATCACCTTCCGTCTTCTCACCCACGCACACAAAGCCCTCCACAACAAGGGACCGGAATACCTCAACAGACGCCTCAGCTTCTACGTCCCCACCCGCCCCCTCCGCTCCGCTGGCCTCGCACTTGCTGCCGTCCCTCGCACCCGCCGCTCCACGGCGGGTGGGAGATCTTTCTCCTTCCTGGCGGCCAAGACCTGGAACTCCCTCCCCACCAGCCTCAGGACCACCCAGGACCACTCCGCTTTCCGGAGACTCCTAAAGACTTGGCTGTTCGAGCAGCGATAACCCCCCCTTTCCCCCCTAGCGCCTTGAGACCCGCACGGGTGAGTAGCGCGCTTTATAAATGTTAATGATTTGATTTGATTTGATAAAACCCGCCATGAAACATTCTTTGCTTATGATATTAACAATTTAAATTAAACGAAGATGGGAAATCGTTGCTGATTGAATCGGCCTGAATCAACAAAGTTGATCCGAGAACAAACCCCGCCTTTGCCATCTCCCTGCGCAGAATGTCAGGCGCCTCATCCCGAGGTGAAGCCGCGGTCTATTCTGTTAGGACTACAATAGAGAAAATGGATCGTATCAGTGGAAAGAGTTTTTAATCAATAGGTAAATCAGTGACAGCGTGCATAGTGAAGCTGCATAAAGCCAAATGACAATTGAACACTAAATATAAAAGAGACAAAGGATTCAACAATGTTGCATTGTTTAGTTCCGGAGTGTTACAAGAACATGTATCGATGGCTGGTAAAGAACAGTATACGCGGTGTTCCTAGACCCTACTATTGATTAAAGCTACAAAACTCTACCACCGTAGAGTTCCAGCCTAGCGTATTCGACCCTTGTTCGATACTCCCGCTTGGATGCTACTGACGAGTACCCTTGTGACTGGTTGTCCACACTTGGATAGAGGCTAAGGAATACTCAGCACTAACTGGACTAGACAATATACCCTACAAGGCACTACAGATTAGTAGGAGCTACACTGTGCTAAGCACTTTGCACTCCTCAACACCACAGCAAAAAACATCTTACGACTGCTGAGAAGAAAATTATTCTATACAGAACATGACATTACAACATAACGATGTATCTTTCTAACAATGCGGTCTAGAAACAATCAATTAGGATGTATAAAGTGCTGCAAATCACCCATGAGGGTCTCAATGCGATGGAGGTGTTAGCTGCTCCACAGTGCTCTGTTCATTTAAACAGCCAGGTCTTGAGTCCTTTTCTGTATTCCCGGAGCAATGCGGCATTCCTGAGGTGCAGGGGACGGTCGTTCCAGGCTTTGCCCACCAGCTGAGAGAAGGAGCGTCCACGGCTGTTGGATCAGCAGATCCGAGTGGTGTTTGCAAGGAAAAGGGAGGCGGATCACAGGTGTTGGTCGGTTGGCGGAAGGTCATTCATTTGTTGTTGTATTCTGGTCCTTTGTTGTGCAGGGCCTTTTATGCGTGGGTCAGCATCTTTAATGGGCATCTCTTCTGCATAGGGAGCCAGTGTAGCTTCTTGAGATGCGGGTGATGTGGGTCCATCAGGGGAGGTCCAGGATGAGTCGCTGCTGAGGTTTGAATTGTCGTAGTCTCTTCAGGAGGCGTGCAGTGATTCCTACGTAGAGTGCCTTCATAGTCCAGCCTGCTGGACTGGAAAACAATCTACGAACCCCAACTTTCAATGAATGCCAAGGCACTTGGATTCATCCTGCACACCAAAGTCACCTTCTAGAGCAAGCTGCCACAAAACAGCGATGGCTGGTACCAGCTCTCCCTTCTACGGAAAGAGAAAAGGTTTCAGAACTCCTGCTCAAGCCCTCCTACGCCTGCATGCAGGTGCAGGTAAGGCCCCCCTCGACAGCCTCCCAGACTCAACACTGGCACCCCTCAAGGGCATCCCGCACAGTTCAGCATGCCCAGATAGAACGCCATTAGAGCCCGTGCCAGCCTATGTCATCATCAAAAACAGCCGTGTCGTTTAGAAAGCGTTCATCACCAGCACCACGCTTACCTGCTCGACAAGGCCACCATGTCTGGGGCTTCTCGGCACCTGAGCCGGACACCATCAGACTGAAGTGTACAAAAATAAGGACAAGACGGGCCTTTTCCACCGAGGCACCCAGAGGTAAGCAGCAGGCGCGTCCATTGGGACCTTCCCAAGGAGGGTCCAAGTTACAAAGAGCGGATGACGCACCTGCCTAAAGGACATTCGACAATCACTTCAACTCCTCGTGTGGGGTCGGGAGAGCTATGAAATTATATTCCATCAGAGTGCATTCATAGCCCACCAATCAGAGGCGCTCATCTGCAAGATTCTGGCAAGTTATATGCAATTAAAAAAAGTGCTGACATTGGGTTATATAGAATCAAACATGCACTGCAAAAAAAAAAAAAAAGGTTAGTGCTTCGGTACACTGCCAGTGTTCAAAGCACTCAAACATCTTCAGCGAGATCCCAAAAATATTACTGTCACTTTAACAAGTACCAACCACTGCTAAAGTATGTACCTAACAAATCTCCTTGGGGTCAATACAACCGGTAATTCCACCATTAGCACGGCCCCAGCGCCTTACTAAGGCCAGAAAGCGCTATACAGATGCCGAGGACCTTAACATTCGCTGCACCGGGGCGGCACGAGGCTAAAGCGCATTCTTGTCACATCCTCGCCACCCTCCCAAGATAAATAAAAAACAAATAATTCAGTTAGAGACAGGCAAACCCCGTGAATTATGGGGTGCCATATTTCAGCTCTGCATGAGGTATGGCGCGAGCAGAAAAATCAATACCTCGCTTATGTTCTTTTCAGAAGCGCCTGGGACCGGACAAATGTTATGTATGGAGGGGACGAGTGATGCCGGCTCTGGGAAGAGCCTGGCGCCGGGCCATGCCCACCGCGCGCAGGGCACACACTGGGCACTGTGTCCAGGAGACCCCCCCAGAGCCATCTGCCAGGAGCAGCTTGTGCCAGGGGGCCTGCTGAGGACCAGATAAACATCCCCCGGCCCCACGCTGCTCGAAGAATGAATGTTCTTGTCGACAATCTGTAGTGGTTCGTAAAAGGCACGCACGCACGCGCACACGTGCACGCTCTGCTGTGCCAACCCATGCTTCAGACTTAAGTGGAAACGAAAGGAACGGCGCTGATAAACAGAAAGATCCAAGCTCCAGAGCCCTGCTGCTGAGATAGCCCAGCGGGTTCAACACCTGCAGCCCACGACTGCCCAACCGCATCCCAGAGGGTGCCAGTCACCCTTTAGTCTTGCCAAGGTCACCAATCAAGTCAAACGACGATGTGATTTACCAGCAGCGCTTCGAAACCGATAGTCCAAGGTGGTAAATGACATAAAGGAAGGACCTCTTCAATTATGCGGCAGGCGAGGGCTAAATTATTCCACAGGGATGAGTAAATGATGTGGCAAAAAAAAGTAAATTATGCGACATGATGCAACACATTTTGTAGTAGTATTACTTAATTATTTCATAATTTTTTAGATCGCGCAAGCGCATTGACCTGTTGTAAGAACAGTGGGCTCTTAACTACGCCCAAAGCATGTCCATCACTTTCATTCGTTCACGGGCTTACCTTTCAGAAATCCCTGGTTACCATTGGTAACTGCTTTACGTTTGTCCCTCCTTGGGGCAGTTTTGTTACCGCCTTGCACACTGCCCGTTACATGGTAATTAAACAACACTTTGACTGCAAGCAAATTTCTTTTTGTGTGTCTCCTTCGCGCTCGTGGCAGCCATGGTGCTCTCCATCGTCTCGCTTATGTCAACTGTTTTACTTTTCATTTTAAGTGGCAAGAAAAGTCCTGTTAGGAATTTAGAATGCTAATAGCGCTAACTGGAGCAAACACGAGCCCTATTGCATTGCAAATGCTTGTTTAACTTGGTAACCCTCTCTCAAAGTTGGTTGCACCTTATTAGTGCCAGTTTAACATCAAATTAAGAATAAGCACCAGAAAAGTCACCAGCCGAGCTTTGCAAAGGGCATGCCACTGCGCAGTAATCCGGGTCATCGCATCTTATATAGTAAGATTGTATATCTGAGAGAAACACAGTCAGGGTTTATAATGCCTTTGGTGTTGTCCTTTAATACTAAAAAAAGGTGACAGCCTTATAACAGATTGATATAAAAACAATAAAACTCTAAATGAGTCTCTTGCAGTTAGCTTGCAGGTTCTTGATGACAGTTCGTAGCTCACTGAGATATATTAGAAGGTTTGCAATTGATGAACTGCAGCAATAAAGAGATCTATGTGTCTGCGAACCGACCACCTGAAACTCAGCTCTAGCGAGCAGGAAGAGCTGGTCTTCAGTAATGAGACCTCCCGTTGGATTCCACTGGAACAGGGAGCAAAACTCACACTCACAGACCACGCAAGAAATCTATGGATCATCAAAGATGACAAGTTCAACATGACGCCTCAAGTCAGTGCAATGTGCACCTCCTGCTTCCACACCCTACGCATGCTGCTAAAGATCTTCATATGGTTGCTTCAGAACACCAGACGGTGCGTCGTGTAGGCACTCATCAGCAGGCTGGAGAACAGCAAAACTCTCTACGCTGGAATCTACAAACTACTCCTACACAGACTTCAGACCATCCAGAACGCAGCCACAGGACTGATACTCAACCTTCCACGTCCTACCCACATGACACCGCACCTCAGGAAACGTCACTTGCTCCCTATTCACAAGCTCAGCCAATTCAAAGTTATCACGCAACATACAAAGCCCTATAGGACACACATGACCGGAATACCTGAACAGTGGCATTTCCTTTACCAACCCACCAGTCACCTATGCTCACTCTCACTCGCACACACTCCCCGCATCCGCAATAGCAACATTGGAGATCGCTCAATTCTCCTACGTCGCACCCAAGACTGGGAACGAGTGCCCTCAACACAACAGATCCGCCTCCTCCCTCGTCAGTGCAGTAAGAAGCCGAAGACTTGGCTGTTTCTATGAGCACCTTGGGGGCCGCAAACCTACACCTTGCCTAAGTGCCTGGATACCCTCTAGGGTGATTCGTGCACTGTACGAATCAAGGCATAACATAACAAAAGCAGTGACTCACTCACTTATGTAAGTAACATAATTTATCTGCATGTTAATGGGTGTGTTTTGAAGAAGACACATTCTTCCTCTACACTACTTTAGGAGTCCAAACTATGACTAAACAAACACAGGACTGTCCAGCAAGTGTTACTGTGACCACCAGGGGTAGCCTACCCTTCCCTGAGATTCACTGGGAATACAAACCTCTCTGCACAGGTGCTTTATGTCCATAAAAGATATTTTAAAATGCAGACTTTGCAATCAATTAAGGTATAACACCATTTTTGTCACATGTCTCATTGATGCCATTTTTTTTTTTTTTAAACAAATGTATACACAGACTTTCAAGTTGGTTTTTATGACTCCACCTCCTTCTTGTTGCCACATTGACACCCAATTTATGGGTTTCCAAAGTAAAGTTTTTCCAATTCCAGGGCTGCACATGAGGGCAGAAGCTATTTTTTCACTTATGTGTTTCGGATGCCTCTGTGCTGGACCTTCCATCCCATGGGACACTTGCTGTCTACAGACCTCGTGTTCAGCAACCTTTGGCTAAAATGAGCAAATATGTTTTTAACAACTCTTTCAGGGGGAGAGCAGATTTTCCTGAAAACTGAAAGTTAAAAGTCGTTTTTTGTGCACCTTCCAATACTGAAATTAGGCTAGTAAAACGTGTTAGCAATTTACACTTATCAGAAAATGTAAATGCCAGTACTATGCACTTGGCTTGTGTACACAGACCCTTGTCCAGTCCGGACATGAATGGAGGATGCCAAGAGTGGAGCAACATGGGAAAGCCCTGGATGATTCCCACCAGGCCCCGCCCAGAGTCATGCACCAGTTTGTTGTGACCGCTCAAGCGGTGTCTACACAAAGACTAAGGATGCCTGTTGGGACCAAGCCCGGTGGTTGGTCCCTCCGCAGGCACCAACACGCTAGCGGCCTTGGATAGGGAGAAATAAGTACAAGCCGGAAATGTACTACTCAGCAGCGACCATGACTGCTTTCTTAAGCCGCAATGTTAGGTGTACAGTTACTTGTGGACCTTCAGAGAGTTGCATCAAAAGGGCGCCACCTTTCCCCTATTTCCAGGCAAGCTGGGTCATCTATCTTCAAACAAGCCTTACAACAAAACATGTCAAATCATCTTCTGCAAACAGATCTACTGCATAAACCACTTGCTAGCGTCAACCGTGGGAGGTACCAAGACCAAAACATTTCACAACTGACCCATACCAAGACTTCATACCCAAGACCAAAACATACCACAACTGCCCAGTATCAGGACTTCACACCCAAGACCAAAACAAATCACAACTGCCCATATCAGGATTTCACACCCAAGACCAAAACATACCACAACTGCCCAGTATCAAGACTTCACACCCAAGAGCAAAACATAACACAACTGCCCAGTATCAAGACTTCACACCCAAGAGCAAAACATAACACAACTGCCATTTATCAAGAGATTCACACCCAAGAGCAAAACATAATACAACTGCCCTGTATGGAGACTTCCAAGACCAAAACATAACACAAATGCCCTGTATCGAGTCATACGTACACAAAGAAGCTGCCACTGCCAGTTTCCACAACGCCACAATAAGCTAAAGTCTCAATAAAATCCTCTAGTGCCCTAGTGAACACACAACTCAGAGAGAGACAGCCTGGTGGGATGAGGACATTCCCGATCACAGAAGGGGCAGTCCTCCTAAGCCAGGGTGGAATCACTGCTTCAGAGTGTGTGTATAATTACCACTTTATATTCAACTACAACACTAAATAAATCTTTATTGCATCAGTTGGTTAAACAATGTGCAATATTGTGATAAAAGAGAGCTATCCACAGTTAAAATGATGCATTACAACTTTGTAAAAAATAGATTAATTTGTGCAGGCTTTAATCAAAGGGCCTCACTGAAGCAATTATAATACTGAGTTTGTTGTCCACAATTATTTCTGCCCCTGACAATCTTGACCTGCCACAGCCTGCTCTATATAACAGAACTTTAAAGCACCATTAGTCACGGCAGCACAAGCTTGTGAAACATTTATGCTGTAAATGTTCGCCAAAGGCCGCTTCAATGAGGATATCTATTAAGGTTGATGCGTACCATAATAAGGTATCTTTGCATATGAATGAGACATTTTCATACTCAAAAGAAATTGCATTGCCACTGTTAGACTCCCACATCGTTAACTCTGTCGACCCCAGCATGATGGTATTTGGTCAGGCACTGCGATCCAGGCCTGAAGGTTAATGACCGACTGGTCACAGGTGGGATAACATTTAGCCGACAGACAAACACACCCGGAGGAGAACTTAGATTAAAATCCCACAGATAGACGTCTACACTACAATAGTCCCACGGGATTGGCCCCAATTAAGCACACGCGGCCAAAGACACGGGCATTCCAAAACACCATAAAGTTAAAGGGCACATGTACTTAGGAACACCTACCCAATATGGACGCAATACACACAGCACACGAGGTGACCACACGCCCTGGACATCGGGAAAGGAACTCTCTGACTCATATTGTGTCCATGCCAGGTCAAGCCCTCCTGCATTCTCCATCTGGAATTTATATTCATGACTCCATGACAAGTGTTCTCATTTTATAGTCTTATGATCCTTGCGAATGGTATAAATTATGTTCCGAACTGATGTATTCTGAGAGACATTCCTCAGACCTGATTCTGTAACTGCTCTCCCGGCCGTAATGTTCAATTAAGCAAACGGTTTCCTGCTCTGCCAGATGACTCTTGCCTTTTGCTTTTTGGATAAAACCTCATCTCGAGCTACACTTTAGGAGCCAAAACTGCGTGCATCTTCTATAATACATTGCAACATGTAATTGCCCCCCCCCCCAATCCAGAGTACATCCATTTTTGCAATTATTTGGAAGCAACTTCACAACCATTACAAGTGGTGTTCGTTGCTCGGGCATAGCAGGTAAGACATCTTAATAGAGTACATATCCACCTCACATTTATTAAGGACCTGAAATACTTCCCTATTGCTCCCTAAAATATAGACAAATAGCCTTTCTGGGACTTAAGTAGGGTCAGAAGACCTTAGCATCAAAAGCAACAAGACCTTACTTTCACAGTATACATGTTTAAGACTTTGACAAATTCCCATAAAGGAAACTAGAGTTTAAATCCTAATTCATACTGTACGCGAAGGTGTATTTCAGCAGCTCATGCCCTGTAAGTACAGAGGTATGTCCTGGACATACACCGTGCGGGATCCTTTCTTAACACGAGGTTAAGATAGCATTAAAGGAAAGCAAGCATTATCTAAGACTATATACCTCAGGGAACAGATACATCAACTCTTTCCAGAGTCTTCAAGTAGCTTCCTCTCATGAAAATAGAATGAAGAGGAAAGTGTACATTGGGCATGGTTTAGCGACCAGACCACCAGGATTCCAAATTCAAGTCTCATCGAGCACGCGCGCAGTCGATCTAAGACTACACGCATATCATAAACCTTAAGAGTCAATTGCATCCCATGAGTTACTATTTATCAGTGATCACATACACACTGTAGAATGAAAATGATGCTCACCAAAGAAGCTGTTAACACGGGTATCACCGCACATCCCAAAAAGCACCATTTAATCTGTGAGGAACTTTTAATCAGCCATAGGGTGTGGCAGGTGTTTGCCAAGACACAATTTCACTTTAGAAGTGACCCTACTGTAACAGGGAAGTGAACATAAGATGTAACTCTAGATAGTTGGGTTTTTAGACAAATTACCACTCACATCCTCTTGTTTCTGACGAACATCATTATCAGTGTTTGACAGATTAACCAACATACAATGCAATCTATTAAGTTCTTCGAATTTGGGAAACTAATCAGTGAAACACTGCTGTAGGAGCCAATGAGGACTTAATGTCCCACAGACCAAGACAAGGAGTGGGTGGGATAGAAAGTCCCTGAACTGGAGGACTTTTTCAAATACCAACGTAAAGCAGCCAAAAGGCGTCTTCGCAGAAGGTCTCTTATTCAGATCCCTAGATCAAGGTGCAGCTCTATCAAAATCACTCAGTTCCCTCTGGAAGGCAGGATCATCAAGTATTCCTGCCCAGTTTTTCAAACCCCTCTCAATACTCAACAAGCATATGAACAAGCACTCAACCGTTTAAATATTTAACATAGGTCCCTATAAAGGCAGCTCCATTATGTGTCAAAAGTTGTTCATGTTTCCAGAAACATGGCTTCAGAACCAGTGAAGCATCGCCTTGAGACCCTCATGGGTGATTTACCGCGCTTTATAAATCCTGATTGATTGAAGCCTGTGTGCGATCACTGAAACTACTTTTGTTCCAACCAACTCTCGTTAACTCCGCTGGCCTAGTCGACAGCTGTAGGGATGGAAGGAGACCAACATCCACAAAGGTGAACTCTGTTTACAGCTCCAGTTTCACCACGCTTTGACTCCCAAAAAAAGAGTTTTTCCCTCTGCCAGAAAGACCCCGGTCCAGTCACAAATCACAAGTCGCTTTCATTATGGCAACGCTTTACTGGTGGAAGCCAATAACACATTGCTGTCCAAACTGCAGGTGGCGCAGGGTAGAGCAGAACACCTGATCTGCAACCTCCCCTCTCGGTCTCCTTCCTTCCCCATCCTGAACTCCTTACAATGGTTCCCATTAGAAATGGAATCATCTAAGCTATGTTACCAGACACACAAGGCCCTTTGGCATTCACTTCCCACCCATCTTCATTCTAGACTTCATGATGACCAGCCGTCACGCTTACTCGGACCTTCCAAGAAAGCATTCCTGAAGATTCCCAGATTAGTATGGCCAGACTTGAGGGTTGCTCCTTTTGCTATCTCACCCCATTCCATTGGGACAGACTTCCTTTACATACCCATTCCTGTCCGGAACTTCCTCAATTAAAAAAGTTACTAAAAACCTGGCTGTTCAAACTTTCCAGTGCTATGGTCAGTAGCTAGGGCTGAGATATTCCTAGGGGAATGAGTTGCGGCGCTTTACAAGAGCAGATAACCAAACATAACGAAGATGCTTTCCTAGGCCCTTGTAAGTTACGACAGCGGCGCATTGTCCGTAACTCAACTGTCGAGGTGCCCCATTAATAAAACAGGCAGAAGAGCCTGGCACCTTCAGATCTGAGAGGAAATGCGGGTTGAAACGAGCCTAGATCTGATCAGGCATGTTTTGCTTACAGCACATTGAGATTGCTGGATAAAAAGAAGCTAAAAAGGTGTTAGAATTGATCTTTTGGTGCATTTTTTTGTGTGTATGCATTTGGTATTTCCAGGGCGCAAACCTAACAAAGAGGCAGCCGGGCGCCTTCCAGAGCCCCCTGATGTCTGTGAACATCTGACCATTTCCAAGCCTCATGGGCTAACAACACGTTCCTGGAAGCCCATCTCTGGGGCTGGCAAGCTTCACACCACCTATCAGAGATTAGAACACAACTGTAAGGAAATGCCTCCTTGGCATGGTTACCCCCAAACTTTTTGCCTTTGCTGATGCTAAGTTTTGATTGAAAGTGTGCTGAGACCCTGCTAACCAGGCCCCAGCACCAGTGTTATTTCCCTAAACTGTACCTTTGTCTCCACAATTGGCACAACCCTGGCACTCAGGTAAGTCCCTTGTAATTGGTACCCCTGGTACCAAGGGCCCTGATGCCAGGGAAGGTCTCTAAGGGCTGCAGCATGTCTTATGCCACCCTAGGGACCCCTCACTCAGCACATGTACACTGCTTCACAGCTTATGTGTGCTGGTGGGGAGAAAATGAGTAAGTCGACATGGCACTCCCCTCAGAGTGCCATGCCAACCTCACACTGCCTGTGGCATAGGTAAGTCAAACATGTAGCCAGCCTTACAGCCCTAAGGCAGGGTGCACTATAACACAGGTGAGGGCATATGTGCATGAGCACTATGCCCCTACAGTGTCTAAGCAAAACCTTAGACATTGTAGGTGCAGGGTAGCCATAAGAGTATATGGTCTGGGAGTTTGTCAAACACGAACTCCACAGTTCCATAATTGCTACACTGAAATCTGGGAAGTTTGGTATCAAACTTCTAAGCACAATAAATGCACACTGTAGGAAGATGGCTCTGTATGCACTATTTCAAAGTAAGGAATAGAATGCACAGAGTCCAAGGGTTCCCCTTAGAGGTAAGATAGTGGCAAAAAGAGATAATACTAATGCTCTATTTTGTGGTAGTGTGGTCGAGCAGTAGGCTTATCAAAGGAGTAGTGTTAAGCATTTGTTGTACACACACAGGCAATAAATGAGGAACACACACTCAGACACAATTCCAGGCCAATAGATTTTTGTATAGAAAAATATATTTTCTTAGTTTATTTTAAGAACCACAGGTTCAAATTTTACATGTAATACTTTAAATTAAAGGTATTGCAGGTAGGTACTTTAGGAACTTTGAATAATCACAATAGCATATATACATTTCAAATAAATCACATATAGCTATTTTAAAACTAGACAGTGCAATTTTCACAGTTCCTAGGGGGAGTAAGAGTTTGTTAGTTTTTGCAGGTAAGTAAACCACCTACGGGGTTCAAGTTTGGGTCCAAGGTAGCCCACCGTTGGGGGTTCAGAGCAACCCCAAAGTTACCACACCAGCAGCTCAGGGCAGGTCAGGTGCAGAGTTCAAAGTGGTGCCCAAAACGCATAGGCTTCAATGGAGAAGGGGGTGCCCCGGTTCGAGTCTGCCAGCAGGTAAGTACCCGCGTCTTCGGAGGGCAGACCAGGGGGGTTTTGTAGGGCACCGGGGGGGACACAAGTCCTCACAGAAAGTACACCCTCAGCGGCACGGGGGCGGCCGGGTGCAGTGTGCAAACACACGTCAGGTTTCCAATGTAAATCAATGGGAGACCAAGAGGTCTCTTCAGCGATGCAGGCAGGCAAGGAGGGGGGGGGGGGGCTCCTCAGGGTAGCCACCACCTGGGCAAGGGAGAGGGCCTCCTGGGGGTCGCTCCTGCACTGGAGTTCCGATCTTTCAGGTCCTGGGGGCTGCGGGTGCAGAGTCTTTTTCCAGGCGTCGGGATCTGGGAGTCAGGCAGTCGCGGTCAGTGGGAGCCTCGGGATTCCCTCTGCAGGCGTCGCTGTGGGGGCTCAGGGGGGCAACTCTGGTTACTCACAGTCTCGTAGTCGCTGGGGAGTCCTCCCTGAAGTGTTGTTTCTCCACAAGTCGAGCCGGGGGAGTCGGGTGCAGAGTAGCAAGTCCACGCTTCGGCCGGGAAACGCAGTTGTCTTGAAGTTGCTCCTTTGAAACAAAGTTGCAGTCTTGGGTGAACAGAGCCGCTGTCCTCTGGAGTTTCTTGGTCCTTCTAGAGCAGGGCAGTCCCCTGTGGATTCAGAGGTCGCTGGTCCTGGGGAAAGCGTCGCTGGAGCAGTTTCTTCAGAAGTGGGGAGACAGGCCGGTAGAGCTGGGGCCAAAGCAGTTGGTGTCTCCGTCTTCTCTGCAGGGTTTTTCAGCTCAGCAGTCCTCTTCTTCTTAGGTTGCAGGAATCTGAGTTCCTAGGTTCAGGGGAGCCCCTAAATACAGAATTTAAGGGCTTAGACACTGTAGGGGCACAGTGCTCATGCACTGGTGCCCTCACCTATGGTATAGTGCACCCTGCCTTAGGGCTGTAAGGCCTGCTAGAGGGGTGACTTATCTATACTGCATAGGCAGTGTGAGGTTGGCATGGCACCCTGAGGGGAGTGCCATGTCGACTTAGTCATTTTATCCCCACTAGCACACACAAGCAGTGTGTCTGTGCTGAGTGAGGGGTCCCCAGGGTGGCATAAGATATGCTGCAGCCCTTAGAGACCTTCCCTGGCATCAGGGCCCTTGGTAACAGGGGTACCAGTTACAAGGGACTTACCTGGAGGCCAGGGTGTGCCAATTGTGTAAACAAAAGTACAGGTTAGGGAAAGAACACTGGTGCTGGGGCTTGGTTAGCGGGCCTCAGCACACTTTCAAATCATAACTTGGCATCAGCAAAGGCAAAAAGTCAGGGGGTAACCATGCCAAGGAGGCATTTCATTACACACACTGATGCCAGTGTGCAATTTATTGTAACATGCACCCAGAGGGCATCTTAGAGATGCCCCCTGAATACCAATCCAACTTCTAGTGTGGGGCTGACCAGTTTCTGCCAGCCTGCCACAACCAGACGCGTTGCTTGCCACATGAGGAGAGTGCCTTTGTCACTCTGTGGCCAGGAACAAAGCCTGCACTGGGTGGAGGTGCTTCTCACCTCCCCCTGCAGAAACTAACACCTGGCAGTGAGCCTCAAAGGCTCACCCCCTTTGTTACAGCGCCCCAGGGCATCCCAGCTAGTGAGATGCACACCCCTCTGGCCACTGCCCCCACTTTTTGCGGCAAGGCTGGAGGAGATAATTAAAAAAACAAGGAGGAGTCACCCACCAGTCAGGACAGCCCTAAGGTGTCCTGAGCTGAGGTGACCCCTGCCTTTAGAAATCCTCCATCTTAGTTTTGGAGGATTCCCCCATTAGGATTAGGGATCTGCCCCCCCTCCCCACAGGGAGGAGGCACAAAGAGGGTGTAGCCACCCTCCGGGACAGTAGCTATTGGCTAACACCCTCCCAGACCTAAACACACCCCTAAATCTAGTATTTAGGGGCACCCCAGAACCCAGGAAATCAGATTCCTGCAACCTGAACTACAAAGAAGGACTGCTGGCCTACAAGCCTGCAGAGAAGGACGACGACAACTGCTTTGGCCCCAGCCATACCAGCCTGTCTCCAGAGTCGAAAACCTGCAACCAGCGACGCATCCAACAGGGACCAGCGACCTCTGAAGCCTCAGAGGACTGCCCTGACCCCCAGGACCAAGAAACTCCTGTGAGCAGCGGCTCTGCTCAAAAGCAGCTACATCTATGCAACAAAGAAGCAACTTCCAAAGAACTCACTATTCCCACCGGAAGCGTGAGACTTCACACTCTGCACCCAACCCGCCCCCCCCGGCTTGAGATCCAGAGAACAAACACCACAGGGAGGACTCCCCGGTGACTGCGACCCCATGAGTAGACCAAGACAACCCCCCTGAACCCCATAGCGACACATGTAGAGAGAATCCAGAGGCTCCCTCTGACCGCGAATGCCTGGACCAAGCACTGCACCCGCAGCCCCCAGGACCTGAAGGAACCGAACCTCAGTGCAGGAGTGACCCCCAGGCAACCCTCTGCCTAGGCCAGGTGGTGGCTGTGCTGAGAAGCCCCCCCCCCCCCCCCTTGTGCCTGCCTGCACCGCTAGAGTGACCCCCGGGTCCCTCAATTGAATCTAAAACCCGACGCCTGCCTTGCACACTGCACCCGGCCGACTCTGTGCTGCTGAAGGTGTATTTTGTGTGCCTACTTGTGTCCCCCCCAAGTGCTCTACAAAACCCCCCTGGTCTGCACCCCGAGGACTCGGGTACTTACCCGCTGGCAGACTAGAACCGGAGCACCCCTGTTCTCCAGACACCTATGTGTTTTGGGCACCTCTTTGACCTCTGCACCTGACTGGCCCTGAGCTTCTGGTGGGGTAACTTTGGGGTTGCCTTGAACCCCCAATGGTGGGCTGCCTATGCCCAGGAACTGAGACTTGTAAGTGTCTTACTTACCTCACAATCTACCCTTTATTTACCTCCCCCAGGAACTGTTGATTTTTGCACTGTGTCCACTTTTAAAATAGCTTATTTCCATTTTAACAAAGACTGTATATAATATTGCTTTATTTCATAGTTCCTAACTTACCTGTGTGGAGTACCTTGCATTTTATGTATTTACTTCAAATTTTGAACTTGTGGTTCTTAAAATAAACTAAGAAAATATATTTTTCTATATAAAAACCTATTGGCCTGGAATTGTCTGAGGGTGTGTTCCTCATTTATTGCCTGTGTGTGTACAACAAATGCTTAACACTACCCTCTGATAAGCCTACTGCTCGACCACACTACCACAAAACAGAGCATTAGAATTATCTAATTTTGCCACTATCTTACCTCTAAGGGGAACCCTTGGACTCTGTGCACACTATTTCTTACTTTGAAATAATATTCCTACAATGACCTTATGAGGTGGCCTGACAGTGCGCCACAAACAGTTGGTGCAATGCGGTACCCCTCCCCCAACCACTCCACTCCTTGGTGGAGCCCACAGGAGAGGTGAAAGGGTGCCTCCCGGACACCCCAGACGCCCCCTGCAGTGGCTTGTTGAGCCCCTGTTGCTCAGCGAGGAGCTCAGCCTATGGCCCTTGGAGTCCACTTCCTTGTCCGGGTACGAGACAAGGCAGGTCCAGTCCTTCAGGGTTCTTTTCCGGTCACAGACATTAGGTCCAGTGTTCTTCTGCTCTTCCTCTGGTCCAGTACTGCGTGCAATGAAATAACCGATCCTTTTTAGATGAAAAAGGAAAAAAACACTGGATGGATATTAATGGACCATTGTTGTGCAACATCGGATTGTGACCATTAGCTCACATCACCTCCTGTGAGCAGGCCTTGGAGTGCGCTACCGGGCTCCCCTGACAGGCGGGCACTAAAGTGGGGTGCTCAGTTCGGAGTAACAAGACAATTCTGGGTGTATTACTTGTGAAGGACTCACATCCACCACAATGAATACCCCAATGTCTTACATTGGGGTGGGGTGGGGGGAGGAAATGGGTGGCACAGCAGTCGCATAACAAAAGTTAAAGATGCCCCTCTGCAAAGTACCTGGAGGGGGCCCTTTCTCCCTGGACCCAGACAGGGGTTGCGCATGTGCACAGTGTACTGTGCTGAGGACCCCCCCCCCCACCCCCGAAGCACGGTGCCCCCTCTCACCGCAGGGCTACGGGGGCATTTGTTACGCTCCTGTGGCATGTTTAAGCGGAAGGGCTGGAAGTCCGGGTAATTAATGGAAGGAGTGCACTCACGTCTTCCGCACGGGGGATGTCTAATTCATTTTGTATGTGCAAAGAACCAATTTAATATCCCATTTCAATTTCCCTTTCTCAGCACAGGCTCCCGCATCTCTCATGTGCCCGCTGCCAGCTACCCCCCACCCCCTCCACTCCCCAATCCCTCCTCCTCATCAGACATTCCTCTGCCCCGGGCTCAGCATCCCCGGCCCCGTTGGACCACTCCAGCTCGTCCACTGACCCTCGTCATTCCATTCCAGCACCTAGAGTTTGTATTTTCCCAAGACCACGTAAATCTCCAAACTGTAGTCTCGGGGAGCTGGGGTGCCCGCCAAGACGAGGTTCCCTCTGAGAGGCAGGGGGCAGGTTTCAGCCTCAGAAGGTGAGAGTGAGTGGAGCCCCCGGAGAGGGAACAGGCGGAGAGTTACGGCAGCCACGGAGATGACGGAGGCTGGAAACAGCCGCCGGAGGTGCATCCGGGCAGAGGATGAGTGGTGGCCGAAGGTAGCACTCACTCCGGGAGAGGTATTCTCTAAATGCACACGTACAGGTACATCTCGCTCTTCTCTCGAGGCTACAGGTGCAATTATTCTGAAGAGCCATTTCCTCTCCGGAGCAAGGACCCGTCGCCTCGGTTTATGCATCAATGTGTTTCAACCTCGCGCGTAAAGCGGCTCGAGCGATGGTTAAAAAGAAGAAAAGACAATATCGCGGGGAACTGACGAGACCACGAATAGTTCACAAGAGAGAAGGTGTCCTCGTGGAATAAGTGATGCTCGGGTTTACTTGTGTAGAATTTCCCAACCGTGTACAATTTAACAACGCGGCCTGTCCGCCCACCCTTGCACCCGAACACAGTGCGGACCCCCATTCAGCAGTTGGGGTCCCAGTGACCGAGGGGGGGCACAACATCTGCACAACTCAAAGGATCAACACTGGTGACACACACGGGTCATTGTGAAGAGTGAATTCACCGACGCGCTGGTGGTCCTTAGAGGGCTGTGTGGAAAGCTGTGCCCGTCACCCCTCGGGCTCACTCACCCCCGATCCCCAGTACCCCAGTATCACCCCTCTCCACACCCTGGGGCCCTGGGGGCGGGGTGCACTAGTGAAACCGCACAGGCCTCAAAGCGCTGTTCACACCATGAGCGGTGCACCCTCGTATCACTGCACTGAGGTCCAGAGTCCGGCAGGTGAGGGGAACTGCTCCAGTGAAGTGTGAACTCACTGTACTCACCCTCTAAGTGAAAACGAGGGAGTGAGTGCGCTCACCTCACTTAACCTACTCATTGTGTAAGTGAAACGAGAGAGAATGCGCTCACCTCACTCATACTTAACCTACTCACTGTGTAAGTGAAACGAGGGAGTGAATGCGCTCACCTCACTTAACCTACTCGCATCTAAGTGAAACGAGAGAGTGAATGCGCTCACCTCACTTAACCTACTCACCGTCTAAGTGAAACGAGAGAGTGAATGCGCTCACCTCACTCGCACTTAACCTACTCACCCGTGTAAGTGAAATGAGGGAGTGAATGCACTCACCTCACTCACACTTAATCTACTCACCGTGTAGATGAAACGTGAGAGTGAAAAGTGAATGTGCTCACCTCACTCACGCTTAACCTAGTCACCCTCTAAGTGAAACGAGGGAGTGACTGCGCTCACCTCACTTAACCTACTCACCTTCTAAGTGAAACGAGAGAGCGAATGCACTCACCTCACTCACACTTAACCTACTCACCGTGTAAGTGAAACGAGGGAGTGAATGCACTGACCTCACTTATCCTACTCCCCGTCTAAGTGAAACGAGAGCGTGAATGCACTCACCTCACTCACACTTAACCTACTCATCATGTCAGTGAAACAAGAGAGTGAATGCACTCACCTCACTCACACTTAACCTACTCATCGTGTAAGTGAAACGAGGGAGTGAATGCACTGACCTCACTTATCCTACTCCCCGTCTAAGTGAAACGAGAGAGAGTGAATGCACTCACCTCACTCACACTTAACCTACTCACAGTGTCAGTGAAACGAGGGAGTGAATGTGCTCACCTCACTCACACTTATCCTACTCACCGTCTAAGTGAAACGAGGGAGTGAGTGCGCTCACCTCACTCACACTTAACCTACTCATCGTGTAAGTGAAACGAGAGAGTGAATGCGCTCACCTCATTTAACCTACTCACCGTCTAAGTGAAACGAGAGAGTGAATGCGCTCACCTCACTCAACCTACTCGCCTGTGTAAGTGAAACGAGGGAGTGAATGCACTGACCTCACTTATTCTACTCCCCGTCTAAGTGAAACGAGAGCGTGAATGTACTCACCTCACTCACACTTAACCTACTCACCCGTGTAAGTGAAACCAGAGAGTGAATGCACTCACCTCACTCACACTTAACCTACTCATCATGTCAGTGAAACGAGAGTGAATGCACTCACCTCCCTCACACTTAACCTACTCATCGTGTAAGTGAAACGTCAAAGTGCAGAGTGAATGCACTGACCTCACTTAACCTACTCAGTGTCTAAGTGAAACGATGGTGTGAATGCGCTCACCTCACTCACACTTATCCTACTCGCCATCTAAGTGAAACAAGAGAGTGAATGCACTCACCTCACTCACACTTAACCTACTCACAGTGTCACTGAAACGAGGGAGTGAATGTGCTCACCTCACTCACACTTATCCTACTCACCGTCTAAGTGAAACGAGGGAGTGAGTGTGCTCACCTCACTCACACTTAACCTACTCATCATGTCAGTGAAACGAGAGTGAATGCACTCACCCCCCTCACACTTAACCTACTCACCATCTAAGTGAAACGAGAGAGTGAATGCGCTCACCTCACACTTAACCTACTCATCGTGTAAGTGAAACGAGAGAGTGAATGAACTCACCTCACTCACACTTAACCTACTCATCGTCTAAGTGAAACGTCAAAGTGCAGAGTGAATGCACTGACCTCACTTAACCTACTCACTGTCTAAGTGAAACGAGGGAGTGAATGCGCTCACCTCACTTAACCTACTCGCCATCTAAGTGAAACGAGAGAGTGAATGCGCTCACCTCACTCACACTTATCCTACTCGCCATCTAAGTGAAACAAGAGAGTGAATGCGCTCACCTCACACTTAACCTACTCATCGTGTAAGTAAACGAGAGAGTGAATGCACTCACCTCACTCACACTTAACCTACTCATCGTGTAAGTAAAACGTGGGAGTGAATACGCTCATCTCACTTAACCTACTCACCGTCTAAGTGAAACGAGAGAGTGAATGCGCTCACCTCACTCAACCTACTCGCCTGTGTAAGTGAAACAAGGGAGTGAATGCACTGACCTCACTTATCCTACTCCCCGTCTAAGTGAAACAAGAGCGTGAATGTACTCACCTCACTCACACTTAACCTACTCACCCGTGTAAGTGAAACCAGAGAGTGAATACACTCACCTCACTCACACTTAACCTACTCATCATGTCAGTGAAACGAGAGTGAATGCACTCACCTCTCTCACACTTAACCTACTCACCATCTAAGTGAAACGAGAGAGTGAATGCGCTCACCTCACACTTAACCTACTCATCGTGTAAGTAAACGAGAGAGTGAATGCACTCAGCTCACTCACACTTAACCTAGTCATCGTGTAAGTGAAACGTGGGAGTGAATGCGCTCACCTCACTTAACCTACTCACCGTCTAAGTGAAACAAGGGAGTGAATGCGCTCACCTCACTCACACTTAACCTACTCACCGTCTAAGTGAAACGAGAGAGTGAATGCGCTCACCTCACTCACTTAACCTACTCACCCGTCTAAGTGAAACGAGGGAATGAATGCGCTCACTTAACCTACTCACCGTCTAAATGAAACAAGGGAGTGACTGCGCTCACCTCACTTAACCTACTCACCGTGTCAGTGAAACGAGAGAGTGAATGCACTCACCGCACTCACACTTAACCTACTCACTGTGTCACTGAAACGAGAGAGTGAATGCACTCACCTCACTCACACTTAACCTACTCATCGTGTAGGGGGAAACGAGAGAGTGAATGCTCTCACCTCACTCACACTTAACCTACTCACCGTCTAAGTGAAACGAGAGAGTGAATTCACTCACCTCACACTTAACCTACTCATCGTGTAAGTAAACAAGAGAGTGAATGCACTGACCTCACTTAACCTACTCATCATGTCAGTGAAACGAGAGTGTGAATGCACTCACCTCACTCACACTTAACCTACTCATCGTGTAAGGGAAACGAGAGAGTGAATGCACTCACCTCACTCATACTTAACCTACTCACCGTCTAAGTGAAACGAGAGAGTGAATGCACTCACCTCACACTTAACCTACTCATCGTGTAAGGGAAACGAGAGAGTGAATGCACTCACCTCACTCATACTTAACCTACTCACCGTCTAAGTGAAACGAGGGAGTGAGTGCGCTCACCTCACTCACAACCTACTCACCCGTGTAAGTAAAACATGAGTGAATGTGCTCACCTCACTTAATCTACTCTCCGTCTAAGTGAAACGAGGGAGTGAGTGCGCTCACCTCACTCACACTTAACCTACTCATCGTGTAAGTGAAACGTGGGAGTGAATACACTCACCTCACTTAACCTACTCACCGTCTATGTGAAACGAGGAAATGACTGCACTCACCTCACTTAATCTACTCACCGTCTAAGTGAAACGAGGGAGTGAATGCACTCACCTCACTCACACTTAACCTACTCATCATGTCAGTGAAACGAGAGTGAATGCACTCACCTCCCTCACACTTAACCTACTCACCATCTAAGTGAAACGAGAGAGTGAATGCGCTCACCTCACACTTAACCTACTCATCGTGTAAGTAAACGAGAGAGTGAATGCACTCAGCTCACTCACACTTAACCTACTCATCGTGTAAGTGAAACGTGGGAGTGAATGCGCTCACCTCACTTAACCTACTCACCGTCTAAGTGAAACGAGAGAGTGAATGCGCTCACCTCACTCAACCTACTCGCCTGTGTAAGTGAAACGAGGGAGTGAATGCACTGACCTCACTTATCCTACTCCCCGTCTAAACGAAACGAGAGCGTGAATGTACTCACCTCACTCACACTTAACCTACTCACCCGTGTAAGTGAAACCAGAGAGTGAATGCACTCACCTCACTCACACTTCACCTACTCATCATGTCAGTGAAACGAGAGTGAATGCACTCACCTCGCTCACACTTAACCTACTCACCATCTAAGTGAAACGAGAGAGTGAATGCGCTCACCTCACACTTACCTACTCATCGTGTAAGTGAAACGAGGGAGTGAATGAACTCACCTCACTCACACTTATCCTACTCACCGTCTAAGTGAAACGAGGGAATGACTGCGCTCACTTAACCTACTCACCATCTAAGTGAAACGAGGAGTGACTGCGCTCACCTCACTTAACCTACTCACCGTCTAAGTGAAACGAGGGAGTGAATGCGCTCACCTCACTCACACTTAACCTACTCACCGTCTAAGTGAAATGAGAGAGTGAATGCGCTCACCTCACTCACTTAACCTACTCACCCGTCTAAGTGAAACGAGGGAATGACTGCGCTCACTTAACCTACTCACCGTCTAAATGAAACAAGGGAGTGACTGCGCTCACCTCACTTAACCTACTCACCGTGTCAGTGAAAAGAGAGAGTGAATGCACTCACCGCACTCACACTTAACCTACTCACTGTGTCACTGAAACGAGAGAGTGAATGCACTCACCTCAATCACACTTAACCTACTCATCGTGTAGGGGGAAACGAGAGAGTGAATGCTCTCACCTCACTCACACTTAACCTACTCACCGTCTAAGTGAAACGAGAGAGTGAATTCACTCACCTCACACTTAACCTACTCATCGTGTAAGTAAACAAGAGAGTGAATGCACTGACCTCACTTAACCTACTCATCATGTCAGTGAAACGAGAGTGTGAATGCACTCACCTCACTCACACTTAACCTACTCATCGTGTAAGGGAAACGTGAGAGTGAATGCACTCACCTCACTCATACTTAACCTACTCACCGTCTAAGTGAAACGAGAGAGTGAATGCACTCACCTCACACTTAACCTACTCATCGTGTAAGGGAAACGAGAGAGTGAATGCACTCACCTCACTCATACTTAACCTACTCACCGTCTAAGTGAAACGAGGGAGTGAGTGCGCTCACCTCACTCACAACCTACTCACCCGTGTAAGTAAAACATGAGAGTGAATGTGCTCACCTCACTTAATCTACTCTCCGTCTAAGTGAAACGAGGGAGTGAGTGCGCTCACCTCACTCACACTTAACCTACTCATCGTGTAAGTGAAACGTGGGAGTGAATACACTCACCTCACTTAACCTACTCACCGTCTATGTGAAACGAGGAAATGACTGCACTCACCTCACTTAATCTACTCACCGTCTAAGTGAAACGAGGGAGTGAATGCACTCACCTCACTCACACTTAACCTACTCACCGTGTAAGTGAAACGAGAGAGTGAATGCACTCACCTCACTCACACTTAACCTACTCACCGTCTAAGTGAAACGAGAGAGTGAATGCGCTCACCTCACTCCTACTTAACCTACTCACCCGTCTAAGTGAAACGAGGGAATGACTGCGCTCACTTAACCTACTCACCGTCTAAATGAAACAAGGGAGTGACTGCGCTCACCTCACTTAACCTACTCACCGTGTCAGTGAAACGAGAGAGTGAATGCACTCACCGCACTCACACTTAACCTACTCACTGTGTCACTGAAACGAGAGAGTGAATGCACTCACCTCACTCACACTTAACCTACTCACCGTCTAAGTGAAACGAGAGAGTGAATTCACTCACCTCACACTTAACCTACTCATCGTGTAAGTAAACAAGAGAGTGAATGCACTGACCTCACTTAACCTACTCATCATGTCAGTGAAACGAGAGTGTGAATGCACTCACCTCACTCACACTTAACCTACTCATCGTGTAAGGGAAACGAGAGAGTGAATGCACTCACCTCACTCATACTTAACCTACTCACCGTCTAAGTGAAACGAGAGAGTGAATGCACTCACCTCACACTTAACCTACTCATCGTGTAAGGGAAACGAGAGAGTGAATGCACTCACCTCACTCATACTTAACCTACTCACCGTCTAAGTGAAACGAGAGAGTGAATGCACTCACCTCACACTTAACCTACTCATCGTTTAAGTAAACAAGAGAGTGAATGCCCTGACCTCACTTAACCTACTCATCATGTCAGTGAAACGAGAGTGTGAATGCACTCACCTCACTCACACTTAACCTACTCATTATGTCAGTGAAACTAGAGAGTGAATGCATTCACCTCAGTCACACTTAACCGACTCACCGTCTAAGTGAAACAAGGGAGTGAATGCACTCACCTCACTCACACTTAACCTACTCACCAGTGTAGATGAAACGTGAGAGAGCAGAGTGAATGCACTCACTTCACTTACTCATTGTCTAAGTGAAACGAGGGAGTGAGTGCACTCACCTCACTTAACCTACTCACCGTCTAAGTGAAATGAGAGTGTGAATGCACTCACCTCACTCACACTTAACCTACTCACCAGTGTAGATGAAACGTGAGAGAGCAGAGTGAATGCACTCACTTCACTCACACTTAACCTACTCACCAGGTAAGTGAAACGAGAGAGTGAATGCACTCACCTCACTCACACTTAACCTACTCGCTGTGTAGATGAAATGTGAGAGTGAAAAGTGAATGCACTCACCTCACTCACACTTAACCTACTCACTGTGTAAGTGAAACGTGAGAGCAGGGTGAACGTACTCACCTCACTCACACTTAACTAACTCACTGTGTAAGAGAAACGTGAGAGTGCAGAGTGAATGCACTCACCTCACTCATACTTAACCCTCCCCCAGGACCTCTAGGTGGCATCGAGTGGTCCAAATTCCCACCTGCAGCCTTGGATGGACCCCAAGACAAGATCAGCCATAGAAGGCAAGTTATTATTTTTTTTTTTATATAAAGACACTGAGCCCTGGGCTCTCGCAGGATGAGAAGGAAGGGACTGATTGATGTTGGTTGTCAGTTCACCCTTCATTGAGGGGTGTGTGAGTGTGGGGGGGGTTCAAAGGAAGCAGGGGCGCCTAGATGTAAACAACTCTGCTGATGCATAGATGCACTGGTGCCTGCACTGGTGGAAGGAGGGGGTCTTGGGGGGTCGGATGCACTGGTGCTTGCGCTGACGGGGAAGAGGGTTGGGGGGCAGGTTCTAGACGGAAACAACTCTGCTGATGCACGAACGCAGCGGTGCCTGCACTGGTGGAAGGAGGGGGTCTTGGGGGGTCGGATGCAGCGGTGCCTGCACTGGGGGAAGGAGGGGGTATTGGGGGGTCGGATGCACTGGTGCTTGCGCTGACGGGGAAGAGGGTTGGGGAGCAGGTTCTAGATGGAAACGACTCTGCTGATGCACAGATGCATTGGTGCTTGCACTGGTGGAAGGAGGGGGTCTTGGGGGTCGGATGCAGCGGTGCCTGCACTGGTGGAAGGAAGGGGTCTTGGGGGTCAGATGCAGCGGTGCCTGCACTGGTGGAAGGAGGGGGTCTTGGGGGGTCGGATGCAGCGTTGCCTGCACTGGTGGAAGGAGGGGGTCTTGGGGGGGGTCTGATGCACTGGTGCTTGCGCTGACGGGGAAGAGGGTTGGGGAGCAGGTTCTAGATGGAAACAACTCTGCTGATGCACAGATGCACTGGTGCTTGCACTGGTGGAAGGAGGGGGTCTTGGGGTCGGATGCAGCGGTGCCTGCACTGGTGGAAGGAGGGGGTCTTGGGGGTCCGATGCAGCGGTGCCTGCACTGGTGGAAGGAGGGGGTCTTGGGGGTTGGATGCAGCGGTGCCTACACTGGTGGAAGGAGGGGGTCTTGGGGGTCGCATGCAGCGGTGCCTGCACTTGTGGAAGGAGGGGTCTTGGGGGTCGGATGCAGCGGTGCCTGCACTGGTGGAAGGAGGGGGTCTTGGGGGGGTCGGATGCACTGGTGTTTGCGCTGATGGAGAAGAGGGTTGGGGGGCAGGTTTTAGATGGAAACAACTCTGCTGATGCACGGATGCACTGGTGCTTGCACTGGTGGAAGGAGGGGGTCTTGGGGATCGGGGCGCGGATGCACTGGTGCTTCCACTGACGAGGAAGAGGGTTGGGGAGCAGGTTCTAGATCGAAACAAAAGAGGGTTGGGGGAGCAGGTTCTAGTTGGAAACAACTCTGCTGATGCACAGATGCAGTGAAGCCTGCACTGGTGGAAGGAGGGCGTCTTGGGGGTCGGATGCAGCGGTGCCTGCACTGGTGGAAGGAGGGGTCTTGGGGGGTCAGATGCACTGGTGCTTGCACTGACAAGGAAGAGGGTTGGGGAGCAGGTTCTAGATGGAAACAACTCTGCTGATGCACGGATGCAGCGGTGCCTGCACTGGTGGATGGAGGGGGGCCTTGGGGGGTCAGATGCACTGGTGCTTGCGCTGATGGGGAAGAGGGTTGGGGAGCAGGTTCTAGATGGAAACGACTCTGCTGATGCACAGATGCACTGGTGCTTGCACTGGTGGAAGGAGGGGGTCTTGGGGGTTGGATGCAGCGGTGCCTGCACTGGTGGAAGGAGGGGGTCTTGGGGGTTGGATGCAGCGGTGCCTGCATTAGTGGAAGGAGGGGGTCTCGGGGGGTCGGATGCAGCGGTGCCTGCACTGGTGGAAGGAGGGGGTCTTGGGGGGGACTGATGCACTGGTGCTTGCCCTGACGGGGAAGAGGGTTGGGGAGCAGGTTCTAGATGGAAACAAATCTGCTGATGCACAGATGCACTGGTGCTTGTGCTGATGGGGAAGAGGGTTGGGGAGCAGGTTCTAGATGGAAACAACTCTGCTGATGCACGGATGCAGCGGTGCCTGCACTGGTGGAAGGCGGGGGTCTTGGGGGGGTCGGATGCACTGGTGCTTGCGATGACGGGGAAGAGGGTTGGAGAGCAGGTTCTAGATGGAAACAACTCTGCTGATGCACAGATGCACTGGTGCTCGCACTGGTGGAAGGAGGGGGTCTTGGGGGTCGGATGCAGCGGTGCCTGCACTGGTGGAAGGAGGGGGTCTTGGGGGTCGGATGCAGCGGTGCCTGCACTGGTGGAAAGAAGGGGGTCTTGGGGGGGTCTGATGCACTGGTGCTTGCACTGACGGGGAAGAGGGTTGGGGAGCAGGTTCTAGATGGAAACAACTCTGCTGATGCACGGATGCAGCGGTGCCTGCACTGGTGGATGGAGGGGAGCCTTGGGGGGTCAGATGCACTGGTGCTTGCGCTGATGGGGAAGAGGGTTGGGGAACAGGTTCTAGATGGAAACGACTCTGCTGATGCACAGATGCACTGGTGCTTGCACTGGTGGAAGGAGGGGGTCTTGGGGGTTGGATGCAGCGGTGCCTGCACTGGTGGAAGGAGGGGGTCTTGGGGGTTGGATGCAGCGGTGCCTGCACTAGTGGAAGGAGGGGGTCTCGGGGGGTCGGATGCAGCGGTGCCTGCACTGGTGGAAGGAGGGGGTCTTGGGGGGGTCTGATGCACTGGTGCTTGCCCTGACGGGGAAGAGGGTTGGGGAGCAGGTTCTAGATGGAAACAAATCTGCTGATGCACAGATGCACTGGTGCTTGTGCTGATGGGGAAGAGGGTTGGGGAGCAGGTTCTAGATGGAAACAACTCTGCTGATGCACGGATGCAGCGGTGCCTGCACTGGTGGAAGGCGGGGGTCTTGGGGGGGTCGGATGCACTGGTGCTTGCGATGACGGGGAAGAGGGTTGGAGAGCAGGTTCTAGATGGAAACAACTCTGCTGATGCACAGATGCACTGGTGCTTGCACTGGTGGAAGGAGGGGGTCTTGGGGGTCGGATGCAGCGGTGCCTGCACTGGTGGAAGGAGGGGGTCTTGGGGGTCGGATGCAGCGGTGCCTGCACTGGTGGAAGGAGGGGGTCTTGGGGGGGTCTGATGCACTGGTGCTTGCACTGACGGGGAAGAGGGTTGGGGAGCAGGTTCTAGATGGAAACAACTCTGCTGATGCACAGATGCAGCGGTGCCTGCACTGGTGGAAGGAGGGGGTCTTGGGGGGTCGGAGGCACTGGTGCTTGCGCAGACGGGGAAGAGGGTTGGGGAGCAGGTTCTAGATGGAAACAACTCTGCTGATGCACGGATGCAGTGGTGCCTGCACCTGTGGAAGGAGGAGGTCTTGGTGGTCGGATGCACTGGTGCCTGCACTGACAGGGAAGAGGGTTGGGGAGCAGGTTCTAGATGGAAACAACTCTGCGGATGCACAGATGCAGTGAAGCCTGCACTGGTGGAAGGAGGGGGTGTTGGGGGTCGGATGCAGCAGTGCCTGCACTGGTGGAAGGAGGGGGTCTTGGGGGTCGGATGCACTGGTGCTTGCACCGACAGGGAAGAGGGTTGGGGGAGCAGGTTCTAGATGGAAACAACTCTGCGGATGCACAGATGCAGTGAAGCCTGCACTGGTGGAAGGAGGGCGTCTTGGGGGTCGGATGCAGCGGTGCCTGCACTGGTGGAAGGAGGGGTCTTGGGGGGTCAGATGCACTGGTGCTTGCACTGACAAGGAAGAGGGTTGGGGAGCAGGTTCTAGATGGAAACAACTCTGCTGATGCACGGATGCAGCGGTGCCTGCACTGGTGGATGGAGGGGGGCCTTGGGGGGTCAGATGCACTGGTGCTTGCGCTGATGGGGAAGAGGGTTGGGGAGCAGGTTCTAGATGGAAACGACTCTGCTGATGCACAGATGCACTGGTGGAAGGAGGGGGTCTTGGGGGTTGGATGCAGCGGTGCCTGCACTGGTGGAAGGAGGGGGTCTTGGGGGTTGGATGCAGCGGTGCCTGCACTGGTGGAAGGAGGGAGTCTTAGGGGTCGGATGCACTGGTGCTTGTGCTGATGGGGAAGAGGGTTGGGGAGCAGGTTCTAGATGGAAACAACTCTGCTGATGCACGGATGCAGCGGTGCCTGCACTGGTGGAAGGCGGGGGTCTTGGGGGGGTCAGATGCACTGGTGCTTGCGATGACGGGGAAGAGGGTTGGGGAGCAGGTTCTAGATGGAAACAACTCTGCTGATGCACAGATGCACTGGTGCTTGCACTGGTGGAAGGAGGGGGTCTTGGGGGTCGGATGCAGCGGTGCCTGCACTGGTGGAAGGAGGGGGTCTTGGGGGGGTCTGATGCACTGGTGCTTGCGCTGACAGAGAAGAGGGTTGGGGAGCAGGTTCTAGATGGAAACAACTCTGCTGATGCACAGATGCAGCAGTGCCTGCACTGGTGGAAGGAGGGGGTCTTGGGGGGTCGGATGCACTGGTGCTTGCGCTGACGGGGAAGAGGGTTGGGGAGCAGGTTCTAGATGGAAACAACTCTGCTGATGCACGGATGCAGTGGTGCCTGCACCTGTGGAAGGAGGAGGTCTTGGTGGTCGGATGCACTGGTGCCTGCACTGACAGGGAAGAGGGTTGGGGAGCAGGTTCTAGATGGAAACAACTCTGCTGATGCACAGATGCAGTGAAGCCTGCACTGGTGGAAGGAGGGGGTCTTGGGGGTCGGATGCAGCGGTGCCTGCACTGGTGGAAGGAGGGGTCTTGGGGGTCGGATGCAGCGGTGCCTGCACTGGTGGAAGGAGGGGGTCTTGGGGGGGGTCGGATGCACTGGTGCTTGCACTGACAGGGAAGAGGGTTGGGGAGCAGGTTCTAGATGGAAACAACTCTGCTGATGCACGGATGCAGCGGTGCCTGCACTGGTGGAAGGAGGGGGTCTTGGGGGTCGGATGCACTGGTGCTTGCGCTGACGGGGAAGAGGGTTGGGGAGCAGGTTCTAGATCGAAACAAAAGAGGGTTGGGGGAGCAGGTTCTACATGGAAACAACTGCTGATGCACGGATGCAGCGGTGCCTGCACTGGTGGAAGGAGGGGGTCTTGGGGGGTCGGATGCAGCGGTGCCTGCACTGGTGGAAGGAGGGGGTTTTGGGGGGGTCGGATGCACTGGTGCTTGCGCTGACGGGGAAGAGGGTTGGAGAGCAGGTTCTAGATGGAAACGACTCTGCTGATGCACTGGTGCTTGCACTGGTGGAAGGAGGAGGTCTTGGGGTCGGATGCAGCGGTGCCTGCACTGGTGGAAGGATGGGGTCTTGGGGGTCGGATGCAGCAGTGCCTGCACTGGTGGAAGGAGGGGGTCTTGGGGGTTGGATGCACTGGTGCTTGCGCTGACGGGGAAGAGTGTTGGGGAGCAGGTTCTAGATGGAAACAACTGCTGATGCACGGATGCAGCGGTGCCTGCACTGGTGGAAGGAGGGGGCCTTGGGGGGTCGGATGCACTGGTGCTTGCGCTGACGGGGAAGAGGGTTGGGGGGCAGGTTCTAGATGGAAACAACTCTGCTGATGCACGGATGCAGCGGTGCCTGCACTGGTGGAAGGAGGGGGTCTTGGGGGTCGGATGCACTGGTGCTTCCACTGGTGGAAGGAGGGGGTCTTGGGGGTCGGGGCGCGGATGCACTGGTGCTTGCACTGACGGGGAAGAGGGTTGGGGAGCAGGTTCTAGATCGAAACAAAAGAGGGTTGGGGGAGCAGGTTCTAGATGGAAACAACTCTGCTGATGCACAGATGCACTGGTGCCTGCACTGGTGGAAGGAGGGGGTCTTGGGGGTCGGATGCACTGGTGCTTGCACTGACAGGGAAGAGGGTTGGGGAGCAGGTTCTAGATGGAAACAACTCTGCTGATGCACAGATGCAGTGAAGCCTGCACTGGTGGAAGGAGGGGGTCTTGGGGGTCAGATGCAGCGGTGCCTGCACTGGTGGAAGGAGGGGGTCTTGGGGGTCTCATGCAGCGGTGCCTGCACTGGTGGATGGAGGGGGTCTTGGGGGTCGGATACAGCGGTGCCTGCACTGGTGGAAGGAGGGAGTCTTGGGGGTCGGATGCACTGGTGCTTGTGCTGATGGGGAAGAGGGTTGGGGAGCAGGTTCTAGATGGAAACAACTCTGCTGATGCACGGATGCAGCGGTGCCTGCACTGGTGGAAGGCGGGGGTCTTGGGGGGGTCAGATGCACTGGTGCTTGCGATGACGGGGAAGAGGGTTGGGGAGCAGGTTCTAGATGGAAACAACTCTGCTGATGCACAGATGCACTGGTGCTTGCACTGGTGGAAGGAGGGGGTCTTGGGGGTCGGATGCAGCGGTGCCTGCACTGGTGGAAGGAGGGGGTCTTGGGGGGGTCTGATGCACTGGTGCTTGCGCTGACGGAGAAGAGGGTTGGGGAGCAGGTTCTAGATGGAAACAACTCTGCTGATGCACAGATGCAGCAGTGCCTGCACTGGTGGAAGGAGGGGGTCTTGGGGGGTCGGATGCACTGGTGCTTGCGTTGACGGGGAAGAGGGTTGGGGAGCAGGTTCTAGATGGAAACAACTCTGCTGATGCACGGATGCAGTGGTGCCTGCACCTGTGGAAGGAGGAGGTCTTGGTGGTCGGATGCACTGGTGCCTGCACTGACAGGGAAGAGGGTTGGGGAGCAGGTTCTAGATGGAAACAACTCTGCGGATGCACAGATGCAGTGAAGCCTGCACTGGTGGAAGGAGGGGGTCTTGGGGGTCGGATGCAGCGGTGCCTGCACTGGTGGAAGGAGGGGGTCTTGGGGGTCGGATGCACTGGTGCTTGCACTGACAGGGAAGAGGGTTGGGGAGCAGGTTCTAGATGGAAACAACTCTGCTGATGCACAGATGCAGTGAAGCCTGCACTTGTGGAAGGAGGGGGTCTTGGGGGTCGGATGCAGCGGTGCCTGCACTGGTGGAAGGAGGGGGTCTTGGGGGTCAGATGCAGCGGTGCCTGCACTGGTGGAAGGAGGGGGTCTTGGGGGTCAGATGCAGCGGTGCCTGCACTGGTGGAAGGAGGGGGTCTTGGGGGTCAGATGCAGCGGTGCCTGCACTGGTGGAAGGAGGGGGTCTTGGGGGTCAGATGCAGCGGTGCCTGCACTGGTGGAAGGAGGGGGTCTTGAGGTCGGGGGCGGATGCACTGGTGCTTGCACTTATGGGGAAGTTGGTTGGGGGGTCAGGTTCTAGATGGAAAGTTAATACTGGCCCCCAGCTGCAGAGCGCTGTGCACTTGGCATCAGAAAAGCTGTAAAATGGGTGTGTACCTCCCCTGGGGTGCAGGGGGTGGGGGGCGGATAAGGACCTGGGGTAAGGCTGATGTGCACAGGTGGCTTGACCTTCACCAGGCACTAGAACTGGCCAATGCAGTTTCCCCTTCCGTGACACATTTCAAGAGAGTTACGCGTTACTTGCATGTAGTGGCCCTGGAATGAGGGCCACAAAGTACCGTAACGCGCATCTTTTCCAAGAAGGGGGTAGATGGGCACAGTCAAGGTTCAACTTTCAGCTCTTAAAGGAACAGAGAGATCAAATTTACTGGAAAAAAGTTTTTAAAAAATAGCGTACTGGTGGCCATTCAATACCTAAAACATGTTGGGTGAATTTTCCCTTTCAATGGCAGTTGATGGACAAGTGGCCAGTGCACCAGAGTGCAGGCCCCGGAGATAGGTGCGGGCCGGGTCGAACCATTCAGGGGCGGGGGCCAACGGTGGCCACGTGCTGAAGCAGTCTCCTGCAGTCAGCAACCATTGGAGGCCGTGGAATCGGCGGGGTCACCTGGACCATCGCCAGGGGCAGCAGGACAGGTCAAATAATAGCCAAGCCTACCCGATGTCCACATCACTGCCTGGCTGTAACCGGGCGACCACAGACGCGCCCCTTACCCTTCCAGTACTGGAGTTTTTTACCCCACTCTCATCGATGGACAAAGTCCACCGGGTGATGTGCCTCAATCATCATTCGTGGCGGCGTAAGAGTCATGTTTGGCCACGAAACAGGCGGACATCCTTGGCATTAAGAATATAGGTGCAGGCGAATTTAAGATGGCATTGGTTTTTAAGCCTTTAGCTCAAGCTGGGGCAGGGGTACTACACTCTTTATTGGGACGCTGAGGACATTCACGACAGCGTTTGGTCCTCAAACACACACCCAGGGATATTTGGGGGTGGTGGCTGCATCGGGGGCTCAAGGTATGGCCTGGTTGCCAAGGCCCATCTCCCAGTGAGTGCCGGGGGGAATCTCTGTATTGGGTGGCTGTGGCAGGGTTGTTTGGGGAACCAGCTGATAAGCTCTGTCGTGAGGGGGAAGGTGAGTTTTCCTTGTAGAGGACAACATATGATGATCCCAGCACAGTTTCGTCCCGGGTCCAAGTCAATTGAATCAGTGGATGCCACAAAGTCCTGAGGGGTTATCAACTATGACACTTTTGGTGTATTTGTGATGCAATTTCATGTATTAGTTATGGAGTATTTATTAGGAGGTTTCATGTAGGAGTCGTGTCCATGTGATAATTATGATGTTTTTTTCTGTAAATATTGTAACTTTAAATGCAAACTGACGTGTCTATGAGATGTAATAGATACGGCTGGAGAATGGTGTACTCTCTAACGCAAGTACGGTGGTTTGCATTGAATCCCTTTTGCAGAATCACTTACATGCTTATGGGTGCATAATGTCTGTCTGGATTGAGATATGAGCGGTCTCGCTATGGTCACCCACCTGTTACAGCTTGCCAACTCATGAGATGAATAAGGGAGGAGGGTGCCAGGTGAGTAGGTGCCCCGGTGGGCTTCCAGCTCGGCCCTGCAGCTGACACCAGGCTACACATTCAGGGGGGCAGTCATGTGCTGACAAAGTTGGTGATGTGATTAAAGGAACCATGGACGGGACTTCTGAGGGAGACCTCCACTCAGTCCTGACTTCAGGATTCTGGATCTAAAGGGCCAAGAAGACGTTGTGAATGGGTGAAATGGGTGAGGGTGTTAAGAGTAAAACTGTCTACATTTTGGGAAGTCCAGGAAGACAAACTCCTGACCTTCAGTGGCCTCTGTTCTAGTGAATATTGCAGTTTGTCACAGCAGGTCTGTGGCCAGGCCAGTGCCACATGTCCACATGACCTCCTTCACCACTAGTTCTCCCACTCCCACTCTCCAACAGTGCCCTACATCTGACCTTAGCCCCACTCTCACACGCATTTCATTTTTTTAAAGTGCTAGTCATAGTTCACTCACACTCATTTATTTTATCTGCATGGTGCACGTTCTTTGCAGCAGGCACATTAATCCTCTGCGCTACTTTATGACGAGTCAAAACTGCCACTAGACAAAATGCTGATCTCTCCCCAGCAAGAACAATAATCATGAGTTATCTAGACATTTTTATTGTTGCCTGAAAACTGCAGGACGCTCAAGGAATTTCCTGTACTTTTAATCCGATAATTTCTTTTTTAAACACAGCGCCCCACCAAAGTATTCGCCAGGTGCAGCAGCACTGGGTGCACTGCCCTAAAGCCGGCCCTGGGCACAGTCTTATGGTTTTCAGTAAGTTGGCAGCTTCTAGCATCTCTGCAGGTCCCCCTATAGTATTTCACGTTTATTCTCCACTTAGGTATTTACTGCAGTGGGTTGTCCATTCTGAAATAATTTAAAGTTTATGGTCCTCAGCAGGTATATGTTGGAGGAAGACATAGGGCCGTGATCTGCTGGGTTGGTTTTAATATCATCCCATGTCTGATTGCCATTGGGAGATGTCAAGATGTGGTCCTGGTATGTAGCATGCTGGCACCAGCTGTGGCAGAGCAAATTAAAGTCCTCGGTCGGCCAGCGGTATGTGGCAGATCTCTTCAGTTATTCTGTGCCTGTTCAGCTGGTGATGAGTGGTTTACGGTGGACTGGCACAGTACTGGGTGATGGACATGACCTGCTGACGTTCAGTCTTATGTGAGTGTCTAAAGCAGTGTAAGGGAGTTACTACGCAGCCTATACGAAGTTCTTTAGACTGCTGTCCGGGGAGTGTTATGGAACTAGTACGTTATGGTCATTTAAAAGTGGCTGTATGGAAACCCAACTCGTAGATATGACACTGGTGATGTGTGTGGACCACTGCTTGGCACCTATCAGTTTGTGACATTTGAAAGTGGCTGTATGGAAACCCAACTCGTAGATATGACACTGGTGATGTGTGTGGACCACTGCTTGGCACCTATCAGTTTGTGACATTTGAAAGTGGCTGTATGGAAACCCAACTCGTAGATATGACACTGGTGACGTGTGTGGATCACTGCTCGGCACCTATCAGTTTGTGAGACGAACAGTATCTCATTCTTTCCGTGCACATTCAACTATATTTAACTATCAAACCAAAATCCTTTATTTCCAAGAAATAAATTCCTATAGAAATACCACATGTACCCCAACTGACGTACACAATTACAAATACCGTAACATCCATAACACTTATTGACATCAATCCACCAACACTTTTCATCAACCTGAAATAAATACAAGCAGTCTAAAATATAAGATTTCTTCACAATAAAATTAATTTGAAGGTTGCAGCATTTTATCACATATCCTATTAAAAACGTTTGAAAATAACTATCAAATGAGTGAAGATTTTTCCCCCCATCACATTACCATGGCTATGTGGTGCATCCCATAAAATGATAACTGCACCTCGGTGGTCATCACGCACAAAACAGAATCACTTCCCTCACAGGATCAAAACAAGGAAAAAATACATTGAACCACCTAGATTACACACTATGGAAAGCTATTCATGTGGACAAGCATTTCCGCGCCCCACGTAGGAGTGGTAAATGATACATAAATTACGCAATTCAATACAATGATCCTGGTTACATATCCTACAAAAAAAACCTTCTGGGGCATGTGACTTGGGGTACACAGGATTACATTTCCTGTAATTATGTTCCTTTCTGATTGGTGTACCTCTGGAGGTAAGATGTACAACTGAACCTATGGGTAGCCCAATCCCACCAAAGAATGTGCTTGCAGGCCAATGAAAGTTCACAATAGAAAATGTACATTTCTCCTGCATACATTACATTGCTGGAAAAGTGCCCTTTCTGCAGCCCCCCAGATTTTGTTTTGCAGAACTGAATTTTTGCTGACTATAGAACTCTGTGCACTTCCCCCTACGAACCAGTTGTGAGGTGCCTGTGCTTCTGTTTCCAACAACGTATATTTGGATGTGTCCGGTCATGTTTAGCAGATCTATAGGTCCCAAGTATGTGTAACCAGGGCCTGAAAGTTATGAGTGACAAGGGGGCTACAGAATGGACACTGTAAACATGACAGCAGTCCAGCCACTGGTAGCAAGCGCGGCTGTGCGGGCTTTAACTGCAAATTTAACCTGACAAAATAACCACTTTGAGAGGTCTAAACCATCTTCTGAAAATTGTGTAAGTCAACCCTAACCACACATTATGGCCATAAGGCAAGGTGCATGGTATTTAAAAGTATTACATGTAATTTGTAATGTTCAAAATGTCCTTCCAGTGACTAGCCTCTCAAAGGTATTTACCCTGTAGCAGGTTTGGCTGTCCCACAGAAAAGCTTTGGAATAGAATATGAAGTTTAATAAATGTTATCCCTGCCTAGGAAATAGCTACACATGTAAGTTTGGACCTTTTGAAATGTTTATTACCAGCTCAATTCACTTGTGAAGTTGGATTTGTAATCAATATTTTGGAAATAAGACTTTTAGGAAGTTTCATTCGACCTGCCTGAAGTCCATGGAAGCTAAAGCTGTATTTTGCTCTCCAACTTCTCCCAGCCAGTAATTAGCCTTGCAATAGTGTGACTGACGTGTGAACTTGCTCTCAGGACAAGGGAAAAAAGCCTTGGGTGTGGTGAGGTTTTTCTATGCGCTTGACAGGATGGCCTGTGGAGCGTGCCAAGGACTTGATTAACTTCAAAGAGGCCTATCCGGTCACAGGCAGATGAGCGGCCACCGAGGACTGCGTCCTTCTTTTGTTCCCCTAGTCAGACTGGCCTCCATCACAGTACCTGACATCAAAGTCAGAACCTCTCAAGTGTCAAGATCTGCATGTCAGGTCTGCTGGGCAGTTTTATACGACAACTGGGCACACTTCAAAGAGGCTCCCCTCTCACAGGTAAATACTAGCTAACTCTTGTGTTTGGGCCCTTCTTTTGGCCTTGCCCCCCCCAGTCAGGCCCCACTCATAGCAGTCCTCTTTAATGACAAACGTGTCACAGCCTGTTTGACAGATTTGCTGGGTTTACGTATAACATTTAGAGTGTACTTTAAAGGATGAAGACAAGAGACCAAAACAAGCCTTGCACATTTCTTGCATGGTTGCTGAAAACTTGTTCTATCAGACTTCTGTCTCAGTGGTTGTTGTGTATACAAGAAGTGTCTAAACCTGGATTCTGGAGTTAGGACGCTAGGATTAATATAGTACACTCACCAGGTACAACCCCAGCCCTCGGAGTCCAAGTTTAGCATGGCCAAAGACTTTGGCTATTTTGAAAGTGCCCAAAGTGGGAAGGTTATACCAGAGAGCCTTTACCTCATTGGTTAGGGCGACCCCAGGGGTCATTCATACCCACTAGCTTCAGCCAGTCATAAATGTGTTATCTTCAGAAAAGAAATCCAGTTCAGGACACGTTCTTGACTGAGGAAAAATCAGGCGAGCACTGAATCTGCCGCCTGAGAGCTGAGAAGAGCTTCAAACACTGGACCCGCTCTCCCTCTTGAACCCACAACAAAGAAGTCATCTCCAGGGGTCCTACGGCCGACCTGTTAAAACTACCAGCACAAAACAAAGCACAAGAGGCCTTTTCCTGTGTCCTACTCTACCACGACCACTGACCATCATTGGCACCCTGTGCTTCCTGGCGCTATTCCTAAGTAAAACTTTTTTTAAAATTATCTTTCTCTTTCTCCTTATTAGATTTGACATTTTAGTGTCATTTTGTTTATGAAATGTTGCTCTTCATCTAATGCATTTTTTTTCATTGTTTTGCATTTTAACTTTATTATTGTTTCAATCCTGCATAAATACTTTAACGCTGCCTGGCTGTTCTGTGCCACCCGCTACCAGGAGGTCGAGCGGCAGATTATTTAGTGACTTTAGTGGTTCACCCTGGCAAGGGTTGTGATTATTACTTGAAGTGGGTACTTGCCCCCTCCCCCAACTTCCACCCCAGTTTCTTACACAACTGAAGTAAGAAGTTACAAGACTATAAAAGAAGCGATGTTGTTCCGGAAAGATCCAATATGACTTGCAGAAACATTCCACGATGAAAGAAGGGGGAAAGCATGTTCAGCCTGCGTCGCACACTTCTGCGCCTCGCACCTCTCCGACACATATTAACGCAGTTTGCTTTATTCAAAATTTCTAATGTGAGGTAAGAGTAGGATGGGTCCGGCGTGCATTGCCCACAGATAACTTTAAGGTACCAAAAGTTCTTTTGGAAAAAAATAATAATAATACATTTAAAAAAAACCCACAACAGTGGCAAAGAAAATGCTCAACTCTTGCCGAGTGATCACCAGTACTCCACTGTGTGACATGCAACAAGGCATTATCTAGAAAGATTTGGTGTATTATTATGTCGCTGTTATATAGAAACCTTAACCGGAGCTAATACGGATTCAGGTCTCGCACACCTTGTAATCTTGACTTCAGTGGTTTTCTTCTTGTAGCAAATACACAGCTTGTGTTGTGTGTAGCTCTTGCTCTAACAGATTTTGCACTTTTAGCACTCTAAATGCAAACTGGTTTTATTATTTAGCTCAGTTATATTCAGTCCTGCTGGAATTATGCGATTGTGCGGCTGCGGCGATTTTTGCATAATTGTAGATTTGCCGCATTTGTCACATAATCCATCTTCTGCCACACAATCTGCAGATTTTTAACAAAATAAACTTTGTTCCTAGCTCTAACGGTTCAAAAGTTAGTGAAAATGCAGTGACACATTTTGCTGCGCACAGGAAGGCCCTTTTCAAACAAGGACTGGCCACCTTTCTGTAGTTTATCGCTATAGTTGGGTGTTAAACAAGTTCTTATGAGTTGCAACCAATGCCCAGTATTATCAAGTTTAAAAATGAAATAATAATGAAGTAATGCCATCACAAAATGTGCCACATACTGCTGCATAAGTTTTCTTTTCTCGTCTCATAATTAACTCAAACCTGCCGCATAAATTTGACCTACCCCTGCTACATAATTCCAGAGGCCCTAATTATGACAGAGCACCTCTCCAACTGGGATGCGTGGCATTTAGGACCCGGGGCCACCGTGGGCCTGGCCCCGTGTGTCGGCCCAGCATTGATGGCCAGGTTTCTTCTGCTTCGACCGCCTTGCGAGACAGGAGGGACGGAAGCCGTGTAGGAGAGGTAAAATGCTGTGGAAGCGCGGGAAGCATGTCACTTCCGGCCTGCACCGCATCCCTGTGGGGTATTTAAGATCCCCCCTGAGTGGGCTTCACCCTTTCTCGTGGATGCGGCGCGGGCGGCCGGGCGCTGACCGTTGCCTTTTCTCACCCTCCCATCCCTTAGATACAAGCTTTAAAATGGATGTATCACGGTGTAACAAGAGATACTAAGTGCACCATAAGCAACTGAGGGGTACCCAAGGCAGGGTACCCTGGATATCGACAAAGGAGGGCTCCTGCAGTCCTGAACCAACCGGCGGATGTACACAGCTTGGTGGGCTGGGGTGGGCATGGGGCTCCTGCTCCTGACCACCCCGTTGCGCCCCCTCGGTCGATTGGTGTTTGGGGGGGGACGGGGGGGGGGGGTGGAATCTGGAGCATGGGGACAAGGTACGCTGAGGTGTTGGAACCACCCCCCCTCCCCAGGGATACAGGTGAGGTACGGTTCACCTGTGTGGTCCAACGGTGGGTTTGGGACACGGCCGGATCCTTGGTTGGGTGTCAAAAATTGAGTAATGATTTTGATTTACAAGTTATGCGTTTTTCTTTGGTTTATGAGTTATGATTAGATTAATCTTGCACAGTGTGTATTAAAGGAGTGTAATCTTTGAATACATTTTCCCAATGCGAAAGACAATCAGACTTCGTCATGTTGGGTGGGGGCCTACTGGGGGCATCCGGGTCCTATTTTCATTTTAGCGACTGCCGCAGGAGGAAAAGCTAGGAGGCCGCACCACTGATTCAAGCCTGCAGATGGTCCAACATTATCTCATGTGCCCACACATGCGCATCTCATTAACAAGTGCGCGGAGTAGTGTGAGCGGACATTATTTCATCGGATAGGTTTCTGTTGTTCTTTTTACATTTTATTTACTTCTCATGCAGCACCACATGTCAGGCGTGGCCTCGCAGCACAAAGACAGCAGGGTAATTTAGCGATAACGTATATGTGATAATCACATAATGGGCCTGTTTACATTTCCTTGAAAAAGCAAAAATCTTGACAGATTGTCATGTCCCCATCTGCCTCTTCCTTTCACTGGGACGGAAGCCTGCAGCCTGCCGTGTGTTGTGTGGGAGCATCGTATGGCAGCCCTGCTGCTCACTTCCGGAAGTGGGCGGGGCTCCTGTTATCACCGTTCACCACTGCCAGCCTTACACTAGGCCAAGGCATTGCTGGATCTCACGCGCATCTCACGGGTGGCATCGAAGCAACGCACTGCACACAAAACACACCCATGCACACATGCTGTGGCTCTTGTTACAAGGGCGTGTTCATGGTACCGATGGCGGTAATCGTGCTCATGGGGTAGGGGTGGGGGTATAAACCCCTCCATACGGCCCATACCCGCAAATGATAACACTGGAGTTGGTATGTGTTTGGAAATCTTTTGGCCGCAGTTTATTGAACAGTTAGTTTACAGCATGCCCGCCCTGCTTTTATGAGGGCCATAAATCATTCTATCAAGTTGTTGCGAGCGATACATTGCCATGTTTGTGGTTCAGCTTGGTACATTTGTGTCGTACCTCACTTCGCCTTTCCGCTTAACAATGACTTCTTTGTTACATGCCGTCGTTCCTTTGTTTTCAATCAATCTCCCGTTTGGTCTTTAGCCGTTATTCCTTTTTTTCCAGTAGGAAGGTACTCGTTTCTTTAGGCTTAACTCGCTACCTTTGTTTAGTCCTTGTGTCCCGCTCTCTGGCGGACCCAGGCTGCGAGTGCCGTGTTTTCGAGTACCTCCGCTGGCTTCCTTACCCTGCCGTGAGGCATCCCAAGGTAAGTAGCCCTGCCACCCCGCTGCGTGGGGTGTGGCCTTTGTAGTTCTTGTTTATCTCTCCTTTCCGCCGTATACTGCTACCGTCTGTTGTCCTTATTCCCAGTCTGCGACGCTCTGGGAGCCTGATGTTTAGGTGTGGGTGGGTGGGTGTCTTCTTCTCTCCTGCTGCCCGGTCTCCTGCAACTTTTGTGGGTACTTGGAGCCGGGCAGCCTTTTATCCCCCATTTCTGCCCTCCGGGCCCATGGGGGTGGGGGGGGGGGTGCGCGATTCAAAAAATGCTTGCACCCCCATTGGTTTAGTTGTTTTATTTCCTGTCTCCCCTTTCTGTTTCCGCCAGAACGTCCGTTTTGCGTTCTTGGCCGGAAATGGTGGGGTGCTCGCGGGGGGCTTCCGGTACCCCTATTTTCTATTGTGACGTTGCGCGCCATTTTTGGCGCTTTGTTTGCTCAGGGTGTCTCCCCTTTCTGTTTTCGCCAGAACGTCCGTTTTGCGTTCTTGGCCGGAAATGGTGGGGTGCTCGCGGGGGGCTTCCGGTACCCCTATTTTCTATTGTGCCGTTGCGCGCCATTTTTGGCGCTTTGTTTGCTCAGGGCCGCGGTGGGGTTTCCGCTCCGGGCCCTCCTGAGCTCCCTTCGGTCGCGGGCCTTCGCCCATAACGAAGGCAGTACATGGACGAGTCAGTATTTCATTGTAGTTTTCAGGAATAAACTGTGCCTTACGCACTGCAACACAAGTGCTCCGTAAGAGACGGAATAATACACTAAACAGGCTAGAGCAGTGGTTCCCAACCTTTTGATTTCTGTGGACCCCACTTGATCATCCTGGAGCCCGGGGACCCCCATGAATCTTAATTGGAATCCAGGGACCCCTACTGAGTCATTACTGAAAGCTGGAAACCTAATCTGTTAATATTATTTAATTTACTAACCAGTCGCGGACCCCCTGAGGGAGCTTTGCGAACCCCCAGGGGCCCCCGGACCACAAGTTGGAAACCACTGGGCTAGAGGATGAGGTGTGAGGGCATTTAACCCTCTGGGTGAAGCTAGGATGTGTGCACTTTTGTACATTAATGTCTTTCAGAGAAAATAAAAAGTTGAGGTTCGTCGAGAGTGGATTCTAGTTGGATTAGTAAGGGGCCCAGTCTGGAAGGTCCGGGCCGACCTTGCATGTGCCTTTCGGGGTACAGCAAGGTAGGAGTCTGTGGCCCAGATTTATTAGATTCTCATGCAGCACAGCAGGCAAAAAGAATCTGTGCTGCGCACCATGAGGGCAGCGCAGGACAGCGCCACATATGCAGAAATATGGCTCTCGCCTCCCCTTTCCCAAGCACTGATGATTTTAGCTGCCACGCACCACGCACACACTTTAGCACCACAGTGCAAGGGTGTGTGCACAAGTCTAGCATAGATTTATACTGGAAGGGTAACCTCCAGTACAACATACTATGCGTAGACACACAAACTTTCCCACGTTGTGTGTGTGCTGCACAGTGCAACACGCATGCAAAGTGAGGACAGGAGGGAGAAAACAAAACATTTCTCGTTTTAAAGCCTGCTTTCAAATGGCATTACCTTATGGCTCAAAAGCCTCTGTATGGTTTGTAGATAAGGTTTTGCGTCAAAAGGCTTGGGTGGTTGCATGGGAACCCCATGTGCCATCCATGTAATGGCCCCTTGGCGCTATGTAATGCAAACCAGTGCTTTGCGCTGCTTTGCGTTACTGTTAGGGTCCTTTTCAGCACAAAACAAGCTTTGCACCGGAAAGTAAATAGGTAAAGAAAGATTTTGTGTCAATTTGCATCACTTTTGTGACGCAAACACGGAGTAAAATCTTAGCAAATTTAGGCGTGTGTATGGCATGTGCTGTCTGATAACACGAACGAGCATTTTCGGTTTTTAAATATGAATTTACAACAGACCCGGAGAGGACCCGCCCTTAGATAAGGCCCCGTAATTTTACCTCACGTGCCTCGTTTAACACACAGTCCTAAAACTGCAGGCACAGGTCACCCTCGGAGATGCACCAAGACTGACTCAGGACAGAAAGGGACTCACCTGAGGCGTTCACCTGCCAGCCCCCGCCGACGCACAGAGCAATCAGGAGACAGGCCACCTTCATCCTGCAAGGAAACAAGAGGGGGCGTTAATGCTTAAGGTTTAGTACCCCCAAACGAGCTGCCTCTGCCCCACCCCCTCCAGTTCATTCCCTGCGCCGACAGCCGGTGACACCCCCTTGTACACCGTCCCCCGGCCTGTGCCAGTACTCAGACTCCGAGCTCATAGCTCCTCTACAAAGCACCAAAGTTTAGCAGCGCTATATTGAACCGTATGCCAGAGCAGGCCCAAGGAGTGTCAGTCTGTCAGAGGGACGCTGAGTCTGTCCTTGGGCACCTTTCAGTAGCAAAAGCATGCGTAAAGCGCCCAAAAGAAGGATGTCACAGCACTGGCGGAACATGTTGAGGCGGACTTGCAATCTTTTCTTTGAACCTAGAAGCTCCTTGGAGGGATATAAGGTGGGGGGGTCATGTCTCTACAGTATATGAAACAACCACAGATGGACAGAAATGGTCCACTAGCCCTCGGGGAGGACAGATAATGGAACATCCGTGATAAAGTGCCCCTCGTGACGTCAGACAGCCGGGCCCCCTCTCGGCCGGGTGCACAGGCCCCCTCTAGCCGCCGAGGAACAGGCTTCTGTTCACACGAGCAGAGAACAACCCTCCCAAACGCTACACCCACCGAGGGCTGTGTGACCCCTCGCAAGGGGAGCATCATGCACTACACACATCACAAGCCAGCACAGGGTGTCCCACCTGATCCACATTAAAGAAGGTTGAAACCAGCAAAATATGTGCCCAGCTCACAGATATGGGACAGGAAACCCACAAGGCCAGGGGTGAACACATTCTAGGGGTGTCTTGGGACAAACAGCTGTTGTTATCCAACTGGATTCACAAATCAGAGAAGTGTTACCAGACCTACAGGCCTAGTGACCTGAATAATCTACTGAAGCCAACTGTAACACGCATGACCCATAAACGTGTCTCAAACTGTGTGATCTTAGGCAAATATTTTACTTCACTGAGTAACCTTCAAACACGGGACTGCAGCAGGCGTGCTGTTACTACATACACGCAAACAGACCTTCAAACATGGGAGTGCAGCAGGTGTGCTGTCACTACATACAACCCACCTTCAAACATGGGTGTGCAGCAGGCGTGCTGTTACTACATACACGCAAACACACCTTCAAACATGGGAGTGCAGCAGGTGTGCTGTCACTACATACAACCCACCTTCAAACATGGGAGTGCAGCAGGTGTGCTGTTACTACATACACGCCCACCTTCAAACATGGGAGTGCAGCAGGCGTGCTGTTACTACGTACACGCAAACCCACCTTCAAACACGGGAGTGCAGCAGGCGTGCTGTTACTACGTACAGGCAAACCCACCTTCAAACACGGGAGTGCAGCAGGCGTGCTGTTACTACGTACACGCAAACACACCTTCAAACACGGGAGTGCAGCAGGCGTGCTGTTACTACGTACACGCAAACACACCTTCAAACATGGGAGTGCAGCAGGTGTGCTGTCACTACATACAACCCACCTTCAAACATGGGAGTGCAGCAGGCGTGCTGTTACTACGTACACGCAAACACACCTTCAAACATGGGAGTGCAGCAGGTGTGCTGTCACTACATACAAACCCACCTTCAAACATGGGAGTGCAGCAGGCGTGCTGTTACTACGTACACGCAAACCCACCTTCAAACACGGGAGTGCAGCAGGCGTGCTGTTACTACGTACACGCAAACCCACCTTCAAACACGGGAGTGCAGCAGGCGTGCTGTTACTACGTACACGCAAACCCACCTTCAAACATGAGTGCAGCAGGTGTGCTGTCACTATATACAAGCCCACCTTCAAACATGGGAGTGCAGCAGGCGTGCTGTCACTACATGCAAGCCCACCTTCAAACATGGGAGTGCAGCAGGCGTGCTGTCACTACATGCAAGCCCACCTTCAAACATGGGAGTGCAGCAGGCGTGCTGTCACTACATGCAAGCCCACCTTCAAACATAGGAGTGCAGCAGGCGTGCGGTCACTACATGCAAGCCCACCTTCAAACATGGGAGTGCAGCAGGCGTGCTGTCACTACATGCAAGCCCACCTTCAAACATGGGACTGCAGCAGGCGTGCTGTCACTACATGCAAGCCCACCTTCAAACATGAGTGCAGCAGGTGTGCTGTCACTACATACAAGCCCACCTTCAAACATGGGAGTGCAGCAGGCGTGCTGTCACTACTTACAAACCCACCTTCAAACATGGGAGTGCAGCAGGCGTGCTGTCACTACATGCAAGCCCACCTTCAAACATGGGAGTGCAGCAGGCGTGCTGTCACTACATGCAAGCCCACCTTCAAACATGGGAGTGCAGCAGGCGTGCTGTCACTACATGCAAGCCCACCTTCAAACATGGGAGTGCAGCAGGTGTGCTGTCACTACATACAACCCACCTTCAAACATGGGAGTGCAGCAGGCGTGCTGTTACTACGTACACGCAAACACACCTTCAAACATGGGTGTGCAGCAGGTGTGCTGTCACTACATACAACCCACCTTCAAACATGGGAGTGCAGCAGGCGTGCTGTTACTACATACACGCCAACCTTCAAACACAGGAGTGCAGCAGGCGTGCTGCCACTAAATACAACCCCACCTTCAAACATGGGAGTGCAGCAGGCGTCCTGTTACCCCATACCCAAATAGCAGTGTCCCTGATGTCGTTGTAACAAAGACTGCTGGCCAAGAGCTGGTGGCACTGAAAGTCCAGCGCAGGACGAGTAGCGCCGGGCCGCTGTGCACGCTACTCAGTGTGTGAGCTGTGTGATATCTGTGCATGTGTAGTTGTGGCATCTGTACACGTGTGTTTCGCATGTACTGAGTGCCACTTACATGCATGCACCGGGGGGTGCCTGTGCGTTGTGTGATGTCCGCGCACATATCTTGAACGTCGTGGGCCTCTGTACACGCGTGCCAGTACATGCATGTGCGGGGACCGCATATTCCTTGTATGACCTCTGTGTACATGCGATGTGCGTGGTTGTTGGCCTCTGTACACGTGTGCTCTGAATGCACTGGGTGCCAGTACACGCATACACGGGGGCTGCTTGTGCCTTGTGTGACCTCTGTGTACATACGTTGTGTGGTCGTGGGCCTCTGTAGACGTGTTCTCTCCATGCACCGGGTGCCAGTACTCACATGCACGGGGGCTGCGTGCGCCTTGTGTGATGTCTGTACATGCATTGTGTGTGCTCTGCATGCTCTGGGTGCCAGTACATGTATGCACGGGCGCTCCGTGTGCTTGGTGTGTTGTCTGTACATGCGTGGTGTGTGCTCTGCATGCTCTGGGTGCCAGTACATGTATGCACGGGCGCTCCGTGTGCTTGGTGTGTTGTCTGTACATGCGTGGTGTGTGCTCTGCATGCTCTGGGTGCCAGTACATGTATGCACGGGCGCTCCGTGTGCTTGGTGTGTTGTCTGTACATGCGTTGTGTGTGCTCTGCGTGCCAGTACATGCATGCACGGGCTCTCCGTGTGCTTTGTGTGATCTCGGTACATGAGTTGTGTGTGTTCCGCATGCTCTGGGTGCCAGTACATGTTTGCACGGGCGCTCCGTGCGCTTTGTGTGATCTCTCTACATGAGTTGTGTGTGCTCCGCATGCTCTGGGTGACAGTACTCGCATGCACGGGGGATGCGTGCGCCTTGTGTGATGTCTGTACATGCGTTGTGTGAGCTCAGCATGCACTGGTGCCAGCACATGTATGCACGGGGGCTGCCTGTATTTTGGGACACGAGAGTGTGCGCCTTGGCCAAGGCTTGAACTCTCCACAGCTGCGCAGACGTTGTAATCACATCACATGTGTGTCTTTAAGGGCAATCAGTAGTGCAACAAAGCAACCCCTGTAAATCAATCAAGGAATTCCTAGAACTCGCCCCAAATACTTCCTTCCACCGACATTTAAATGCCTTGAGGCCGCCTCAAAGAAAGCGCCTGGAGCGCTTCTCCGCTCCCTTTGTTCAGCGCTGCACGTAGACAGCAGAGTCTGTGTAATGAGACACACTCAGCGCTATTTGAGTCTCAGGGGTCGCAGCGCTATTGGGGGGAGGTGGGGCGCGATGGGGGTCCTCAAGGGATCCAGCGGTAGGAGGGGGTCTCAAGGCACCAGGCAGAGACGCAGCTCATTAAATAATAGTCAGGTTCTCTCACAGCAAGTCTGTCTCCAGTTTCTTTTTCGGATTCTTAGAGCCAGCAGCAGGCGCATTAACCCGCCACGCTACCAGGGGCACTTGGGCCAGTCTGCACCGTGACGCAAGGGTGCACCAGGGGCACATGGGGCAGTCTGCACCGTGACGCAAGGGTGCACCAGGGCACATGGGGCAGTCTGCACCGTGACGCAAGTGTAGCGTCGCGCTGGTCGGCTAGTGCGCGGCCTATTCAAATGAAACACACTGAGTCGCGTGTGTTTTAACTTTGCTTTATTCTTCCTCATACTCCGTCACGTCACTGACTTTCCCGCTCTTCCCATACCCCTTTTATGCTCTCCCCCTCCCGCCAATGGTGCAAACCACCTTGCACCTATTTCGGAGGGGTCGGGCTCTAAACCCCCCTCTCCTGCTTCCTCCTCCTGGTGTTGACCACTTCCGCCATCAACACTACATCCCTCCCCAACAGGGGAAAGGTGTAGATTAAAACATCAAACAAAACTGAACTGGGTAGCTGGGATAGCTCAACGTCCACCGATCAGCATGCAGGACGGATCAGTCGCATGCGAAGTCTGCATACCGTCGTGAAGGCCCAGGGTTGTGCCGTAGTGAGTATCTCTCTGCTCCCGACCGCCCTGATGTTCGTGCTCCTTCTCTGTTCGGTCCAGACGTTTCTGATTCTGCCGCCTGTGCTTCCCTTTGTTCCGATGTTGGTCGGTCTCTTGATTGCCCCTGGCTGTGTCCTGGTTCATCTTGTGTGAGACTCCAGTCATTTGGCTCAGTGTCTGATTCGGCTCTTGTCTCTGCGTAGCTCATGCCCTCTCCGCTGGATGTTTGTGGGATTAGCCTCTTGAAGAAACCCACATTCCTGGTTACTTTTTCTTGGCCTCTCTGGGCCGTCACCATTGTGCCTTTTACTGTGATCACCGTCCACGGTTTGACTTCGAAAGGTAGTCGGAATTTGCTACCCGGGTGGCGGTCTTTCACTAACACCGTGTCTCCTACTTGCATCCTTGTATGCTTGGCCCCTCTTTTCCGGGATGCATACCTATTTGCGGCACTCCTCCTGGTTGCTGATTTACTGGGTGGCGGTGTGTTTACTGCCCAGGACGGGTGGTGCGGGATGGCGTCTACTACTGTTCTGCCGAAACAGAGCCGGCTGGGCGTGACTCCTGTGGTGGCATGTGGTGTTACTCTGTACTCCCTTAGGAACACGTAGATCGCTCTTTCAATGTCTCTAGCTTCCGCCACTGCTATGCGGATTACCTTATTGAGGGTTCTCACGAACCTCTCCACCTCGCCGTTTGCTTGTGGCCACCGCGGGGTGATGCGTCTGTGTTTTGTGTTTGTGGACTCTAGGAACTGTTCCCACTCGCTGCTGTTGAATGGGGGTCCGTTGTCTGTGCGGATTTCGCCGAAGAACCCGTGAGTGGCCATGAGCTTCTCTACTTTGGGAATGACTGCTTGTGCTGACGTTGACTTTACCACTTCAACCTCTGGATACCGTGAGAAATCGTCTATCATAATGAGCATGTGCGACCCGTCTGGCAGGTGGCCAAAATCGGCGCTCACTCTTTCCCATGGTGCCGTCGGGTCTTGTTCCGTTATGACGGGTGCGGGGGGGTCGGGGTTGCCACTGGCTTGGCAGGCCATGCACCTCTGGACTGTGTCTTCCACTAGTCTGTCCAGGCCTGGGAACCAGACTTTGTTCCTGATGCGGCTTTTGGATTTGACAACCCCTTGGTGTGCTTCGTGTGCCAAAGACACTACTCTGTCGGTGAGGCTAGTTGGAATAACTAGGCGGAATCCTCTGAGTAGACAGCCTTCCTTGCTTACAGACAGTTCTTGGCGCACGTTGAATAGTGCATGCAGGCAAGCTTGGGCCTGCTGCGTTCGGAATGAGTCCGGCCTTTGGAGGGGTCTCCATTCTCCAGTGCGGGTTGCCGCTATTGCTAGCTGCAGGCACTCATCCCGTTTGGTTGCCTCCACTACCTCCTTGAGTGGTATGGGTGCTGGCCGTGCTCTTTCTACTACCAGTCTCACATATTCTTCTGTGTCTTTGGCTTCCTCGATTTCCTTTGAAGTGGCTGGGCGTGCGTGCCTGGAGAGGAAATCCGCTGGGTTCTTTGTGCCGGGCTGATATGTGAGTGTGAAGTCGTATTCTTGTAATTGCAGGATCCACTTTTCAATTCTAGGGGGTGGCTTGGATGATGACCCTTTGAACAGCGGAAGTAGAGGTTTGTGGTCTGTCACTACTGAGAATGAATTTCCATAAAGGTACAGGTGGAAGTGTCGGCAACCCCAGTGGATGGCGATGGCTTCTCTTTCGATTTGGGAATATCTTTGCTCCGTGGGTGTGAGTGTGCGGCTTGCAAAGGCGATAGGGGCCCACCCACCACAATCTTGCTTCTGACCCAGTACAGCCCCTAGCCCCGTGGGGCTTGCGTCTACTACAAGCTGTGATTGTCGTCGAGGGTCGAAGAATGCTAGGGTGGTGTCTGCTAAGAGTGCATCTTTGGTGGCCTGGAATGCGGTCTCTTGCTCGTTCTCCCATACCCACGGTTGGACGGACTGTGTGAGCTTCCTTAGAGGCCCTGTGATGTCGGACAAATTCTTCATGAACCTCCCGCAATACGTGACCATTCCCAAGAAGCTTCTTATTCCTGTGACTGTTGTTGGTGCTGGGGCGTCCTGGATGTCTTTGACCTTCTGCGGATCGGGCCAGACTCCTTGTTTTGAGAATCGGTATCCGAAAAAGGAGATTTCTTCCTTGAGGAATTCACATTTGTCTCTGTGGAGCGTCAAACCTTTTGTTTGAAGTCTTGCGAAGACAGCTCGCAGTCGTTTCATGTGTTCTCCGATAGTCGGGGCGTGAACTAAAATGTCGTCGCTGACGTTCAGTACTCCTGGGAGGTCATGTAGGACGTCTTTGATCACCTGCTGGAATATTTCTGCGGCACTGGAGATACCAAAATTCAGTCTTTTGTAGCGCCATAGGCCGTTGTGTGTGGAGAAGGTGGTGATGGGCCTCGATTCGGGGTGTAGCATGATCTGGTGGTATCCTGATCGGAGATCCATCTTCGAGAACCAACAAGACCCTGTCAATTCGCTCAGGATATCGTCGATTGTGGGTGTAAGGTGGCGCTCTCTCTTTATTGCAAGGTTTGGTATTCGCATGTCCACGCAAATTCTGACCGCGTCGGGTTGTTTAGGCTTCTTTGCCACTACGATCGGGGATACCCACGGTGTGGGCCCAGTGACCCTTTCGATGATCCCTGCTTGCTCCAGCATGTGGAGCTCCTGTTCCACTTTGGGGCGGAGGTGGAAAGCGACTCGGCGGTGTCTGAGCGCTGTAGGTGTGACCGACTCATCTATGTGTAGCCGTAGGGGGGGCCCTCTGAGGCATCCGATACCGTCAAAAAGAGTCTTGAACTCTTGTGTGAGCTGGAGTAACGCATGTGCGTGTATGCTGAAAGCAAAATGGACCAGTTCGAGGTCCTGGGCAGTCTGGCAGCCTAGTAGAAAACCTGTTCCGTCCTTGGATACATATATTTTTGTGGGTTTTGTGGTGTCGTCATGGCTGACCTCGGTGGTGAAAATCCCTGCTATTTGTAAAGGTTGGCTGTGCCCGAAAGCGAACACTTGGACGTTTGTGGGTCTTAGTGGTGGCAATGGTTTAGGTAGGGCGTCGTACACATCTGTGGCCATTAAGTTTATTGATGCCCCGGTGTCTACCAACGCTGACACTTGTGTGCCTTGGATTTTTACTTTGCAAGTGGGGAGTCGCCGGCCTTTTATGGTGTGTATAATGTGCACCACGTGAGATTCGTTGTCGGTGTCGCTCTCTGAATCGGGGTTCCAGGTTCACCATTTTGACCGTGGTCTTGGGGGCTACAGTCGACTGTTTTGGAGTGGACCTGCACACTTTGGCGAAGTGGTTCATCTTTCCGCAAGCACTGCACATTTTTTCCCCACGCTGGACAAGTTGTTGGGTGTGGTGCTGGTCCTCCGCACCATTTGCACTTTCTGCTTGTTGGTTTTCCTTTGTAGGTGACTTTGCGTCGCGTGGACTCCTTTGTTACTGCGTTTGCAGTTTCGGCCTTCGGTTGGGCTGTCGATGGTTGTTCCATATGTGCTGCGCGGGCCCGCGCAAGCTCTTGTGACCGCCCTAACGTTAGTATGTCCTTCATAGTCATATTTGGCTGTTGTAGTATGCGTTCTCGGAGTTTTGATGACGAGCACCCCTGGATGAACTGTGCTCTGACCTCGTCGTCTTCATCGGGTAGTGTGCAGGTGCTCGCTAGCTCTTTGAGTCTGGTGTAGAACACATCAACTGACTCATCGGTTATTTGTCGAGCCTGGCGCAGGAGGAATCTTTCATAGTCTGCGTTTGCATATGGCTCGAAATGCGCTGTGATTGCCGCCTTTAGGGTGTCGTATGTGCGAGGTCTGGCCTCAGTGACGGTCTTGAAAATTTTGTGTATGTCTGCTCCCCCTATATGGAGGAGTGGTCTTTTCCTCTCTGCTTGTATGCCCAGAGCTTCAAAGTACGTTTCTAGGCGTCCCACCCAGACCTTCCATTTTGCTGCTTGGGTGGGGGGCGCACCTGTGACTTGGAAGGGCTCTAGGGGCGGTATTCCGGCCATGTTGGTTATAGGGGTGTCGCAAGGAGTGTTGTGCGCTTTGTGCTTCTTCTTTTTGCTTATGCACCAGTGTCCTTTGTGCACCGCCAGTGGAAAAAAATACAGGGAAAACCGGGGAAAGAGAAAAATAGTGCTCTGATTCTCCTTCTGTTTACTTTCTTTCTGTGGTTTTGTCTCTAAACGTTATTGCTGTCCGTTTTATTAACTTATTCCCCTTTTTTTTTTTTTTTTTGTGTCGAGCGGCTGTCCGTTTTATTTACTTATTCCCTTTTTTTTTTTTTTTTTCCAGTGCAGAGTGGCGCAGCGGGCGTCTGGGCTTTACATTGCTGGTGGGGCTCACGGACACTTGCGCCGAGGACTCGGTTGCAGAGTTGCGCAGCGGAGTGCTTGAGCGTTCCTAACGCGCTCCGGGCGTCTCACCTGGCGTGCTCCGGCGTCCGATTTCACTCTGGGGGCCTGTCGGTGGGCGTTCCTTTTAACAGGCGCGTGCGGCCTCCCTGGGCGTAGGGTGCGACCTCCTCCGGTCGGCCGCCGGCGTCGGAGCTGGAGCGCAGCCGCGCCGTGCTGACACGTCCGTGTCAGTTTCTGATGGCCTCGCGGACGGCGAGGCTCAGCTGGACGAGGTATTGCGCTCCGGTGAGTTCGTGCGTCGATCGCTCTTCCTTCTCTTTTTTTTTTTTTGAGAGCCTGGGCGCAGGCTAAAGACTCTTCTTCATGCCGTGGCACACGGGGATCTTGAGTACCTTCGTCGCCAAATGTAGTGTCGCGCTGGTCGGCTAGTGCGCGGCCTATTCAAATGAAACACACTGAGTCGCGTGTGTTTTAACTTTGCTTTATTCTTCCTCATACTCCGTCACGTCACTGACTTTCCCGCTTTTCCCATACCCCTTTTATGCTCTCCCCCTCCCGCCAATGGTGCAAACCACCTTGCACCTATTTCGGAGGGGTCGGGCTCTAAACCCCCCTCTCCTGCTTCCTCCTCCTGGTGTTGACCACTTCCGCCGTCAACACTACAGCAAGGGTACACCAGGGCACCTGGGCCAGTCTGCACCGTACGGGACGCAAGGGGCCACCAGGGGCACCTGGGCGAGGTCTGCATCGTGACGCAAGGGTGCACCAGGGGCACCTGGGCGAGGTCTGCACCGTGACGCAAGGGTGCACCCGGGGCACCTGGGCCAGTCTGCACCTGGGGCACCTGAGCCAGTCTGCACCGTGACGCAAGGGTACACCAGGGCACCTGGGCCAGTCTGCACCGTGACGCAAGTGTACACCAGAGCACCGTGGCCAGTCTGCACCGTGACGCAAGGGTACACCAGGGCACCTGGGCGAGGTCTGCACTGTGTCGCAAGGGTGCACCAGGGGCACCTGGGCCAGTGCGTCTTATCACAGTTAATACCCTGCTCCCTGCACAGCCACAGACTCGTACGTGCCCTTGGGTATTAGTGAAACGCAACTTTCGCCGTGCAGGCAACACGCGGGTCTGCATTTTAAAGGGGGTGGGGGCAGAACAGGTGCAATGATTAACTACAGTTGCCTCCATGAGGCTTTTGTGGATCATGGGACCCCTTTTAAACCCACATTCAAGGAGACACCCTGAAAGAGTGAGTTAAAGAGACAGGAAGTGCAGATGGTGGAAGAAAGGAACATGAGAGGTAATCAAGACCAGGCAGCCTTGGTGTTCATGAGATAAAGAGACAGGAAGTGCAGGCGGTTGAAGAAAGAGGCGTCGGTGCAATCAGGACCAGGCAGCCTCCGTGTTCATGAGATAAAGAGACAGGAAGTGCAGGCGGTTGAAGAAGGAGGCATGAGGTGGAATCGAAGCCGGGGAGCCTCAGTGTTCATGAGATAAAGAGACAGGAAGTGCAGGCAGTGGAAGAAAGAGGCGTCGGTGGAATCAAGGCCAGGCAGCCTCAGTGTTCATGAGATAAAGAGACAAGAAGTGCAGGCGGTGGAAGAAAGTGGCATGAGGTGGAATCGAAGCCGGGGAGCCTCCGTGTTCATGAGATAAAGAGACAGGAAGTGCAGGCGGTTGAAGAAGGAGGCATGAGGTGGAATCGAAGCCGGGGAGCCTCAGTGTTCATGAGATAAAGAGACAGGAAGTGCAGGCAGTGGAAGAAAGAGGCGTCGGTGGAATCAAGGCCAGGCAGCCTCAGTGTTCATGAGATAAAGAGACAAGAAGTGCAGGCGGTGGAAGAAAGTGGCATGAGGTGGAATCGAAGCCGGGGAGCCTCCGTGTTCATGAGATAAAGAGACAGGAAGTGCAGGCGGTTGAAGAAGGAGGCATGAGGTGGAATCGAAGCCGGGGAGCCTCAGTGTTCATGAGATAAAGAGACAGGAAGTGCAGGCAGTGGAAGAAAGAGGCGTCGGTGGAATCAAGGCCAGGCAGCCTCAGTGTTCATGAGATAAAGAGACAAGAAGTGCAGGCGGTGGAAGAAAGTGGCATGAGGTGGAATCGAAGCCGGGGAGCCTCGGTGTTCATGAGATAAAGAGACCTGAAGTGCGGTTGGTGGAAGAAAGGAACATGAGAGGCAATCAGGACCAGGCAGACTCAGTGTTCATGAGATAAAGAGACAGGAAGTGCAGGCGGTGGAAGAAAGAGGGGTCGGTGGAATCAAGACCAGGCGGCCTCGGTGTTCATGAGATAAAGAGACAGGAAGTGCAGGCGGTGGAAGAAAGAGGCGTCAGTGCAACCAGGACCAGGCAGCCTCAGTGTTCATGAGATAAAGAGACAGGAAGTGCAGGTGGTTGAAGAGGCTTTAGCTGGAATCAAGGCCAGGCAGCCTCGGTGTTCATGAGATAAAGCGACAGGAAATGCAGGTGGTAGAAGAAAGAGGCATCAGTAGAATCCAGGCCGGGCAGCTCCAGTATTTATGAGATAAAGAGACCTGAAGTGCGGGGAGGTGGAAGAAAGACACAGGAAGTGCAGGGCGGTGGAACAAAGAAGCATGAGGTGGAACCAGGACCAGGCAGCCTCAATGTTCATGAGATAAAGAGACAGGAAGTGCAGGTGGTGGAAGAAAGAGGGGTCGTTGGAATCAAGGCCGGGCAGCCTCGGTGTTCATGAGATAAAGAGACAGGAAGTGCAGGCGGTGGAAGAAAGTGGCATGAGATAGAATCAGGACCAGGCAGCCTCAGTGTTCATGAGATAAAGAGACAGGAAGTGCAGGCGGTGGAAGAAAGACGTCGGTGCAATCAGGACCAGGCAGCCTCAGTGTTCATGAGATAAAGAGACAGGAAGTGCAGGTGGTGGAAGAAAGAGGGGTTGGTGGAATCAAGGCCGGGCAGCCTCGGTGTTCATGAGATAAAGAGGCAGGAAGTGCAGGCGGTGGAAGAAAGAGGGGTCGGTGGAATCAAGACCAGGCAGCCTTGATGTTAATGAGATAAAGAGACAGGAAGTGCAGGCAGTGGAAGAAAGTGGCATGAGGTGGAATAAAAGCCAAGCAGCCACAGTGATAATGAGATAAAGAGACAGGAAGTGCAGGTGGTGGAAGAAAGGAACATGAGAGGGAATCAGGACCAGGCAGCCTCGGTGTTCATGAGTTAAAGAGACCTGAAGTGCAGGCGGTTGAAGGAAGATGAGTCGGTGGAATCAAGGCCGGGCGGCTTTGGTGTTCATGAGATAAAGAGACAGGAAGTGCAGGCGGTGGAAGAAAGAGGCATCAGTGGAATCAAGGCCAGGCAGCCACAGTGTTCATGAGATAAAGAGACAGGAAGTGCAGGCGGTGGAAGAAAGAGGTGTCGGTGGAATCAAGGCCAGGCAGCCTTAGTGTTCATGAGATAAAGAGACAGGAAGTGCAGGCAGTGGAAGAAAGAGGCATGAGGTGGAATCGAAGCCGGGGAGCCTCAGTGTTCATGAGATAAAGAGACCTGAAGTGCGGTTGGTGGAATAAAGGAACATGAGGGAATCAAGACCAGGCAGCCTTGATGTTAATGAGATAAAGAGACAGGAAGTGCAGGTGGTGGAAGAAAGGCGTCGTGGAATCAAGGCCAGGCGGCCTCGGTGTTCATGAGATAAAGACACAGGAAGTGAGAACGGTAGAAGAAAGGCACGAGGTGGGATCAATGCCAGGCAGCCTTGGTGTTCGTGAGATAGAGACAGGAAGAGCAGGTGGTGGAAGAAAGAGGCATGAGATGGAATCGAGGCCAGGCGGCCTTGGTATCCATAAGATAGAGACAGGCAGTGCAGGTGGTAAAAGAAAGAGGCTTTAGCTGGAATCAAGGCCAGACAGCCTCGGTGTTCATGAGATAAAGAGACAGGAAATGCAGGTGGTGGAAGAAAGAGGCATCAGTAGAATCAAGGCCGGGCAGCTCCAGTATTTATGAGATAGAGACCTGAAGTGCGGGGAGGTGGAAGAAAGGCACAAGGTGGAATCAAGACCAGGCAGCCTCGGTATTCATGAGATAGACACAGGAAGCGCAGGGCGGTGGAACAAAGAAGCATGAGGTGGAATCAGGACCAGGCAGCCTCAGTGTTCATGAGATAAAGAGACAGGAAGTGCAGGCGGTGGAAGAAAGAGGGGTCGGTGGAATCAAGACCAGGCGGCCTCGGTGTTCATGAGATAAAGAGACAGGAAGTGCAGGCGGTGGAAGAAAGAGGCGTCAGTGCAACCAGGACCAGGCAGCCTCAGTGTTCATGAGATAAAGAGACAGGAAGTGCAGGTGGTTGAAGAGGCTTTAGCTGGAATCAAGGCCAGGCAGCCTCGGTGTTCATGAGATAAAGCGACAGGAAATGCAGGTGGTAGAAGAAAGAGGCATCAGTAGAATCCAGGCCGGGCAGCTCCAGTATTTATGAGATAAAGAGACCTGAAGTGCGGGGAGGTGGAAGAAAGGCACAAGGTGGAATCAAGACCAGGCAGCCTTGGTATTCATGAGATAGACACAGGAAGCGCAGGGCGGTGGAACAAAGAAGCATGAGGTGGAATCAGGACCAGGCAGCCTCAGTGTTCATGAGATAAAGAGACAGGAAGTCTGGGCGATGGAAGAAAGGCATGAGGTGGAATCAGGACTTTGCAGCCTTGGTATTCTCATGGGATAAAGAGACAGGAAGTGCGGGGAGGTGGAAAAAGGAGGCATAAGGTGGAATCAAGACTTTGGAGCCTTGATGTTCATGAAATAAAGAGACAGGAAGTGCGGGGAGGTGGTAGAAGAAAGAAACATGAGAGGGAATCAAGGCCCAACAGCCTTGATGTTCATGAGATAAGGAGACAGGAAGTGCAGAGTTTTAGAAGAAAGGCATGAGGTGGAATCAAGACCAGGCAGCCTCGGTGTTCAAGAGATAAAGAGACCTGAAGTGTAGGGTGGTGGAACAAAGAGGCATGAGGTGGAATCAAGGCTACGCAGCCTTGGTATTCATGGGATAAAGAGATAGGAAGTGCCTGGAGGTGGTAGAAGAAAGGCATGAGGTGAAATCAAGGCTATGGGGCGTCCGCGTTCAGTAACCTTGGCATCCTAGTGTCTTAAAGCACTGGACTTCAGATGAGCCAAAGAGACAGAGCCCCCCAATAGGTGTAGAGGTGTTCATCAGGCCTCAGGGATCTAAGCAAGCACTGGACTAATCCGCCAGGAGTGAGGATGGTGTGACCTTGGGCACATCCGAGCCCTAGAGCAGGCACAGCTCTTACAAGTCCTAGGGCAGAGTGAGGGGGGTGACGAGGACAGACACCAGCAGAAGCCAGGAGGGAAGGTTTACTCCAGAGCTGCCATCTTCAGACTCATTGTGTTATTGTAATAATCTGTTTCTATATAGTATTTTGTACCGCAGGTGAGCAGATTTTAAAGGGGTGCCATGAGATCGTGTCACTCCACGCCCAGTTTACAGCAGTCACTGAGCCCACCCCCGAGGTGGAAGTCTGTCTGCTTTACAGGATTCCAATGCAGGACCCTCACATCGCCAGTGTGTGCCAACATCAGCTCTCTGAGCCATCCTCCCACATGCAGTAGTTTATGCAGTTCAGGATTGATGTATTCTGTGCATTGTGGGAGCTGTAGTCCTGTTGATCACATTATAAATTCAGGGCTGCTAGCTGCAGATTAAAGTGCACACAGAGAGGTGAATCTTAACCCACAGGCCAGTCCCTCACTGGATGGCCCAGGTCAGACAAGAAGATGACAGAATTAAACACCAGAAAAGGATGGCAAGGGAAAGGAGTCTGAGTGACCACTCCGGAGTAGTGGGGAGGGACAGCAGCTTCTAGAACTCTTTGCAGACCACTTTTAATGTTTGATAATTACACCTCGCTGACACGGGCGGCTCTGGACACTGCGATCCCCCTGTTCAAAATGCACTTCCTAGCGGGTTGAGGCAGGTACAAAACTGCGACGCGCTAACATGAACCAGCGATTCCAAATGTATGCAAATAGTTGCGCCACTTCGGCCAAACTTAGGGGCATATTTATTTGAAAAAACCCACGCTGCGCAATACAGAAAGGACAGGAGTGGACCGTACGTAACACTTTAGTGCGCATTCTTCTATGTTCACTGCACTGGCGCAGACTGTGCTGCATAGCGCCATTGCAGGCAACCCTTGCACCATGGTGTAACGGCGCCTGCGTTGTGAGCAGGATTGTGGTTGCGCAAGAAGCTAAAAACAACCCTCGGAGGCAATTTCTACTTTGCGTGTGCTACAGAACGCAGCACACAAGGACAGAGAAGTGAGGAGGAGAGATAAAGATATTTCTCCGTGTTACGCCTCCGCTGGGGAGGTGTAGAATTCTGACGCATTCCTATGTCTACCAGCAGTGGTACATCTGGAAATGCAACAAAATCCGTGGGTGAATGCGTGGGAACACTCACACTCCACCCATGGTACTTCTTCCCATGGCAGAGTAATGCAACGCTGCGTTACTCTAGACTTATCAAGCCAGGCAAAGTCACTCAAGGGGGTCTTGCGTGGCGTGATAAATCTAACTTAACAGTTGCGTCGCTCCTGCGCCCGTTGCGTGGCACAAGAGTGATGCAACTCTTTGGTAAGTTTGCCCTTAAATCATAGCGGGTGGAGGCCCTGCGGATAAAGAGAAGCCAATGGCGATCATGAGCAGTGTTCAGGTATCTGGACCAATCACATGAAAGAGCTCAGACTGCCTGTGATGTCACTGACGACACAGTGTATGTTACTAAAGATGGACGGTGGACCGTGCTTCCCATGCCACTGGATTCAAGCTAGCCTGGCTGATGAGGGGTGAATTCCCGAAACCGGTCCCAGGATGCTTGTTTCCGGTCCAGTGAGGACCTGGCTTGGCAGTTCGGTCTGGACTGTTCCCATGAGGAACAGGGTCAAGACTGATTTGCATATGGCTGGGTCCAAACTGGGGTGGCATGGTAAGCAAAAGAACGATGGATTAAACCCAGATCTATGACTGGGGGTGAGTGTTTGACAATGTTCAGCATTCCGTCCATCACTTGTTGTTTTTGCGGTGGAGGACATCACCTTTGTAGGGGGCGGCACCGACTGCAGCACAATTAAGACATTTATTCTTCAAAGGCCATTAAGACCAGAAATCCTTAGTTCTTTTCATTTCACAGCCTTCGTGGGACCATGGTACACAATTCTCAACAGTCGCACAGAATAGTAACAACAGAAGACTTCACTCCCCCCATCACCACTGAAGGCTCCGCGGGGCTTTGTCAGGTCGACGCCTCCTTTCAAAGAGTTCCTTCTCTGCAGGGTCCACACAAGCAAAGCTTCAAGAGAATAGCAGGCTCATTAGACTGTCTCCAAAATGAACTAAAACCTTGTGCTTCCTGGGCACATGGGGTTTGATATGTTTAATTAAAGTGCCCAAGGCAGCGCACAATTAAGCCCCCTGCAGTATTCTCGCCAGAAGTAAAGTCCCCTCACCGCAAGGGTGCAATGCTACAATATTATCGAGCTACACAAAAAAAAAAAAAAAAGAACACGGATACTAGAAAACTTTCAATACTGTTTTAGCCGCCAGCAAGATTTCTTTAGGTTGAAGCCTATCAGACCATTAACGACTTCTGGGGGGCATTCTGAAAGCTTCCCTGGGAACTTGTTCTGCCCATTGCTTACCACTGGCTTTGCCTTTTGTAACTCACCTTTGCTTGCTTTCTATTTGCTGGCTTTGTTTTAGGCCGCCTAGCTTAAGTTTGTCCCTCCTGAGTAGAATAGTCTGTTTACTGTATTCGACGATTGCTCACTTTCTGTAAATACGCCTCTAAATCTTTTTCTTGTCACATTTGCTCTGCCTTCAAAGACAAAGGTCACACATTAGGCTACTTCTTCCAAGAGAGCTTGCTGTTTAACTTTTCCTTCCCTGACTTCAAAGCGTGAGGATTTATGTAACAATATTGCTGTGAAAATAAAGTATTTTTTCTAGCTCACAACGAAATTTAAATTTTCATAATTGAACTGTGCAGATAATTCAGATCGTATCAGAAGTATGAAAGAACAAATGAACCATTTTGTTTGTAACTCTCAACTGTGGTAGAAAAAAATATTTTAATGTGATCGATACACAAGGTGATGACATTTCCAAACATTATCACTTGTGCGCTGTATACGGTCATTAGTAAAACTGTATGCCGGTGAAAATGAAATTGTCAATTGAAAAAGTGTTGTCTAATGGCAGTGCGCTACCACACCATCCATACTTTACAACACTCCACTTCATGCCCATCCGCTCTATAACATTCCCCTCCAGTGTACACCACAATGCTCTAGTACACTTTACTCCACTCTATGCCCTTCCACTTTACAACCCCCTAAACTCTATGGCACTCTACAACACGCCCCTCCACCCTTCTCCACTCTATGCCCCTCCACCCTTTGCACTCTATGACAAGCCCCTCTGCTCTAGGACACCACACTATTACACTCTATGACACAACATTATATTCCACTCCACGACACTCCACTTTATGCCCCTTCACCCCATGTCACTCAGTGACAGGCCCCTCCACTCTACACACTCTATTACACTCTACGCTCCCCCACTCTGACACTATGATACACCCCTCCACTCCTAGCCGCAACACGAGTACACTCTCCTCCACTCACCTCCATTCTACGCCCCCACTTCCACTCTACGGCACGCCCTTCCGCTCTACGACAGGGCACACCACTCAGTGACTCTCTACTCAAGTGTCCACAGCTCTCTCTACATCACTCCACTCTAGGACACTTTATGCCACTCCACAAAACTGTGATCCACTCCCCTCTAAACGGCTCTACAGCACACTACTTCACTTAACTCCACGACTCTCTATGTCACTCCACTCTGCACCACAACACTCAGACACTCTCCTCAGCTAACCTTTAGTCATGCTGAACAGCAGCCACGCTGGTGTCCAACATGGCTAAAACACATTGGCAAAGCCAATACCTCTTAAATAGGCACAACCTATTGGGTTTGCCAAAGCTTGTTTTTTTTTTGTTAAACTGTTACTGACTATAACCGACTAGAGATTGAAATACCACAAAGAGCAAGCTGTAGCTCACAACAGACGGTACCGGGAAAGGAACGTGCAGGTTAGTATTTTCCAAACAGGTAATCGCTTGGCTTATTTCAATGTTTAAATATTTGACACCGGTCCACAGCTCAGGAACATCCCAGGTCTGTGGGTATCTCCTCTAGCACACCCGGGGTGTACCTTCCCAGCATCTCACAACTCCACCACCACCTACAACAACTCCACCACCAACTGCACCACCATCATCATTACCTTCATCACCATTAACAACTTCACCACCATTAACAAAAACACCACCATTAACAAAAACACCACCATTAACAATACCACCACCATTAACAACACCACCAACAACAACTGCACCAACAACAACAACTGCACCAACAACAATTGCACTACCGCCAGTAACAACTCCACCTCCACCAACCCCACTCCTATCACCACCAGCAACAGCTCTGCCACTACCACCAGCAACAACTCCATTACCACCTCCATGTCTACCAGCAGCAACAACTCCACCACCACCATCAACTCCACCACCAGCTGCCACTATCACCAGCAATAGCTCCGCCACTACGACCAGCAAGAACTCTACTACCACCAACTGCACCTCACCATCAACTCCCCCATCAACGTCACCAACTGCACTACCACCATCAACTCCACCTCCATCAACTCCACCAACTCCACCACCACAAACCCCACCTCTACTACCACCAATTCCACCTCTACCACCACCAGCAACAGCTCCACTAGCAACTACACCACCAACTCCACCAACTCCATGTAGGAGGCTGGACTGGCTTGTAGTGAGTACCTAGGGGTACTTGCACCTTGCAACAGGCCCAGTTATCCCTTATTAGTGTATAGGGTGTCTAGCAGCATAGGCTGATAGATAATGGTAGCTTAGCAGAGCAGCTTAGGCTGAACTAGGAGACGAGTGAAGCTCCTACAGTACCACTTAGTGTCAAATGCACAATATCATAAGAAAACACAATACACAGATATACTAAAAATAAAGGTACTTTATTTTTATGACAATATGCCAAAGTATCTCAGAGTGTACCCTCAGTGAGAGGATAGGAAATATGCACAAGATATATATACACAATACCAGAAATATGCAGTATAGTCTTAGAAAACAGTGCAAACAATGTATAGTTACAATAGGATGCAATGGGGACACATAGGGATAGGGGCAACACAAACCATATACTCCAAAAGTGGAATGCGAACCACGATTGGACCCCAAACCTATGTGACCTTGTAGAGGGTCGCTGGGACTATTAGAAAATAGTGAGGGTTAGAAAAATAGCCCACCCCAAGACCCTGAAAAGTGAGTGCAAAGTGCACTAAAGTTCCCCAAAGGACAAAGAAGTCGTGTTAGGGGAATAAGGCAGGAAAGACACAAACCAACAATGCAACAGCGATGGATTTCCAGTCGAGGGTACCTGTGGAACAAGGGGACCAAGTCCAAAAGTCACAAGCAAGTCGGAGATGGGCAGATGCCCAGTAAATGCCAGCTGCGGGTGCAAAGAAGCTTCTACTGGACAGAAGAAGCTGAGGTTTCTGCAGGAACGAAAAGGGCTAGAGACTTCCCCTTTGGTGGACGGATCCCTCTCGCCTTGGAGAGTCGTGCAGAAGTGTTTTCCCGCCGAAAGAATGCCAACAAGCCTTGCTAGCTGCAAATCGTGCGGTTAGCGTTTTTGGACGCTGCTGTGGCCCAGGAGGGACCAGGAGGTCGCAAATTGGACCAGGAGGTAGAGGGGACGTCGAGCAAGACAAGGAGCCCTCTTAGCAGCAGTTAGCACCCGGAGAAGTGCCAGAAACAGGCACTACGAGGATGCGTGAAACGGTGCTCACCCGAAGTCGCACAAAGGAGTCCCACGTCGCCGGAGACCAACTTAGAAAGTCGTGCAATGCAGGTTAGAGTGCCGTGGACCCAGGCTTGGCTGTGCACAAAGGATTTCCGCCGGAAGTGCACAGGGGCCGGAGTAGCTGCAAAAGTCGTGGTTCCCAGCAATGCAGTCTAGCGAGGTGAGGCAAGGACTTACCTCCACCAAACTTGGACTGAAGAGTCACTGGACTGTGGGAGTCACTTGGACAGAGTTGCTGGATTCGAGGGACCTCGCTCGTCGTGCTGAGAGGAGACCCAAGGGACCGGTAATGCAGCTTTTTGGTGCCTGCGGTTGCAGGGGGACGATTCCGTCAACCCACGGGAGATTTCTTCGGAGCTTCTAGTGCAGAGAGGAGGCAGACTACCCCCACAGCATGCACCACCAGTAAAACAGTCGAGAAGTCGGCAGGATCAGCGTTACAGAGTTGCAGTAGTCGTCTTAGCTACTATGTTGCAGTTTTGCAGGCTTCCAGCACGGTCAGCAGTCGATTCCTTGGCAGAAGGTGAAGAGAGAGATGCAGAGGAACTCGGATGAGCTCTTGCATTCGTTATCTAAGGAATCCCAAGAGACAGAGACCCTAAATAGCCAGAAAAGAGGGTTTGGCTACCTAGGAGAGAGGATAGGCTAGCAATACCTGAAGGAGCCTATCACAAGGAGTCTCTGACGTCACCTGGTGGCACTGACCACTCAGAGCAGTCCAGTGTGCCAGCAGCACCTCTGTTTCCAAGATGGCAGAGGTCTGGGGCACACTGGAGGAGCTCTGGGCACCTCCCAGGGGAGGTACAGGTCAGGGGAGTGGTCACTCCCCTTTCCTTTGTCCAGTTTCGCGCCAGAGCAGGGCTAAGGGGTCCCTGAACCGGTGTAGACTGGCTTATGCAGAAATGGGCACATTTGGTGCCCATGAAAGCATTTCCAGAGGCTGGGGGAGGCTACTCCTCCCCTGCCTTCACACCATTTTCCAAAGGGAGAGGATGTAACACCCTCTCTCAGAGGAAGTCCTTTGTTCTGCCATCCTGGGCCAGGCCTGGCTGGACCCCAGGAGGGCAGATGCCTGTCTGAGGGGTTGGCAGCAGCTGCAGTGAAACCCCGGGAAAGGCAGTTTGGCAGAACCAGGGTCTGTGCTACAGACCACTGGGATCATGGGATTGTGCCAACTATGCCAGGATGGTATAGAGGGGGCAATTCCATGATCATAGACATATTACATGGCCATATTCGGAGTTACCATTGTGAAGCTACACATAGGTAGTGACCTATATGTAGTGCACGCGTGTAATGGTGTCCCCGCACTCACAAAGTCTGGGGAATTGGCCCTGAACAATGTGGGGGCACCTTGGCTAGTGCCAGGGTGCCCTCACACTAAGTAACTTAGCACCCAACCTTTACCAGGTAAAGGTTAGACATATAGGTGACTTATAAGTTACTTAAGTGCAGTGTAAAATGGCTGTGAAATAACGTGGACGTTATTTCACTCAGGCTGTAGTGGCAGGCCTGTGTAAGAATTGTCAGAGCTCCCTATGGGTGGCAAAAGAAATGCTGCAGCCCATAGGGATCTCCTGGAACCCCAATACCCTGGGTACCTCAGTACCATATACTAGGGAATTATAAGGGTGTTCCAGTAAGCCAATGTAAATTGGTAAAATTGGTCACTAGCCTGTTAGTGACAATTTGGAAACAAATGAGAGAGCATAACCACTGAGGTTCTGGTTAGCAGAGCCTCAGTGAGACAGTTAGGCATCACACAGGGAACACATACCTATAGGTCACAAACTTATGAGCACTGGGGTCCTGACTAGCAGGGTCCCAGTGACACATAACAAACATACTGAAAATATAGGGTTTTCACTATGAGCACTGGGCCCTGGCAAGCAGGATACCAGTGAGACAGTGAAAACACCCTGACATACACTCACAAACAGGCCCAAAGTGGGGGTAACAAGGCTAGAAAGAGGCTCCTTTCTCACACTCCACCACCACCACCAACTCCACCTCTACCTCTACCGCCACCAACTGCACCTCCACCTCTACCACCACCAACTGCACCTCTACCACCAACGCCACCTCTATCTACCACCTGCAACAGCAACTCTGCCACTACCACCAACTCTACCAGCAACAACACCTCTACCACCACCAGCTATAACTCTGTCACTACCCCCTCCACCCCATCAACTCCACCCCCAACATCATCAACTCCACCCCATCAACTCCACCCCCAATATCAACTCCACCCTCACCATCAACAACCCCACCCCCACCATCAACAACCCCACCCCCACCAACAAATACTACTCCTGTACCACCACCAACAGCTCTACCACTACCACCAGCAACAACTCCATCACCACCAACTACACCATCAACTTCCCTTCTACCATGACCAACTCCACCAAAACCAACAATTCCATGCCCACAAACACCAGCAACAACTCTGCCTCCAACAAAAACTCTGCCACCAACACCAAGTCCGCCACCACCAACTCCACCACTGCCAACAACTCCACCACGAACTCCAGCATCAACCACTCAAGCACCTAACACTGCCATGTGCCATTTAGTCAAGGTTTTGAGTGTGTGGCAGCAATGATTGTATCACACGACCGCCTCCAAACCTAGATTGAAGCACAGGGGCTGACGGCAATGGGGCTTGCTCCCCAACCCCTCCCTGTACATCACACATCTTAGGCGCCCTGGTTTAGTGGTCCCTATAGTGATCCCGCCGGCGGAGGACCACACACTCCACCCTTCCATACGTATGGACTCGGTCTGAGTGATCTACGCAGGAGCACCGTGTACTCTGCAGTGACGTTCTTCCGCTGTCACCAGGGAGCCTCTAAGACTCATGACCCTGGTTCAGATGTCCCTATGGTGATCCCACAGCAGAGAAGAGGGCTAGACCCTCCATCTTTGCGCACGCATGGTCTAGGTATGAGTGATGCACACAGGACCAGCTTGTACTCTGCAGTGACATTATTCCGCTGTCCCCAGGCAGCCTCTAAGGCTCCTGACCCTGGTTCAGATGTCCCTATGGTGATCCCACAGCAGAGAAGAGGGCTAGACCCTCCATCCTTGCGCACGCGTGGACTCGGAAGGAGTGATGCACACAGGACCAGCCTGTACTCTGCAGTAACATTATTCCGCTGTCACCAGGCAGCCTCTAAGGCTCATGACCCTGGTTCAGATGTCCCTATGGTGATCCCACAAGCAGAGAAGAGGGCTAGACCCTCCATCTTTGCGCACGCATGGTCTAGGTATGAGTGATGCACACAGGACCAGCTTGTACTCTGCAGTGACATTATTCCGCTGTCCCCAGGCAGCCTCTAAGACTCATGACCCTGGTTCAGATGTCCCTATGGTGATCCCACCAACGGAGGAGCAGACCCTCCATCCTTGCGCACGCGTGGACTCGGAAGGAGTGATGCACACAGGACCAGCCTGTACTCTGCAGTGACATTATTCCGCTGTCACCAGGCAGCCTCTAAGGCTCATGACCCTGGTTCAGATGTCCCTATGGTGATCCCACAGCAGAGAAGAGGGCTAGACCCTCCATCTTTGCGCACGCATGGTCTAGGTATGAGTGATGCACACAGGACCAGCTTGTACTCTGCAGTAACATTATTCCGCTGTCACCAGGCAGCCTCTAAGACTCCTGACCCTGGTTCAGATGTCCCTATGGTGATCCCACCAACGGAGGACCAGACCCTCCATCCTTCCGTACGCAGGGACTCTGTATGAGTGATGCACACAGGACCAGCCTGTACTCTGCAGTAACATTATTCCGCTGTCCCTAGGCAGCCTCTAAGGCTCATGACCCTGGTTCAGATGTCCCTATGGTGATCCCACCAACGGAGGAGCAGACCCTCCATCTTTGCGCACGCATGGTCTAGGTATGAGTGATGCACACAGGACCAGCCTGTACTCTGCAGTAACATTATTCCGCTGTCACCAGGCAGCCTCTAAGGCTCATGACCCTGGTTCAGATGTCCCTATGGTGATCCCACCAGCAGAGAAGAGGGCTAGACCCTCCATCCTTGCGCACGCATGGTCTAGGTATGAGTGATGCACACAGGACCAGCTTGTACTCTGCAGTAACATTATTCCGCTGTCCCTAGGCAGCCTCTAAGGCTCATGACCCTGGTTCAGATGTCCCTATGGTGATCCCACCAGCAGAGAAGAGGGCTAGACCCTCCATCTTTGCGCACGCATGGTCTAGGTATGAGTGATGCACACAGGACCAGCTTGTACTCTGCAGTAACATTATTCCGCTGTCACCAGGCAGCCTCTAAGACTCCTGACCCTGGTTCAGATGTCCCTATGGTGATCCCACCAGCAGAGAAGAGGGCTAGACCCTCCATCTTTGCGCACGCATGGTCTAGGTATGAGTGATGCACACAGGACCAGCTTGTACTCTGCAGTGACATTATTCCGCTGTCCCCAGGCAGCCTCTAAGGCTCCTGACCCTGGTTCAGATGTCCCTATGGTGATCCCACAGCAGAGAAGAGGGCTAGACCCTCCATCCTTGCGCATGCGTGGACTCGGAAGGAGTGATGCACACAGGACCAGCTTGTACTCTGCAGTAACATTATTCCGCTGTCACCAGGCAGCCTCTAAGACTCCTGACCCTGGTTCAGATGTCCCTATGGTGATCCCACCAACGGAGGACCAGACCCTCCATCCTTCCGTACGCAGGGACTCTGTATGAGTGATGCACACAGGACCAGCCTGTACTCTGCAGTGACATTATTCCGCTGTCACCAGGCAGCCTCTAAGGCTCATGACCCTGGTTCAGATGTCCCTATGGTGATCCCACCAACGGAGGAGCAGACCCTCCATCTTTGCGCACGCATGGTCTAGGTATGAGTGATGCACACAGGACCAGCTTGTACTCTGCAGTAACATTATTCCGCTGTCACCAGGCAGCCTCTAAGGCTCATGACCCTGGTTCAGATGTCCCTATGGTGATCCCACCAGCAGAGAAGAGGGCTAGACCCTCCATCCTTGCGCACGCATGGTCTAGGTATGAGTGATGCACACAGGACCAGCTTGTACTCTGCAGTAACATTATTCCGCTGTCCCTAGGCAGCCTCTAAGGCTCATGACCCTGGTTCAGATGTCCCTATGGTGATCCCACCAACGGAGGAGCAGACCCTCCATCTTTGCGCACGCATGGTCTAGGTATGAGTGATGCACACAGGACCAGCTTGTACTCTGCAGTGACATTATTCCGCTGTCCCCAGGCAGCCTCTAAGGCTCCTGACCCTGGTTCAGATGTCCCTATGGTGATCCCACAGCAGAGAAGAGGGCTAGACCCTCCATCCTTGCGCATGCGTGGACTCGGAAGGAGTGATGCACACAGGACCAGCCTGTACTCTGCAGTGACATTATTCCGCTGTCACCAGGCAGCCTCTAAGGCTCATGACCCTGGTTCAGATGTCCCTATGGTGATCCCACAGCAGAGAAGAGGGCTAGACCCTCCATCTTTGCGCACGCAGGGACTCTGTATGAGTGATGCACACAGGACCAGCCTGTACTCTGCAGTAACATTATTCCGCTGTCCCTAGGCAGCCTCTAAGGCTCATGACCCTGGTTCAGATGTCCCTATGGTGATCCCACCAACGGAGGACCAGACCCTCCATCTTTGCGCACGCAGGGACTCTGTATGAGTGATGCACACAGGACCAGCCTGTACTCTGCAGTAACATTATTCCGCTGTCCCTAGGCAGCCTCTAAGGCTCATGACCCTGGTTCAGATGTCCCTATGGTGATCCCACCAGCAGAGAAGAGGGCTAGACCCTCCATCTTTGCGCACGCATGGTCTAGGTATGAGTGATGCACACAGGACCAGCTTGTACTCTGCAGTGACATTATTCCGCTGTCCCCAGGCAGCCTCTAAGGCTCCTGACCCTGGTTCAGATGTCCCTATGGTGATCCCACAGCAGAGAAGAGGGCTAGACCCTCCATCTTTGCGCACGCATGGTCTAGGTATGAGTGATGCACACAGGACCAGCTTGTACTCTGCAGTGACATTATTCCGCTGTCACCAGGCAGCCTCTAAGACTCCTGACCCCGGCCGGTGTGTGCATGGGGCGCAGTGATGCGTGAAGAGCGTGGCTCCGCGCCAAGGGAAATGAGCAAAGAGCTGAACTGCATGTGAGCCGGCGATGCGCACGGGCGGCCACTTGCTGCGCTCATCAGAACAGCCCTGGGACGAAGAAAGATGCTTCCTTAATACACTGACGCGGCAGTCCATGCATCAACCCGAGACCCCGGCCACTGCTGGGCTTGGATAATGTATGCGAGGACCTTTAGCCTACAATTAAGGCCCATCTCCAGCGCACAGTGTCCGCCCCGCGGGCTTCCCGCGGCTCCATCTTGGAGGCGCCGCCGGGCCTCCTCGGTGGTCCTTCCCGCTCCAAGGCACCCAGAGTGGCCGCCTGGCCGGTCCCGGTGATTTATCGAGGTGATTTACGCGGCCGCTTCTAGCAGCTCAAGTGGCGGATTAACCTCCATTAAAGGGCTAATGTGGCGAACACGCGGGGCCGCGCGTATTAAGCGCCCGGCTGTCGATATTCCATATGAAATATCAAGGCCGGATTTATGGGGCTGCAGTTGTCGGAGGTCACGCGCCTCATGGGCCATTACTCCTAATTTACCCGCTCACTGCAGTGTTCGGAGCTTGGCGCAATGTTGACGCTTTGTGACCCTCTGCAATGCACCCACTTACCAGCGCACACGTCGGATTTGTATCCGTCGCAGCACACATGGCCGGATCAAGACAGTCACTCCAAACACCAAAACCTACCACAACTGAGCCGTATCAATGTGTCAGTACTTCGAGGCCTGCGTCATAAAAAACCTGCGCAGGAATCGGCTACGTCACGCAGTTCATAATGTATATAGGGTGGGCGTTACGTCCGAAAATCCCACTTACAACTGACGCAGTGATATCTACAAGTTTTTCATTGTGCGACGCTTCTTCAGATGCGTCGCACAAAGACTGGAATGCGTCAGAATTCTTACGCCTCCACAACCCAGGCATAGGGGCTGACGCAGTGGCTTTGTAACAGGAATCTGACCATCTGAAGACACACTACACCCTCAAAGATGTCTGTATTTCACATCCCTACTAGTTGCAGTAGGTCTACACATGTGCCAATCGTGTTGTAGGACCCCTGGACCACCCTGGACCACCCTGGACCATGGCACCTAGGATGTCATCATCCGTAGCATCAAGGCTATGTGGCATTGTGTACTCCTTGTAAGTTGCAAGCCAGGATTGTCACTTCCCCAAGGAGGAATGGCTCCCCAACTCCAGGTCTGCATACTGCAAAGGACAACAGGTAAGTACACTCATAACACAGGGAAACCACGCATTGCAACTTCACATTCCAAGATTTAATTGTATTCATTCAAATTGTAGTGTCACTCACTATGTCACACATACTCCGGTCTCCACATACATGAGTAGACATAGCCACACTACATACATTACATCCAGGACCAACACAAGAGTGTACAAGGTCCTATTCCGCCATTTTACAGTCTTTCACATTGGTTCCCACACAACAGGCTACTTGCATCAGTCAGAACTGACGCATCACTTCTGACACATCGCTGAAGTTGCGTCAGTCGTAATGGCAGCTTCAGCAGTGCTCACCTTTTAGGGTGGACGGCTTACCACTGACGGGTCAGAATTTCTGAGACATCCTTGGGACCTTTTGTCATGGTGGCTCTTATTGTAAATTCAACACATCCATGGCATCGTAACCTGTCTCGGCGTAGCGCAAGTATTTTTTACGCTTGTTGCCCCAACACAGCGATGCATCAATGCTTATAAATATGCCCCTCAATTTTACCACCGGAGCACTCTCTGGCGCACTAAAACGGATATGTGGGGCCTTTTACAGATATTTGGAGCCACCTAGTGGCAGGTAGTATGGCTGCTGCATGTTACTCAATTGAGCCCTATTATCCTAAATAGTTAAGGTGCTTTTCTAAAGCCATTACAGTGTCAGAGGCCACCCGAGGGCAGGAGGCAGAGGCCACCGAGGAGTCCCCAAAGCGATAGTTTGTCTAATACTGTTAAAGGAATTATGGGCTTGTTAAAAATAGCTGCAGAGAATGAGAACGTCAAATAGCAGAAGGCTGGACAGGATGTGAGCTCTGACACGTGCGGACATCACCACGAGATCTGGCCTCCGAGGGCGCCGGACCAGCTCGGAATATTCCAGACTCATCACACTGGGTGCCGTGGCAGCAAAGAGGCCTAGAGAGCGGATGGGCCAGTGACGAGGCCGAGAGACCATAAGCATAGGCAAGTAGTGAGACCAGACGCAGCGGCGACTCATGAGACCAGACGCACCGGGGAGTAGGTTAAGAGACCAGACACACTGGCAAGACGTGCGACCAGGGGCACCGGCGAGTAGTGAGACCAGGGGCACCAGCGAGTAGTGAGACCAGACGCACCAGCGAGTAGTGAGACCAGACGCACCAGCGAGTAGTGAGACCAGACGCACCAGCGAGTAGTGAGACCAGACGCACCAGCGAGTAGTGAGACCAGAGAGTAGTGAGACCAGAGAGTAGTGAGACCAGACGCACCAGCGAGTAGTGAGACCAGAGAGTAGTGAGACCAGAGAGTAGTGAGACCAGACGCACCAGAGAGTAGTGAGACCAGACGCACCAGCGAGAAGTGAGACCAGACGCACCAGCGAGAAGTGAGACCAGACGCACCAGCGAGAAGTGAGACCAGACGCACCAGCGAGAAGTGAGACCAGACGCACCAGCGAGTAGTGAGACCAGACGCACCAGCGAGTAGTGAGACCAGACGCACCAGCGAGTAGTGAGACCAGACGCACCAGCAAGTAGTGAGACCAGACGCACCAGCGAGTAGTGAGACCAGACGCACCAGCGAGTAGTGAGACCAGAGAGTAGTGAGACCAGACGCACCGGAAAGTAGTGAGACCAGACGCACCGGAGAGTAGTGAGACCAGACGCACCGGAGAGTAGTGAGACCAGACGCACCGGAGAGTAGTGAGACCAGACGCACCGGAGAGTAGTGAGACCAGACGCACCGGAGAGTAGTAAGACCAGACGCACCGGAGAGTAGTAAGACCAGACGCACCGGAAAGTAGTGAGACCAGACGCACCAGAGAGTAGTGAGACCAGAGAGTAGTGAGACCAGACGCACCGGAAAGTAGTGAGACCAGAAGCACCGGAGAGTAGTGAGACCAGACGCACCGGAAAGTAGTGAGACCAGACGCACCAGAGAGTAGTGAGACCAGACGCACCAGAGAGTAGTGAGACCAGACGCACCAGAGAGTAGTGAGACCAGACGCACCAGAGAGTAGTGAGACCAGAGAGTAGTGAGACCAGACGCACCAGAGAGTAGTGAGACCAGAGAGTAGTGAGACCAGACGCACCGGAAAGTAGTGAGACCAGACGCACCAGAGAGTAGTGAGACCAGACGCACCAGAGAGTAGTGAGACCAGACGCACCAGAGAGTAGTGAGACCAGAGAGTAGTGAGACCAGACGCACCGGAAAGTAGTGAGACCAGACGCACCAGAGAGTAGTGAGACCAGAGAGTAGTGAGACCAGACGCACCAGAGAGTAGTGAGACCAGAGAGTAGTGAGACCAGACGCACCGGAGAGTAGTGAGACCAGACGCACCGGAGAGTAGTGAGACCAGACGCACCAGAGAGTAGTGAGACCAGACGCACCAGAGAGTAGTGAGACCAGAGAGTAGTGAGACCAGACGCACCGGAAAGTAGTGAGACCAGACGCACCGGAGAGTAGTGAGACCAGACGCACCGGAAAGTAGTGAGACCAGACGCACCGGAAAGTAGTGAGACCAGACGCACCGGAAAGTAGTGAGACCAGACGCACCAGAGAGTAGTGAGACCAGACGCACCAGAGAGTAGTGAAACCAGAGAGTAGTGAGACCAGACGCACCAGAGAGTAGTGAGACCAGAGAGTAGTGAGACCAGACGCACCGGGAAGTAGTGAGACCAGACGCACCAGTGAGTCGTGAGACCAGACGCACCGGACAAGAGAATTCAGGTCTTGCTCAGGGATGTAACGTCAGACCCCAGAGGAGGAGTAGTTGGATGAATGTATTTTTGGCCATGGTGTTAAAGACACTCATGGCACCCCTCTGCTGGCCACAGGGAGCTCTTTCTACGACTGTGCACATCCCTCTAAGAGCCCAGGTCTCATGCCAGGATGTGTTCAGGTTTGTGCATCAGCCCAACCGTCAAAGGATGGCGAGGGCTTATCGCGGAATCACACGTGGCGCTCGCCCTAATCATGTTCACTAACACTGCATGCTGCTGTCAGTCCTGCACAGGCGCCGTGGTGTGCACAAGATCCAGCAACTGTGTAAACAGCTGTCTTTGTGCAACAAGCTGGAGAAAGCTCCAGTCTCACACACACGGTGTAATCTGGACTCAAGCGACTCATTAACAAGGCGTGGGGGCGAGGAGACAGGGCTGCTGGGCTAGCGGGCACCCTCAGGGTTACATTAACAGGTGACATTTGAAAGATAACTTTAGCAAAGGCATCAAATACGGAGTTACAGATCTTTAGGGCACGACCTGAGACAGGAAATTCTTATTTTTTTCAAAAGCAAAGGGTTTCTCTCCTCTCCCTTTGGTTGCATTTGGGCTTCCAGAACAGTCTTAGAAAGTAGCCTTTTAGAATGTTTAAATGACAGGGCTTTAAGAGTTTGGGAAGTTGTTTTACTCCAAGACGCAGCCATCTTGGAGAGGACACGGATGCAGCCATGTTACGCTGGTAAGTACGAGAGCTGCAGCGCAACAGGCGGCTTGAAGAGGTCAGGGTCCCTTTGGACAAACCGCCTAGGACAGTGGTTCCCAACCCGTGGTGCGGGGACCCCTGGGGGTCCGCGAAGCCTCCTCAGGGGGTCCGCCACTGCACTGCTTAGAACATTTTATAATTTTAACAAATAAGGTCCCCAGCATTCACTAATGATTCTGTGGGGGTCCCAGGGTTCCAGTATTTATAAAGTGGGGGTCCACAGAGGTGAAAAGGTTGGGAACCACTAGCCTCGGAAGAGAGGACCAAAGAGTTCACCACAGTCGCTGCTGCACTAGAAAGCTTTGCAATTTCTATACAGTTTTAGAAAAATACTCTATTTGGCAATCTCTTTTGCATGCGATCCTAGATTAAATTCAAGTCTGTAGCCGAGTGGTTCAGCTGTGGCTACAACCGAGGGAAGAAAGCAGACATCTCGGGCAGAATGTATCAGTAAATTGTTTAAGTGGTAACTGTGTAGGAGGTGTTTACATTTTATAGTTTCAGGTAGAGACTCTTTATGCGGCCTCCTCAGCCTCTTAGGAGGTCCAGACAGGTATATTTTTTTAATGATATAAGTGGGTGTCTCATTTATGGATCCAGACACCAATTTCTTCCAATCTAGAGGAAGGGCATTAAAAATGGAAGTCCCACTAGGGAGCCTTGTTGGACTCCCCAACTTACAGGCGCGGATTTAGACACCTTCCTCAATTTCTACACACTGGATTAAACTACAAAGGTAACATCTTACAAATACACAGTTTGCTCCCAGCCTCTGACAGGAGGATGGGAGACCCCTGGTCATCAGGGTAGAATGCACATTGAAGCGCAGTAGAACCAGGAGGCGGTTTGCTTTGTCGTCCACCTGAACAGAACAGGTCCTTCCACGCCGAGACAGACCGCGCCTGCTCAGTCAGGAGAATTTAAAACAACGAGGAGCTGCTTCGCAAAGACATCATTGGCAGTTTTAGGGTAGAGATCCTTCAGCTTCACAGCGCTACTTCACTTCTGGACAAGTGACGAGCGTAGTGGAATCAGGTGCCTGGAGGTCTACAGTCGTACTCGGAGTAGAGGCCAGAGCTTGCAGGAGGCCAGTGCCTCGAAACGTCTACTGGTGCTTGGTGGAGTAAATGTCGCAGTCCTGGAGGTACAGGTACTTTGCGGCACCAACCTGTGGTGGATGTCTCTGTGTCCTGGACACTCTCACCGCGTGAACAGCCGAGGGCAGTGACTTCCCACAACCGTCAACAAGTGTCGGTCATGTCACATTTTCAGGGCTTCAGCATGAGATAAATTTACTAACATTTGATGCAAGCGATGCCATGTACCTTGTGGGTGGGCAGGAAACGGGCAAAGCTCCAGCACGTGCCACCTATCGCTTGACTAAGGGTGCAAGGTGCTTTAAACCAGTGACGTCATGTGCCAGCAGGAAAGAGGGTGTGGACACCTCAGTCATCAGCTGCTAATCACTGAATACCAGAATCATTCTGAAAGCTGAGTCACTAGTGCAACCCAGCGGTGTCCAGTGTCTCTCTTATGTAACCCCCAGCACACTGGTGCAGCCGGGTGTCTCCTGTCGGCCATGAAACACCTGTAGCGCGACTTTAAACCCAGGAGTCTGTCCTGTCAGAAAAGCCACAAGTAAAGGTACCAGATTCCTGAAGTCACTAATGCACAGCTCCAGCCCTGGGCTTTTCGTTTACAATCTACTTTTCCAAACTTTAAAACTGGAGGGAGAGTGAAGGCGAGGAGACAAACTCCTAGCAGGAGATGAAAACCGCGGCAGAGAACCAAACCTCTGGGCACCAATGCAATCCCAGCCTCCTACTCAACAGACTCAACTAAGTTGCCAGGCACGCAGTGGGTGAGGCTGGCAGTCAGGTCACCAGCTCCATGGGTGCGTTCAATGAAGAATTAGTGCCAAACGGTCCTCTCCAAACCAGCTACCTCAGCTGTGGTCAACCACAAAGAGGGCAGGAGGGATGCTTGGAGGTACTCTAACCCACTAGCAATAGCTCTGGAAAGCATTCCAATCCATCATTTTTCAGCCACTGAGCCACTCTAGACCTCATACAAACCAGTGCTGGCCCTGCTGCTCGTATGAACAGCCCATTCGGAACTGCCAGGCGAGGCCACTCCAGGAAGAAACACAAGCAGCCTCAAATCACTTTCGGCCTGGTTGGGCCTCGCCATTGAGGTTTAGCTGGATCTCAGGGCAGAGCAAGCTAAACCCCCGGGATATCCTTTGGCCAATTACAACCTCAGATCAGGTGCACAAAAGGTGATGGGTGGAATGTTTGCAAATAGTTGGTTCTTAACCTGTGGTGCGGGAACCCCTGGGGGCCACAACACCTAACCAAGGATCCATGACTGATTACAAAATTAAATAATATTAACAGAATAAAAAGGTGTATATAAAGAAACACAATATAAAATGTATATTGTGAATAATTCTTTAAATGTGAATTTGAAACTGGAGGCTAAAACTTAAGTTGGTATCCTCCAACTGATTTTTGGGAACAGCGCCAACACAATACAGTATGGATGATCAGTGGCCTTGAATTTAGAAAAGCTCTAACCTTCCCATTAAATATTTGATTTTATTATATTTGTTTGTGAATTAAATAAAATATTTAATCACTTGTGTATTTATTTGATAAATGCCTGATTTGGAATTTCTGAGTATTGTTTTGCATTTCAGATCATTAAAATTGGCCAGGCTGGGCTCCTCTGATTCCAATAATGACTTTGTAGGGGGCCATTATAATTCTAATAATGATTTAATGGGGGTTCCCCTATTCCTGTAATGATTAAGTGGGGGTTCCAGTAATGATCAAGGGGGGTCTACAGAAGTCACAAGGCGAAGAACCACTGGTCCATGTTACTGGTAATTGCTCTGTGTAGTATTGAAACCAATCAAATATGGCCCACTGTGTCTCTCTACACAGAGGCCCACCTCATGCAAATCAGCACTGACCCTGCTCCTCATGGGAACAGTCCAACCCAAGCCATAAACAACGGGTTGCAAGTCCTTTATGGGCGCTGGCTTTTGAAAGTTACCCAGGACCACTTGAACCTTTGAAATGTCCATACCACACGGACCTGAAGACAGACCTTTGGACAAAATACAGACTTCATGAACCTTCACTGCCATTAGGTGTGTAAAAATGACTTCCTTATTACCGGAGAGTGGCTTAGGACCTTCCTTGGGTGAACCAGCTCTTGAAAGATTTTGCCATCTCTGCCATGTACATTCAAACGCACAACGTATTGATTAAGAAAGACAATGAGTTAGTATTTGGTACTCGGTAAGAACTTGAATTTCACTTTTCCGGCATACAAGATGTCAATGCTACATAAATTCACAACTGAGTGCCAAGGGCCATGAAGTGATGTTGTGACACCCTAAAAGACAACAGGGGTTCTTCTGATGTGCCAACAAGGCCCAAGGAGTAAGGAGATAAAACTTCAGCCTCCTACAGTATCAGCTTCCACAAGCGCACAACGCAACCAGGTGTATCCTGGAGACAGGGTGGTTCTTGGATTCAGGCACAGGCTGCGGCCATCTCACACGAGGACGGTATTGAACAGGATGGGCTCTGCTTCAATAACTCCAAGACCGAAGCTCTGCTCACAGGCGTTGAAAAGCCACCAGTGCTGCTGGCCAGTGACACCGGACCAGTCCCATTTCAACACCAAAGGTTCTCTTGGACTTTAGACTCACATTACCCCAGTAACTCTCAAAAAGTGACTGCCCTGATTTCTCACTCTTAAGCTGCTTCGCAGTATTGTGCAGGTCCTATCTGTGGCATCGTTGCATCCGTACTGCTGCAAAACCATCTTTACACGACACTCTGGAATAGGCTGTGAGCGCCGAGCCATATAGTCTATACCTATCCTGGCCTTGACAAAACCAAACCCACATCTCCTCCACCACCACAAAACATCAAATAACATCTGTAAAACTCAAAATAACATCAAAAAGATTCCTTGGTGCCGCTCAGCATTTATTGTTTCCAAAATTCATAGGCTTCATTCAGCAGATCTTTGGATGGGCGCGTGGACATGCCAAGATTGAAGCTGTAACCATGGGACACGCAGGCCTGCAATGGAAGCATGAGTCCTCTGAGCCATTGCACCCACTACCCTTGTTCTGGTTACAGCACAATGTACACCCACCTTTCCTGCTCTCAAGATGTCGAGTAGCATCTAGCCAACCATTCAGCATTGATCCTTAACCTACCTCATACTTATGGCCAAGAATAAGGTCTCCAAGAATGAGCTCTCCCAGGACAGGAGGAAATATCTACAGAGGGTTAAAAACTTACTTTTTAACTTCGTTTACAGCCTCGTCATTACCATGCAGACTCCCCAGGGGCACCAGAGACCAGATCATCTGCCTATGTCCTCATCCTGCAAGTCACTCAAACCTCCCCCCCACACCCCCCCCCACTGTAGGCTGTGCACCGTACCAAAAATGGACTAGCACTGTACGAAATGTCCCAAAGGAAGAGTAAAATCCTCTCTGCAAACATCTAACTGGCTTTGACAAAGGTTGTTGACAGGAGGCTTCCTCGTCACAAGAGCTTCACCTTCAAATCCACTCCAGTTATTGATAGTGAAGTCTAGAGACAATGACGCATCCTTTTGTGGCTGGAGACTAAGCCGAAGCTCAACAAGCACGAGACCTGGGAATGAGTTACTGTGGGGTCAACAACCCCACCTAAGTGCCCTGCGGCCTAGCAGCAGACTCTTGTTGATCTTAAGATGGCCACTCACTTCCATGTATTGTATTGCACCATTTATATAGCGCTTACTACCCCTACCTGAGGCACTTAAGTGCTTGCTTTCCTGGGTAGCACACTACGCTATGTAGGGTGTTCCGATAGAGGTGTGTTCTGTTTGCTTTCATCATATGTGGGAGGTGTTTGCATGTCCTAGGCGAGGACCACAGGTGCAGTTATCATGTTAAGGGATGCAGCACTTGGCAGTGTGATGGACGGAGAAGTGGGAGAGAGCGGTGCACAATTTATATAGCGCTTACTACCTCTAGATGAGGCACTGAAGCGCTTGCTTCGCTGGGTAACACGCTACACTATGTAGGATGTTTCGATGGAGGTGTTTATTCTTTGCTTTCATCATATGTGGGAGGTGTTTGCATGTCCTAGGCGAGGACCACAGGTGCAGTTATCATGTTAAGGGATGCAGCACTTGGCAGTGTGATGGACGGAGAAGTGGGAGAGAGCGGTGCACAATTTATATAGCGCTTACTACCTCTAGATGAGGCACTGAAGCGCTTGCTTCGCTGGGTAACACGCTGCACTATGTAGGATGTTTCGATGGAGGTGTTTATTCTTTGCTTTCATCATATGTGGGAGGTGTTTGCGTGTCCTACGTGAGGACCACAGAGGTGCAGTTATCATGTTAAGGGATGCAGCACTTGGCAGCGTGATGGACGGAGACGTGGGAGAGAGTGGTGCACCATTTACAGGTCATTTCTTATGATCACGGTCCACCCAGATGGTGATTGGACTGGGTGGACCATTCCGAGATATTATGTTTAAAGTTTATGGTCCGGAGCAGGCATCGGTTCAAGGGAGCCACGGGGGGGCGATCTGCTGGTATAAACCGCAGTAAGATATCCATATCACATCATACTGATGGTCACTGAGAGGTCATGAGGCTGTCTCATCATGCAGCCTGTTCTGACTGGACAAGATTAAAGCTCTCCCATTGGCCAGTAGCATGTGGCAGACATCTTCTGCTGTTGCCTCCTGTTCGGTTGGCGGTGGCTGGTTTATGGGCTGGTACAGTACGGGGTGATGGACAAACCCGTAGCAGATCTGCCTTAAGTAGGTGTTAAGGTGTCCAGGTATAATGAATTATGAGACAGCTTGTGTGAACTACAGCTGACTGCCTGCCACCGAGTGTTATAGTATCAGTGTGTTGTGTTTTACTGTAATTAAATGTATATAGCGCTTTCCCAGGTTGGGTGTTGAAGCGAGTCAGTGGCAGCACACCGCCCCGAACCCGTGGCCAGTGCTTTCTGTTCCTAGCGGTTACTGTTGGTTACTAGGAATAGTCTTGTGCTCTTAAAGAAACCAGCCCATGCTCCAGTTTCTATGCAGTTGATGAAAGAAAAGGAGTTAGATGTGATCTTTAGTGGGGAGGGCGGTGGGCGTATGTTAATGTATGCAAATGGTTGATGGTATTAATAGACAAGGGACAAGCTATTAGGTATTGTTAAGTTGCAGGGGAATGAGTTTTAAAAGCAAGGTTGTGATCTTTGAAATGAGATGAAGGCAATTTGCAGAAATACAATAACAGGCATGAAGGCAGACATGCTTCAAGAGCGGCTGCGCTTAGAGAGAAGATCTGGAGAGGATGGAGTGAGAGGAGACGTTCGCGTGAAAGAAAATTAGAGGCAACAATTGGACATTCTGGAGTCAAATCAATTGTCATGTAAATACAGAGGAGGCTTTTTGAGATTGCTTGAAATCCGAAGATGCAAAAGTAGAAACAGCGCTGTCCCACGGGCAAAAATGTTTTATATTAGTTACTTCTGCTAAGCACGGACATCAGGTGAACAGACTCTCCCCTGAGAGGCTGCCCCAGACCACCACGTTAGCAAGAACAGCTGATGAGCTGAAAGGCTGAATGCTGCAGTGATGACTGGAGACATGCAGGGGATACGGAGAGATCTGAGCTGTGCTCAAAGGCAGTAACCACACCCCTTCACTGGGCCCATACTGAGGATACTCCTGCTTGGAGCCATCCCAGTGCTACCTGCTGTCAGAAGCATCACCTCACACACAGGAAGGGCACTTGAAACATATCCAAACCGGTTCTGTAGCAGGACTATGAATAGAAGGTGCACAAATTATAAATAATCTCTTAAACTTCTCACGCAGTCACGTCTACAGGATAGTAGTCACGCAACACGCAATAATGGATGAAGCAAGACTGACACGTCAGATAATCATTGAGAAACTTCTCAGAACATGAACTGCTTACTGTTTAGCCAGACAAAAGCAGCACTTAATTGGAAACCTGGAAGGCAGAAGAGTGGGCAGCAGGACACACGGGTAAGAAAACGTTAATCGTGCAAAAGCCCAGCCAGAGGTGCAGGAAAGCACCAAAGACTACTCAAGGTACCCATTGGGCACAGCAAGGAGTCACAAGCTGGCCTTGTATTTACAAAGCCCAGACTTCAGCCCAAGAGAGCCCGCGGTAAGGCAGAGCAACCACTACCAAAGTAAACCCCTGAACAGTGCAAGACATAAGCAACTCGGGGAGCACTGTGGCATGGGCAGCCCCAGTCCCCAGTACCACCACTCTGTCAGACTTCCTTCAACTCTCACAGCAGCATTCCCTGAGCTCCAGCCCACTCCGGCATATACACGAGTACCACTAGTACAAGTAATCCTTCCGACGGACCCTGCTCTCATCCAGGAGCTCCAGGCAATCGTAAAAGACCAGAATCTGTCAAGATCCATTTAGTACCTCAATATTTCCCCAACCCCTGTAGAGCCAGACCTTCTCCGCCTCCCCGATAATGATCCCACTCAGCAGCCCCTGCACACGGCTCTTACAATGCACCCGAGGCTGGTCCACCCACAGAAGTACAACAAATCCCTTCTAGACTGGATTGCATCCATGCACACACCAACATCTCACTACTGAGGAATTTAAAGAGCGTTGATAACGTACATTTTTGATGCTAAATTACACACAACTGCGAAGCTGTCAGAAGTCGAGAAACCCACGAGCTGTGTCAGCAACAACCCCTCAAGAATGTCTCTAAAACCTACAAGTTAGTCAATATCACAGTCGGGATGGTCTGGAGAATGTGCCTTTTGGTGCAATTATTGTTTACATATTTCAGGGGTTGGATGGGGAGAGCCTGCCCTTCTCCTTAAAGCCTCACAAGGGATCAGGCTCATTTGGTACACTCGCATAGCCCAGTGGCCAACAAGACCATAGTAATCTGGGCCGCACCTAAAAACATTGGATGCTCCTTGGATGCAACCCACTCCCCTCGTTACAGACACAATAATCTAATAAAGTTATCAGTCTAACCACATCAGATATGCATGTATTTTTACTGTAGACCCCCTAACCTACCTATGAAATACCAGGTCATCTCGATGTTATCATTAGGTCAAGGGTCAAGGCAAGGAACATTTATGTAGCCATGACTTCCTGGCACCTGACCATGTAACTGCTGTGGTTGCCATGACCTGCCCACATGTCAGATAACCTACCTGTCTCTGAAGAGACTGCTAGCAACAGAGTTCTGCAGTGTACCCTATGCAACACAAACATAACCTAGCCGTAAAGCAAAGGTCCAGTAGGCAACAGAAGGGGCACAAAAAGAGGCCTGTAAGACACTAATAATGAATTTGGCAGCAGGTTGAAATAACTGCACCTAACCCCTATCACCTATTAGAGTATGCAACATGAAGAAAACATAAAACAAATTACTATAGTTCCATGTGTGCACTAATCCCAGCACCTGCCACCAAGGTGCTATCCCAAAAGGACTATAGGTAATAAATATCTTGATAGTGCACCACTTTTGAATATATCAAAGAAAGTCCAGTTACTCAATGTCGTCTCATTGTTATGTTCATTTTATTCTGCTTTTCTTGCAACAATTTCATGAAAAATATCAGCCAACGCGTTTCGTCCTCAACAAAGGACTTCATGTCTTTTTTATACAACTTTTTGTATCAATTTCCATCATGGTTGTTCAAGTCGCCCATGCCCACACCATGTTGCCTGCATAAGGCACACTACCTTCTCCTATCTCAAACACTGCGTCTCTCATCACCGCAAAGATGACCATCATCGAAACGAACAATCCAAACCGAGTTGTAATTGGTGCTCGTTTTTAAAGGCAACCACCTTTTTACCTGCAAGATGTGCTTAGAAACGGAAGTGTCTTCTGTAGCACCTCGCATAACCTTGAAGATGTGCCTCTCAGAGTCGAGTCTACTGTATAAGCACTAAGACTAGGGGTCTGATTTACATCTTGGCGGAGGGAACAGTCCGTCACAAACGTGGCGGGATATCCCGTCCGCCATATTACGATCTCCATAGGATACAATGGGATCAAATACGGCAGACGGGATATCCGTCACATTTGTGACAGAGTATTCCCCTCCGCCACGGTCTAAACCAGGCCCTGTGTCATGACACCTCACAATTACTTAGGCCTGGTGTTAGCCAAGATCTTTAATTTAATAAAATTATAGATGTAACACACTTATAGGGGCTTTCAGGTGCCCCTTCACCATTGCTCTGCTGTGTCATTCACATTTTTCTTGTTACTGTAAGTTAGGGATATTGTAAAGTACAGCAAATCCCCAAAGGCACCCGGCTGCTATGAGAGGAGACAGGATGGAAGGAGGCAGGAGGACCCTGGACAAATAGACAGACACGGGTAAACTAAGGAGGGCTCTCCTGACCTACTGAGGACAAGCTACAGATTTGAGTGAGACAGGAAGATGGCTCCAGAGCTTGGCAGGCAAGTCAGAAACATCTGAGACTTAAGTGTGAGAACAACCAGTCGCTTGGCATAGCTGTGGGGAACATGGAACAGGTGAAGGGAACAAGAAAGACGTTAACGAGCGATCTTCTGCCTCAAGTACGCGGGACTGGAGACGTCCACCCCATTGTGAAGAGCCAAAGGGCCTTGAATACATCAAGCTTCTGGGTGGGAAAGCAGTCGAGTGACGTAAGATGGGGACCATGGGCCCGAGTCCTAAGATCATTAGGGCGGATGAGCTCTGGATGGCATGAAGGCTAAAAAACTTAGGGGGTTATTACAACTTTGGAGGAGGTGTTAATCTGCCCCAAAAGTGACGGTAAAGTGACGGATATACCACCAGCCGTATTACGAGTCCATTATATCCTATGGAACTCGTAATACGGCTGGTGGTATATCCGTCACTTTACCGTCACTTTTGGGACGGATTAACACCTCCTCCAAAGTTGTAATAACCCCCTTAGTCTGGAATCCCCAGGTAGATGGAATTTACTTAATCGAGGCCGGACATAATCATGAATCAATGTTCTAAGGGGTCAGTGAGAACAATGGGACAATCTTCTTGGGCATTTTGAGAAGAGAGCAGCACATTCTGGACACTGCACTGATCTGTTTTCTAAAAGGTGAACTGATGGTCAATGGTAAAGCCCATCTCTGTGGGCCATGAAGAAGGAAACCAGGGGGAGCACTTCTGACCAAAGAGAAGAATTTGTGCCCAAGACACTTCTTGTATTTAAAAGAACACAGGGGCACCAAGCTGCCTTCCTGTAGGCCAGATGCCTCTAGTACATAAGAATGAACACAGAGTATAATGCACAGGTGAACACGTAGTGAACTCCGCTAGCTGCTGTCGTACGTACAATCTCAAAGCGTTCTTTTGCCCCCTACTCCACTGCCCTACCACAACGTATGCCCTATAAAAAAAAAATCACATTCACATGCGGACTGGGCCCACGTCCATGTGACAAGGCCAGCCCTTTTCATATCAGGTATGCACACATCACAGGAGTGGGGGCCATTCATAAGCCATATGTAAGTTTTCAAAAAACCATATGAACACCAGATTTACAAAATCAGTGTGTTGTCAACGCACAAGTGCTATGGGCAACTTCTGAAACAAGACTCACGCAAACGGCCAAAATGGCTAGGAACGTTTCTTGTGAGATCTCAGTAGATTTTACAGACGGGATTCAATCTAAAAACATTTGCTGAGTACATCAAAATGTGGTCTTGAAACGCAAAGTAATTTATGTCACCAGTATCATTTAGCTGCACTTAGCACATAGTAGGCACTTTGTAAGAAATACATTAATACCGAAAGAATATTAGTCATCTTTGTAGGAAGGAAATTTTCCCTTTCAATTTGCTTCCAGATCGCTTTCAAGGAGTGCTGGCGAGGCAGATCCGCCAGTCCTTCATCGAAGATGCAGAGGGTACGTGCCTTGCTGCAGGCCTGTCTAATTTAACATTAGTTAATGAACACTTAATGCTACTCCACAAAGATACTTCAGGCAGGAGGATGCTCAGTCTTCCAAGCCTACTGGGAAAAGCCGGCTGACAGCCCAACCAATGGAGCCGATAAATTTACTCCGATCGGCTTCAGCCAGCCAGCTTGGATTCAGACAGCGCGTCAATCATGACATGAATTAAGCAGCAATATTGACCGGCTTAAATATGGAATCAATAATTCTAGCCCAACATTTAATCATGGGTGGGCGAGCTTGGTTTCTGCCAAATCAGGTTCTCGGGGACAACTTAATGGGGAACCTGACAGATCACTGCAGACGTCAATTCATATCAAAATCTTTATTAGTGGAGAAGAAAAAGTGTCATCATATCTTTGTGTGATTGACAAGTTTACAAAGAAATAGGCTCCGGGCAAGGAGGCGCGAGGAGTTCCCAGAGGAGCGGGACATTGTTGTGCCCGTCACTCAAAAATACCGCTACTATGCACCTCCCACCACAACAGTACAGAGCACAGTGTAACGGCAAACTTCGTATCTATATGAATTGTTCAAGGGGAAAAAAAATAAGGATTCATTACTTTAGCGGATCTTCCTGCTGTATACATCAAAGATCAATTGAGATTCTCATTGGGAATATATTCTGCTTTGACAAGTTATAACGTCTTCAAATTAATCTGCTCAAAAAATAAAATAAAATCTCAGGGCTCCACAGTTAATAGTTCTGATTACCAAATCCTCTTTGAATTTTTTTCTTTTTTTCTTTAGATTTGGTAGGTCTGGTCTATTGGTGGGAAGATTCGGAGTGTTGCAAGTGTTAGCATGCGTCGGGCGTTAGAACGAGTCCAGCGGTAGCTGGTTAGAGTAGATGAACGTGGCCTGGTTTCTACAATCCATGGCGATTTCCTGGGGCAAGGTTTTGCTACAAATTCTGGTGTCAAGACCAGTGGACTTTACATGCCATCCCGCAGGGTGGCAGAAATACGGCGTGGAATGACAAATCCGGGTCTGCTGTCCTGACTGCAGTTCCAAGTCCAGTGACGGGGACACCAGGTGTCAACAAAGGGACCAACAATTTCAAGATGAACAGTAATTTGTGAAGACGTTAGAGTCCTCCTCGCTATCAGGTCCACAAGAATACGAAGATTCAGAATGAGAGGACACAAAACTCGTTAAATTTGCCTTACAATTAAGTCAGCCGTGTGCCTCTGCAGAGACCACCGCAGGGAAACTTTCAGCCGGATTTAGAGTTTGGCAGAGGGGCTACTCCATCACAACAGTGACGGATATCCCGTCAGCCAAAATATAAATCCAGTTGTCTCCTATGGGATTTAGATTTCGGAGGACGGGGCATCAGTCACTGTTATGACGGAGTAACCCTACTGCCGAGTTCTATATCAGTCCCTTAGTTCTTAAGAATGGCGGATCCCAGACTGCACACCTTTTTATGAGTTAGTAGTAAGACTGTGACTTATCCTACATGGCGACCTTTCTCACTGTGGTGTCTTGCGCTGAGCTTTGCAGACCTGCCGTGGTAGCATGGCCTGCAGGAGAAGAGAACAGCAGTTTCTGAGTCACATGCCTGGTGGGACTACATGTGCACGTCAGAGGCGTGCCATTGCAAAGGACACGGAGAAGCCAGTAAGTGGGCAGTATGAAGGTCCAGAGAAAGAACCCGGATATCAGACTATGCGGGTGTGAGGGAATGCCATGTGCCATAGACGAGTCCCAAGATGTGTCGAGGTTCTGCAATGGTCGCAGCTTGTGTGATGCTATGAGAGTGGTGGACGGGAGAAGACGCGCTTCCGTACTTAGACGAATGATGACTGACACACTGGTTGACGGCAGAACACAGACTCCTTAATTAACGCACCAATTTCCAGGTATTGGAAAACGCAATGCAGGTGTTTGTGTAGGTTTCAGGGAAGCCTGTGTTCTTCAGAAAACACCTAAATAAATCATGGTTACGTATACCTTGGACTGAGACCTAAGTTGGAGCAGGTAAAACAGGATTTGGCGGGGGGTAGGGTTGGCGTTTACTGGTTAGGGCGAGATCCGCACCGCCATCAACACTCCGTCCAACACCCACAGAACTGCATATTCAATGAAGGTCTTGGTTTTGTTGACTGACACCTCCACTGAGGGTGTGGGCGGGTGAAAGCTATATTGATAAATTAAAAAAAAAAAAAAAAATCACATCCCAAAGCCAAGCGCACAAAATCATATCTCTGATCACTTGATCCCTGTGACTAGTGGGTTGGACACTCATTTAGATGTATATGGAGTCAAAAGAATTACAGACAGGCAGAAAGAAAACAATATATTTGATGGACCCCGAGAAATCTGTTTCAATGGACTGAATGAGTCAACAGAAGTGTCTGCACTTTGTGTGGAGTGAACCTCGTGGAGTTGGGGCAGTTAGGGAGCAGCTCTTGAAGGACTAGATACCAGTGCTTAATCTGACAAAGGATGAGTGCCAGTGGCCCCCACCGGCTCAAATTAAGCACTGGTCCATGTCAGACGCCAAAGGCTAAAGAGAATTGGGTGCTGGGATGCAGGAAAGTTGGGAAAACCAAAATGTAGAGAGTTCAGATTAGTAAATGATTACCTCCGTTGAAGCAAAATACGGAATGAGTCATTGAAGGAATGCGACGAGGTTCATTTTACGTGATGACTATTGACAGAAAAGGGACAGCCCGGTACCAGTAGGAAAGAAAAGAGCATAAATAACACCAAAACGGAGGAAGGAATCTATTAACTTCAGTCAATAAAAGGTAGAACCAGGTGACAACGAATGTAGGACAGTAAATAGGAAAAAGAAACGGCGGAAAGGAGTTAGATGCTAAAGCTATGGACCCTTTAAGATCTGAAATGGAGCTCATTCTTTGAGGAGAGGCACCCAGTCAGCCAATTAGCTTCCAGGAATCCAGACAAAGGTCAAGTCTGGCTGGAGAATTAATGAGATGAAGTGATCAATTGTCAGTCTCCAGCAGAAGAAAGAGGGATACCTGGGCCACACCTGCTGCGTACAACAGGCGGCCAATTAGGGATTAGGATGCTGGGTAACAGTGCCTGTCGGATCTCACCAGGGATTTGCGCATGCCCACAGCGACCGTAGCGCCACACACACACACACACACACACACACACACACACTGTTATGTTTTGAAGGCCTTAAAAAAATGTTGATGTTTGAAAAACATTGCGTTTTAAGTGCCCCTAATGATCTGCGCTCGTCTTTTCACGCCCCTTAAGCCCCCTCCCACATGTCCAACTTCTCATAATTGTTTTAACCAAATGCCCCGGGGGATTTTTGGGACATCCGAAGCTCCCCACCCACTAAATCATCCTGGCCAAGCTATGTCCCTTGTGGGAAGGGGACACTGTAGTAGTGTCCATGTGCACTTGAGAAAGCTCAGTAAAAGGGATGCGTTGTGAACTGCTGCCCGTCTGGCCTTCTGGCATCAAAAGCCAATTTTCGCACAAATGGAGAAATTGAATGTCGAGCCCAATCTAGGTCTGGACGTAATGAAACCACAAGTGTGTTGGTTATTTTTGACTAATGGGCTGACACGTTTCTCCCTCAGGGGTAGCCACAAAGACCAGTTGCGTCACTCAAAGGTCAAGGAAAATTGATCTGATCCTATTTTCCAACTGCAGAAGGAACACTCTAAAAAAAGGATGCTCTGGTCGGTAGCCTAGGAAACCACAACATCCAGAGGACTTGGCAGGGACTCAAAGAGCGGCTCATGGCAGCTGGTGCGCGGTTCACTCTGGGGTTAGCAATGGACACAAAGGGCAACACAGACCTCATTGTAGCCTCCATCCAATCTCTGATCCTTCATGGGGCACGAGAACATGGCCAGGGAGAAGCGAAGGAGGCGGTACAGGAGCGGTGAAGCAGGCACGGTGGTGGGGTCTCCCCATCCCCTCACAACCACCTTTGGACTTGGGCCTTCTTCACTCCACTCGGTTTCACAAACCTGCAAGGACCTTTGGTGGATCAGTGGATGTCTGGAATAAAAAAATCTACCGGTGTCTGAACCCTGGCCTTGCAGTTACTGAAGGACCCTTAGTACTTACAGATTTGTCTATTGTCCAAGGTTCCTTGAATCTCTTCTTAGAGGTTCTACAAGGACATCCCAGAAGTTGTAAAGTTCTTCTTAGGAGGTCCGGATGGGCTGGAATGGAGGAAGAAACTATCTACACTACATCTTCCAATGACAAGGTATTTTACACACTCGAGCCCCGCCACTCAAAGTCGATTTGATTTTCTGTTCCACAAAATGCATGAGATACATGTTTTCACATGAGATTGCTTGAACCTTTGAGTACACATCGGTGTTGTCAGAACCCTACACAGTGATGTTTTAAAAGTTTTTAGGGCTCCGGGCAAAACATATTATTGGGGCCTGTTTGTAATTTTACTGTCTTTCTGGCAACCGAAACTCAATAGATGCCATTTCAACTGTTTTTGTGTGAACCCCTGCTTTCTAGGTTTGTATATGTATATCCAGGGTCCATCAAAACCCTTAAGATGCCCCTGGGCAAAGTAACAGACTTGTAAGTAGACAGAAATGAGAGAAGAGGATTTATGGAAATAGACTTAGGCAACCTAGACACATAGAAAATATACTTTTCACCGGCCCCTTGGACGGGGTGGCCCTGGGAAAGCGCCCACTTTGCCCGCGCCTTAAAAACTCAGACCCTAGAGTAGCAACCCTAATTTTTTGCTTTAGTGAAGAAATCTCCTCTTCTATATGTCTTTCCTGTTTCCACACCCTCCGACTCCTAAGGAAGATCTTCATACGGATCCCTAGTGACTGCCGCAAAACCATGACTCACGCCCTGATCACAAGGAGACTCGACTACGGCAATACCTTCTATACCACAACTACAGAGAAGAACCCAAGAAAGCTACAACAAATCCGGAACGCCTCTGCTGAGAACACATCACAGGACATCTGAGAGACCTCCACTGGCTCCCCATTGAGAAGAGGATCAATTTCAAACTCCTCGTACACGCCTACAGGGCCCTCCACAAACTTGGACCCAGCTACCTCAACCACCGCATCACCTGGTGGTCGCCTACCAGACCTCTCCACCCCTCCCAGCAATCGCTTGCCAACATACCCCGCATAAAGAAGTCCACAGCTGGAGGAAGATCGTTTACCTACCTTACCTCTCCACCTCAGACAGTCGCCATCGCTACCTCAATTCAGGAAGGACCTCAAGACATGGCTCGTCGACTGAACCCTGAAGACATACCCACCGTGACTTGAGACCCTGTGGGTGAGTAGCGCGCTCTAAAAATGATTGACCGATTGATAGTACTGCTCGAGGCCTGGACCCAAAGGCAACCAAGACCATATGCACCTCCCTGGCACCTGCAGCCACGGAAGACTGGGTTCATGGGAACCCTTACTAAAGACTTGATCGACAGTCTCCATTTCAGGCTCCATCTTCCCTCTTGGTATCAGGAACCAAAATAATTCAATCGACTCTGAGCACCATGAACAGGAAACAACACAACGGACGCTGATGAATAAAGATGTGTAATACAAACCTCTGTGTGTGCCGTATTCATCAGTGGGTACCCAGGCTGGGGAGGAAGCTACACTGACCACCACAGTCAATGAGATTACGGACTCTCTCCTCACCCGCCCACACTCTGATAGCAGCAACCGTTGCAAATGTATGGACGGATCAACATCATCGATAACAGGCCCGGCTTACAGCTGCAGCATGTTACTTTAAAAATCAAACCAAGTTAGAACCACAGGCTGCCTACCTGGAAACACACGGTCTCTAGTGCCAGCAGGGATACCAGCCCCACATGGACATCAACTGAGCTCCAGACCCCATGAGTAAGCCAACAACGCTCTGTGGTATCCGATTGGTAATGCGTCACGTCCTGCACAACAACCCCATGTAGAGCTCAATTGTAGAATCAATAGGTGTTTCCACCCGCACTACTGCTTTTGGAGGACCTGGGAGGGCCATGCTCCAGAGTGGCGTTGGGTACAGTGACGACAACTCAACATGTACGCATGGCATGAGTAGGAATATCAGTAGTTACGCACATCGCTGCACAGCACACCATGTACAACATGTACAACATGCAGAATCAAAGCACAAAACCACCCACAGGCCAGAGGATGAAGAAACGATGGAGAGTAAGGTGTGCAGAACTGGATATTGACGGGATATCCCCTCCCGCGGGGGCATGAACTCCTCCAGAACTTCACTCATCTACGATTAAAGCAGACTTAAATTAGCAGCATGGCCAGGCATCAAGGAGCAGTCATGGGGACAAAGCTCAAAAACACTACAAAGTGGAGTCAACAGGCGGCTACCGGCCAAATTCATTTCTGAAAAGCAAAACTGCAAGAAGGAACCCACCAGGGACAAGGCACTGAAGTCACGCAAAAGTGATTTTAGTAGGCCTGGGCCTAGTGCGGTTGACGCTCAGCAAGGCAAAACTTTGAGACAATGAAATGGGGACCTTTGGGGCTTTCTAATTTGTTCTTCACTGGCTGAAGTAAAAAAAAAAAAAAAAAAAAATGTATCTGCAGGGCCTTAGGAAAAGTCTAATGCAGTGGTTCCCAACCTTTTGATTTCTGTGGACCCCCACTTTAACATTAATGGAACCCAGGGACCCCGACTGAATCATCATGGGAATCCAGGGACCCCCACCTCAGTCATGACTGGGAGCTGGGGACCTATTTGTCAATATTTGTAAATGTTTTTTAAGTTTCTAGGCTCTCGCGGACCCCCTGAGAAGGCTTTGCGGACCCCCAGGGGTCCCCGGACCACAGGTTGGGAACCACTGGTCTAATGTATTGGGAACCTTACCACATTTTGTCACCAACATATTTTGGTAAAGCCATAATTAGAACACACTTGAACTAGACTAAGGGTCTGATTTCGAACTCTGCGGACGGGTTACTCCATGACAACCGTGACTATCTGTCGGCCAAATTCTAAATCAGGCTTGAAGGAGAATCAGTCTTCCTTCTAAGCACTCCCAATGGTTGTAGACAGGAGGCTGTCCGCAGACAGCATGAGACCTCTTCTCTGCCTCCGGCGGCAGTGGGTGGTTACTGGGCAGTACTCGTGGAGGATATTCTTCACCACTGGCGATGCAAGGTCCGAAATGGATTATCCAAGTAATCTCCTTTGCACTTCGACTCTAGTGATTACTTTTACATTTACTGCATCAGGCATTTTAAGGTGTACGACACAGTATGCTGGTGCTATATAAACTTAAATATATTGCCTTCTGACGACTTTGTCTTATTGGACAAAGAATAACCAATTTATGAGTCTCCCGAGGATAGGGGTCCATTTCTCGTGTACTAGGCAGGCCTCTTGTGGTCTTGAAAATTCTGAGGTCACACAAGTTCAACACAATCTTCCCACACCCATTTTACCCACATAATGCACTTTCTGGGAATTAACGGTCACTGCATATGCAATACAAGGGGTCCACCCTTCTGATCCATGGAAAGCGGTGAAGGTGACCGGGTGCCAGGAGGAAGTTAGCTGAACCAGAAGTAGTTCTGAAGTGCAGTGAAAGGCTTTGTAAGGAACCTAGATGGAACGCTGCTCAACGCGTCCCGCAACGCTTCCGTCACAGGGTAAACGGTGGGTGCGCCCAGATGTGCGGGAGCAGGCCCATCCCGAGGGCAGGAACCCAGAAGGACTGCAAGATCCTGGCGCAAACCTTTTTCATGGAAGAGGAAAGGTGTGTTGTAAACTGGTGAGTCAGAGATCTTACAGTAAGTGCACAGGACGTAGTACTGAAGCTGCAGGACCCAACGCAGACTTCTTCATTGAGGACGAAGAGGGCGCCGATGAGGGAATCCAGGGAGTGGTAAAGATGTTCTTAAGAAGATGTGAAGAGATGAGATGATGAACACACTGAGTAACCTTAGCAGGTCCCTTCCGAAGAGGCAAGAAGTTTACTAGAAAAAGAACGGCAACAGACTCAAATAGTTTCAAAGCTTTCGAAAGGTGGGGGAAGACTTCTGAAGCCCACAGTCACCCCGATTACAACACTACTGCAATATTAACCACAAAGAGGGGAGTCAGGTCAATAATGCTCATCGTCTGGACTAGATCCACTCTCCAAAGCACCAGCTCCAACCAAGGACCAAACAGAGGAGCGGCCTCAGCCCCCAAAACAGAGGAGCGGCCTCAGCCCCCAAAACAGAGGAGCGGCCTCAGCCCCCAAAACAGAGGAGCGGCCTCAGCCCCCAAAACAGAGGAGCGGCCTCAGCCCCCAAAACAGAGGAGCGGCCTCAGCCCCCAAAACAGAGGAGCGGCCTCAGCCCCCAAAACAGAGGAGCGGCCTCAGCCCCCAAAACAGAGGAGCGGCCTCAGCCCCAGCAGAGGAGCGGCCTCAGCCCCAGCAGAGGAGCGGCCTCAGCCCCAGCAGAGGAGCGGCCTCAGCCCCAGCAGAGGAGCGGCCTCAGCCCCCAGCAGAGGACCGGCCTCAGCCCCCAGCAGAGGACCGGCCTCAGCCCCCAGCAGAGGACCGGCCTCAGCCCCCAGCAGAGGACCGGCCTCAGCCCCAGCAGAGGACCGGCCTCCAGAGGACCGCTACCAGCCGCAACTGAGGGCCACCGGCAGCCCCAACCAGAGGACTGGCCTCAGCCTCAACCCCAACAGAGGACCACCCTTAGTCCCAACAGAGGACCACCCTTAGTCCCAACAGAGGACCACCCTCAGTCCCAACAGAGGACCACCCTCAGTCCCAACAGAGGACAACAGCCAGCCCCAGCAGAGGGCCACTATCAACCAAAACCCATTTCTGATAAGGAGCTCACGTTCCAGAACCCTCTTGTACCCACACTGGTAGCTTACTGCAACACTAGGTTACATTCAGTGCAGAACCCTTGATCCTTCTCTGCCGGTTCCTGGGGTTCTCTTCTGTGCATCACTATTGCTGTACTGTGGTTCAGGGCCCGTGCACCGACACTACTCTCGTGAAACACGTGTCCACGGATTCTGCTGCCCCCTCGCTCTGGATCCCTCCTTGGACTGCCCCCCCAGCTCGGCTTCCAACTCCTGGCCTGTCCCAGTGCTGCTGCATTGCATTCTGCACCGGTGTCCTCGGCTGGGGCTCCCCAAACTTCCACGGATGTGTGCACCTGCCTGAGGACCGGTGTGGGGCTCCCCAAACTTCCACGGATGTGTGCACCTGCCTGAGGACCGGTGCGGGGCTCCCCAAACTTCCACGGATGTGTGCACCTGCCTGAGGACCGGTGCGGGGCTCCCCAAACTTCCACGGATGAGTGCACCTGCCTGAGGACCGGTGTGGTACGAGCGGGTGTGCACACCCAGTCTGGTTTCACTATTTCAATAGGGCCGGCTGGGGTGAAATGTGCAACCTCCACACCAGACCAGGGCCAACAAAAATCACATCCCTTTGGTGCCACCATCAAACACAACACCAGGAGCGAAGACGGGGTGTCCCGAGAGGCCTAGGGCAGGAGGGAGCCTGGGGAGGGAGTGTGAGTGAATCCCACGTCAGTCACAGGATGAGGAGGGCTGAGAAGACCACTGGAGGCAGGGTCGGGGACAGAGGAGCTCTTGGAGCTGAACCCGGGGTGCAGACAGGAGCGAGCCCAGGACAGACAGACACCCCAGCATCACAGCAAAGAAGAGCGGAGCACGGGAGGTGCGGGGGGGGGGGGGGGGGGGGGGGCTCTGAACAGATGGAAGGGAAAGAGGTCTGTGGTATGAGCAGCTTTACCGCAGAGCATTAAAAGAGCACCCGCGAGGGAGGGGCGAGGACTGAGCAGATCAGAGAGTGATTATCAAACACCAGAGTCAGCAGCAAGTCCACAGGAGACGCCGAAGATCACACATGACGCGGCGGCCACGGAGCTGCAGCGGGGGGGGGGGGGCCGAGGTGCCGACGTGTAATCAAAAGTGGCAGGAAAAAGGCAGAGAAGAAGGTATCCGTGCACCCCAACCCGCCAAGCACTGAAAAGAGGGGCTCCTAAGCCCAGGGGGCGGTGATGGGACAGGAACCAGGCCCGGGCACCGGAACAAAAGTGCCCCCTTCGCCTCCTCAGCGACTCAAAGCTAAAAACGGGGCCATCACTCAGAAATCGGGGCAGTTTTGGACTCACCGAACAGGCGGTTTGTAAGGTGGAGAAGTCTGCATTCATGTGTGGTTACTGCAGGTAATGTGCGGTAATGTGCGGTAATATCAGGGCACTCGGTGAGGACTGACCAGCGGACGATGAAACAGACCCACTGACCCGTCGGAGCATCCTTCGTGGCACTGCCCGCCTGCCCCATACATGCCAAGACCCCGAATCATGCGGGAGCCGCCCGGTCTTTGACGGCAAACAAGGCTTCGTCTGGGTCGCCTCCCACCGGACATTGCCGCTCCTTCAGTTGACGTCAATGGGAGAAATACATTCTCCCGATTCTTTTTTTGTTGTTGTTTTAATGTCCCGCTTGCCTCTTTTGAAGTGTTGGCATCTCTGCTGTCAGTGGTACATATGGAGAGTTGCCAAGAAGAGGCCAAACTAGTGGGGCGCCCTGCTGCGGTGTTCGGTACATGACCTGGAAGTGGACACAGGAGGAGAGAGCCTGGGGTCCCGACTGAAACACCCCATCCCCCGCGAGACCCCCGTGCACCCAGTGCCCCATCCACGAGGGTAAAGATCCCCCATCCCCAGGCCACAAGAGTCCCAGACCCCGAGCCCAAATATTGTCTGTGGACGGCGTCCCTAGCGTGGGCCCCGTTGACGTGTTAAAGGATGAACCGAGTTAGAACGTGTGACACCCCCCAAATACCGCCCCCCCCACCCCGGTCACTTCACAAAAACCCTGTAAAGAAAGCGCCCAGGGTCACACAGCGCACTCGTGTCCGCCGGCCAGGCGTCATTAACCATCTATTGGACACAACTGACCCGACTCACTGCCGGGCAAGGCCACGGAGATGAAAGAACTGAGCATCTGGAATATGACGCGGCCAGCAATCAGTTAATTGAACTGTCTGTCACCTGCCGATGGAAGGGTCCAGTCTGTGCTCTGTAAAGAAGGTCATGGCTTCTCCCAACTCTCACCTTCAGCACAAGGATGACGACGACGCGCACTAAACGCTGGCCCAGTACAGTGTCCAATATGTAATGGGAATGAGTAATTTAGCACCTAAAAAGTGACCCGGATACAAGGAGTTACTTGGCCTAGTGTTGCTCACCTGGGGCACCTGCCCCGAGGCATAGTTCAGAAATACACATCAATCCACTAAGCCCCCCTCATCACTTCTACTTCCAAACACTGAGGGCTGGGGACAGTGAGGCCTGCCTGCTTGCTAGGTTGAAAGTTGTAAACAAATTCAAAAAATAAATAGAAGTTACAAAATTAAGTTCGTTAAACCAATGGTATGAAAGAATTCCTTGCTCAGACTAAAATAAGAAAGTTCCAAAAACACTTTAAAAATGTACCACAGAAGAAGACCTGCACCTACTGGAGAGAAGATTACCAACCAAGAAACTAGGGGAGTCTGACACCTCCTCAAGGATCAGCTGTTACTCAGAGCCAGAATTACTCACTAGGAGAAGTTACAGGCCAAAGACAAGCGGTTTCCCCAGGTGACGCTACTATCAACAGCTCACATACGGACCTAGGCACCGCATGACCCATACTATGGGTGACCACTGATGCATGGCCCGCCCCACACACACGCCACAAGCAAACTGTCTCTGATGCCACCAGACGCGGGCAGTCTTTCTGCAGAGTAAGACCCAAGAAGAACATTCTGAGAGTACCATGGGGGGGGGCCCACACAACAACCAGGCAAAGAGATACAGAGAGACCCGGCCCCAACCAGGCACCAGCAAGACATGAGCGTAAAAAACACAGAGAGACACCGAACGCTACGCGTTGAATGAGGGCTTAAGAGTTGTTTCAACAACGAGAGCCAACCTGGTCACATCCCACACAGACCTTTACTAGTTCTTCTGTAAGATAAACCTCAAAGTGTCCTTTGTGGAAAATAATGTAGGTCCTAATGGATCTATCAATATGGAACTAAAAAATCTAATTTTACACCACCAACTTATAATATGCCCCCTAGGTCGCGGCACTAGAACAGGCAGTAACAAAACAGGTTGACTCCCTGGAAGACACAACCCCTAACCCATGCCAGAATCTATCAAATCAATAGATGGATTTCTGGAATTATCCCAGAATGAATCCATTACAATAAATAGTGCTGACAGAAGCGTATGAATCAGGTTAGATTAAGGGTTAAGGTGCGCTACAAGGCTAGGATAAACCTTAGGGTAAAGGTTATGGTGCACATTAAAGTTAGGATGAACCTTAAACATAAAAGAAATGAGTGCAGGAAACTCAGAGGATAAAAGAAACTAGCCAGCAAAAGGCCCGACCGCAGAGACTGTGGAGGAAACTACATTTATGGTAAGGGAGGTTAAGTACAATTGTTGGATTACTAAACACAAGGTGGGATTCCTAGTGATTTGGCATTCTAAAATCCCTTAGTTTTGTCTACTACCAAACGTTCATAAACATGTACACCCAACATCTAGGAGTCCAAATGTTGCAGACATTGGCTCAGCACTGGAACCCCGATCCGATTTTGTGACGTGTTTGAGCAAGGGTTTTAAGGACCAATGCCACCTGAACTAGAAGACATGATGGAGATGCTTGACATTTTGTGACGTGTTTGAGCATGGGTTTTAAGGACCAATGCCACCTGAACTAGAAGACATGATGGAGATGCTTGACATTTTGTGACGTGTTTGAGCAAGGGTTTTAAGGACCAATGCCACCTGAACTAGAAGACATGATGGCGATGCTTGACATTTTGTGACGTGTTTGAGCATGGGTTTTAAGGACCAATGCCACCTGAACTAGAAGACATGATGGAGATGCTTGACATTTTGTGATGTGTTTGAGCAAGGGTTTTAAGGACCAATGCCACCTGAACTAGAAGACATGATGGAGATGCTTGACATTTTGTGATGTGTTTGAGCATGGGTTTTAAGGACCAATGCCACCTGAACTAGAAGACATGATGGAGATGCTTGACATTTTGTGACGTGTTTGAGCATGGGTTTTAAGGACCAATGCCACCTGAACTAGAAGACATGATGGAGATGCTTGACATTTTGTGACGTGTTTGAGCAAGGGTTTTAAGGACCAATGCCACCTGAACTAGAAGACATGATGGCGATGCTTGACATTTTGTGACGTGTTTGAGCATGGGTTTTAAGGACCAATGCCACCTGAACTAGAAGACATGATGGAGATGCTTGACATTTTGTGACGTGTTTGAGCAAGGGTTTTAAGGACCAATGCCACCTGAACTAGAAGACATGATGGAGATGCTTGACATTTTGTGATGTGTTTGAGCATGGGTTTTAAGGACCAATGCCACCTGAACTAGAAGACATGATGGAGATGCTTGACATTTTGTGATGTGTTTGAGCAAGGGTTTTCAGGACCAATGCCACCTGAACTAGAAGACATGATGGAGATGCTTGACATTTTGTGATGTGTTTGAGCAAGGGTTTTAAGGACCAATGCCACCTGAACTAGAAGACATGATGGAGATGCTTGACATTTTGTGACGTGTTTGAGCAAGGGTTTTAAGGACCAATGCCCCCTGAACTAGAAGACATGATGGAGATGCTCGACATTTTGGAAGGGATAAAATCTGACTCTCAGCAATTTACTTATCCGTAAGAACATCAAAGATCTACATAGAAACGTCCCTCAGGAGAAACTCTGCTAGTGATTGATTTCCTGCTTTCTAATAACAGGGATTTTTTGCTCCACAAGAATTTGTTTTTGATTATATCCATAGGGCACTGAAGGTTTGAAGGTAGATTCGTTCTTCAAACACAGGCTCTTCCATGGGCAGTACATTCGCTCCCAGCGAGGCACGCGTAGAAGTGCACGACTATGAAATGAAGAAAATCCTGCATAATACGATCTATTCTTCTGGACACAAAGATTTTGAAGCATTACATAGGAAATGAAAGGAATGAATTTCTAAAGTTCACATTTTCAATAACCTCCAAGGGCTAGTCTTCTTGCATTTGAGAATTTTTGCATGGAGTAACAATATTAACTCAGAAGTATACTAAGAACCTACAGATCTAAACAATATACTACAGTTTGACAGATTTGGTCCAACATTTCCAGAAATAATCTAATAAAATGACTTTCACACTTCTGGAGAAACAATACTCTATAAGATTATTAACAGGGCAAAGAAACGGACGCTTAACAACAATGGTGAACAACTATGGCAAACTTTATACAGAGGTCCACCCAACAAACTGATCCGCATGCGTATATACAGTCCTCATTCCAACTGCGTCAAAAAGACCGTCATTAAAAACTGGACAGTGTTAACGTTCAGAAGTGTAGACTTGGAAGGACCTATGATCTCATTCAGTAAAGGAATGAGCCTTCGAGAGCGCTTGATACACACAAGACTGAAAACAACGATACAGAGAAGAGTTGGAAGACCTTTATGGAATCTCCCTCGTCACTGCCTTTTTCTGTTTGGTAACTATAATGTCTGCACTCTCACTTAAAAAAAACAAAAAACTATGGAAATCGACTTGGGTATTGCATCAAAATGCAAACTGTAATTCAATGAATGTGTTCTATCGCATCCAATGTCTCTCAAGTTAAAGGGTATAGGCATAACCTCTAAGAAGGTAAAACACACATCAATAAACATCGTAGTACAATTAGATGTATGAAAAAACATGACTCCACACCAAACGTTTTTTGATTTAAAAAAAAAAAAAAAAAAAAAAAAAACATACTGAGAGCGATCTTGAGGGATAACGTATTTTAAAAATTGCCAACAGGACCTAATGATATAAACTCAGCCGTTCTCCCATACGAGCAACGTTGGATCCAACGCCTTGGGACTCATTCTACAGGACTTAATGAAGAGATCACTTGGTCCCAGCTGTATTGTGTATCGTCTCCACATGCATGAATGTGGGGGGGGGATCCTTTGAAATTTGGTTCCGTGTTCTCTGGACTATTCTCACACACACCCTGAAAAATCTATATTACCTCAGACATCTACTGTAATTAAATGTCAAACAATTCCCACTGGTCGACAAACCAGAGTAAGTAAATCATTGGAAGGTACCCCGGCACTGGCTTACGATACGTAATTGTTCTTTGCCTTACATTTCTCAGCGGCCTACTATGCTGAATTATGAAGTCATTCATCATATCCTGGGACTGGCACTCATTCTGAAACTCTTTCCTCCTAGGTTTTTGTGGCCATCCTAGTAAGTATTTTTCATAAATAAACCTTTTCTATACCCTCTTGAGTAGCTTAATGAAAACCAACGAGGACCTCCAAACGCAATAGCACCGACTGATTTCCAGGGTCCTATGCGGCTGGGACACTGATGACATCACACGCCACGCGTACAGCACGACACATGCTCCACAACTCAAGGGGAACATGGCAACAGCGGTCGCATATAAAACGCCCATCCTGCCCAATCGACATACATTACTATGGCAGACGGTGGGCGGAGGTCAGGTAAACACAGACACAACCTCTTGACAAACTGGTTTGAGAGATGTGTGTAGTGGTTGTGTAATGGCCTCACTCCTGGGAGAACAGGTGTACGTGGGGCCTTGCCCAAGTGTGAGTAGTTACAATCCTCAGCAGTGACAATGAGTGCAGTGCGACTTACCAACCGACGAGTGACCCTTGAGTAGAGATGGAACAAGCAGTCATGGTTTTGCCCACACTTGACAAAATCCCAAAGAGTCGCCCATAAGCAATGCTAGAAGGAATATAATCAGTAAGTGATTAATTTAATGAAGTTTATGGATGATTATTAAAACGGTTACATTGATCGATGACTGATAGTTCGATGAAAAAAATTTGCTAATCATATGGCCACAAACGATGGGTGCGGTGTAATACGCCGCATTTAAACAACGGCAGTGAGGAGCACGTAAGTGATATTTTTACTGTCAAAAGTCTGGTCATGAATGGACCACTGATGTCCTGTTCCTGCATTAGTGAGGACTACAGGGGGTGTCACCCCGGTTATCACCATGACGACTGAATACCCCGTAGTGGGGTAAGCAGAATATGAGACAGTGTTGACTCACCTTTCCCACCTGTGCTCTTGAGTTGCAGTACATGCACATTTCTCAGTTTAGAAACCACACTATTTCATCATCACACTAGCGGTGTCTGCAGTTAGGAAGCCCGGGTCCCATTGCTTTTATGTGCACGTCCAGGTCACGTTGCTTTCCACCTACGGAGGTAGGAAAACATTCTCCTTCTGGACAACTGTACGCATGAATACATGTAGTACTTAGATAGGGGTGTTTCCTAGTCCCAATGAAGGCCTCCGACCCATATTGGCCGAAACATGTAGGTATTTACATGGATGAATGAGTTATTATATTACTCGTTAAACAGCCCTCTCCTATGAGGTACGCTTAATTAAAAGGAATGTCTTTGGGATTACTTCAATGTAACTTTTTAAAAGTTAGATCACTGATTCTAAGCCCGTTTCTATCTATCAAGAACCCCCTCATAAGGGAGAAAGTTTCCCTGGCAGTACTACCTTACCAGGTCAGGGTAAGGTTACCTATGATGAAGTATGTCACAATACTGTGGATGATGTTTCCTTATCCACAAATTTCTGATTCCATCAGATCTCCAAAATGTGGTTACTGCTACAAGTTGTTTCACTCATTGTGAAAGTGTACTTTATAAACACCCCCTTTTGCTGTAGCTAACAAAGAACTCTCTTTTCAGTAATTGTACCCCCCCCCCCCCATTACTGAATAATGGGCCATAGGCTCCTCCAAGGTCCACAACAGATTGGAGTGGCCTTCTGACCCTTCAGAGTGGTCCCTTCAGATGCCCTGTGGCATGGCTATAGATCAAAGAAGGAAAAAGATGGCTGCATTGAGAACGTTCAACCAATGGCCTGTCGTCAGCTTGAGACCCAATCCATCGCCAACTCTACATGAGAAGACCCACTCTGAACCTTTTCAAATAAGTGCAGTTTGAACACCCACCTACCTCCCATTATGCATGCTGATTTTCTGTTCTGACTATTGTCAACCTCCCTTCTCCAGCTGGTATCTTATCTATTTTCAAATATAACTGGCGACCACCCATCAGGTTCTCCCTCGTACCTCGCCCACTTCCCTTTCAGCCTCCCAACCTCTCCGACAGTCCCCGCTCCGTGTCTGCTTTCACATCCACAACCCCAACTTTTATTATTTCTTTAACTGGATCTGCCACATCCTTTTCTAAAAGCTCTCTTCTCAATCCCACCCAAAGTTTCCAAGGATATCATTTAACTTCTGCATAGTCTCTTTATTGTCTCTCCAGTTCAATAAGCGTCAGTCTGCTGAGATGCCCTTTCTGTAAACCAACCACACATGCTTTTGAGCTGGAATTGTGGCCCCATCTATCGAGAGTTCCCACCATAGAGTCAGTAGTCATTAGATCTTATCATATTATTCACAAGTGCATGAAAGGACTGCAGTTGGCCAGATTACTCTGGTCAACATCTGGCAAAATACATAAATAGATGAGTACCCTGCTAAACTGTATGGAGAGGCAGGCTGTCGCCCCTGGGTGCTCGGAGGGTGCTGTGGGGCCCTTCAGAGGGTCAGAGAACATTACTACAGCGTGAACCAGGGAGAGAGTTGGGCAAGTGTCAGCATCACGTAAGGCTTGCAAGCAAGCCAACTGATCCCTCTAAGGATAAGAGGGAGACGACGGAGGTGGACAACGCCGGGCACCTGATGTTCACAGTTCACGTGGTTTTACCAAAGACTAACAGGCCAGCATATCTCTAGAGACAGCTGGACCACAAGAGCTGGTATCTCGTTTCCACCAGGACTTCCAGGCTACGGAACCTACCCCAGGGCTTCAGTCAACAGATGGAGAACCAGGACTTCCACATCACTCCTCAAACCCAGATACCCACTGACACCCTGGAAGTCTCATCAGGACCCCTGTGGCAGTCTGAGGTCCCTCGTTGCACTGGCCTGATCCAGGTGGCCAACTGAAGCCCACAGCATCCAGACGAAGAGACATGACCCGGTCTGTAAAAGATGAACCCGCGTCTATGGGAAGCAGGAATGTTTCCGAGATTGATAGCCTCCTCGGCTTCACCCTTCCGGATATCTCAGACACAGGAGATATACAGCACAGTAGACAACTCTAGAGGCATCACAACGCCTTTCTGACCAGAATACTGGTGATCCCATCTTCAGACACAAAGCCCTACTGCTGAGAGAGAGCTGAATCAAAGATCTTGGAGTGCTGTAATATTCACCTGTCAATCGCAATGAATGGGGAGAGGTGATGGAGAGGAGAACAAGGGAACCATGGAGGCTACAGAAGGTGGAAACGGGGAGGCAGAGGCTTCCGAGGGCCATGGCCAGCCCTGCTGAAGCATGGATGTCTCTCTGGAGCTCCCTCTTCAAAGAAAGCCTGGAATTTCTGAAAGGAAAGCCAAGAATTGATCGGCCTAAAAAAACACAATATATATATATCCATGGCAGGTGTACCACAAATCACAGATGTTGGATTGGGCAGAAGAGAACCATCAGTCGGCAAAGCCTGATTCGGCCGTCACTCAGTCTCTGGCTCCCTCCCTCCTTTTCTTCCTGGGTTCCTGTGGTCCACAATGGCACCAGCTGTACCATGTGATAGTCCGGTGAAGATACGCCAACATGTAACGAGCCGAAGTAAATCACAGACACAGAATCATTGCCCCCAGTTTGCTTAGGCAGAGGGAGCTACCTGAATGTAAGGTGGGGGCAAAAGTCCTAGGACCCACCAGGGTGTAGGACCAGTCAGTCGTGTAATGCAAAATGATGGGGCCCCCTGCAAAACGTCATGAAGGATTCCCCATGTCTCACAGATATTCGTTGGCTTTAGCATGAATTGGTTGGGCGGGTGGGGTCTGTGTTATGCACCGGGCACATTGTGGCGCCAGAAAGATGGGCGAGCTAGCGTAGAGAAGGAGACATGAGTGTCCTCAAAGTAAGAGGTGTGGACGCGGATCCCTGCTCGGTTCCCTAGGCTGACACTAATTTTTCAAGGATAAGATCTCACAGTCCCAACACTGGCTGGAAAGTACCATCTACAGAGGGGCCCTTGGGGAGCTGGTCAGACAGAAGCTGGTGAGGACCAGGAGATGGCTGAACTGGAGGTGCCAGGAGCTACAACATAACTTCTGTTGTCTTCATCTAACTTGGGGCGATGACCTGTGACCCCAAAAGAGACTAGGATTGCTACAACCTCCCAACTGTACCTCCCCCGTGCCACATCCACAAAAGGAGGCGCTGACACTCCTTTCCTTCTGATCCACAAGCCCACAAAAAGCAACGTAGCACTGTGCTCTTGGGGCAACCATAAGCAGTGGTCTACTACAGTGGTTCCCAACCTTTTGACGTCTGTTGAGCCCCACTTTATCACTACTGGAGCCTGGGGACCCCCACTGAATCTTTATTGGAATCCGGGGACTCCCCCACTGAGTCATTACTGAAAGCTGGGGACCTAATCTGTTAATATTATTTAATTTTCCAAGCAGCCGCAGCCCCCTTGAGAAGGCTTTGTGGATCCCCACCGCTCCCTGGGCCACAGGTGGGGGACCACTCTTCTACTGGTTCTGAGGACACAGGATCCTGACTCAACACTGGGACCTCCAGACCCCCAAATATAGAACCAGTTGAGGCCTAGGCAGGAGCCAACTGAACTCTACATGCCATCAACTCTAAAAGGACCTTTGCAGAGGCACATTCCTGGCGGAGTCCAGAAAAAATTGGGAAGAGGAGGAGAAGAGTTGTTCTGAGCACAGAGAAGGTTTAAATAAACAGAAGCCAACATCCTTATGTTCTTATATACTTTTTTAGCAGCTGAAAAAGTTGGGATACCCACACTAAAGCTGAATTAGCAGTTGCGTAGCAACCAGGGAGTCATGGGTTGGGGGATGCTGCGGGGGTGGACACCACATTAATGATATCTGGAGCTCCCATTAGGGGGCGGTTCGGTGTGTCTGGCTCTCCGTCGCACAGGGCGCTGGCCACCAGCAAGTCTTGGACGCAGATGGAGGGGGGCAGAGGTCCATCTGCCTGCACTCTGACCCCCAAAGGAGAGACCTGGGCACCGGGCATGAGGGCAGCCGGTTCTAGGACCCCTCTCCCTGCTCCCACAACGAGGCTCCAGATGTCTGCGCCTCCGCTCTCCAGAGTGATCATTAAGTGGGAAGGACCACCCCGCGCACAGCATCCGGAGGCAGCACGTGCACCATGAATCTAGAAGCTTCTCACTGCACGTGGAGGCGGCCCTTGGAGGACTCAACCCCCCTCAGGGATCTTCAATGGTCCCACGAAGCCGTTCTTCAACCAGCTCAGACAGTGAGGCAAGCAGCAGACGTCACGAGCCAGGCCAAAAACAGAAAAACACAAAAATAAGTAGGAACTAGAAATAATGTGCTGTCTGTAATTGAGTGGAGCTGTGAATGAGCTGCGCATGGGGCAGATAATTACATAGAGCCTGGAGTCACGCTTCGATGCGCGGGAGGCAGGGGCCCTGACAGCGCGCAGCATCCACTCACTTCACCTGCTGGGGACCAGGCGCCCCGAGTGACAGGTGGAGAGGGAGGCTATGTTATTAAACCCTAATGATGGCACCGCGTCCCCTGAGAGGCAGGGGCCCCGGCACTGCTCCAGGGAAGAGGGGGCCCTCTCAGCTCCATGTGTGGAGTGCTGTGCGCCTACTGAGCGGTGAGAGGAAATAGATGCACCCATGGGGGTGGGTAGCTGAGCATCTCCTCACTTCACCTGCCTGCTGGGGACCAGACGCCCCCAGTGACAGGCGGAGAGGGAGACTATGTTATTAAACCCTAATGATGGCACCGCGTCCCCTGAGAGGCAGGGGCCCCGGCACTGCTCCAGGGAAGAGGGGGCCCTCTCAGCTCCATGTGTGGAGTGCTGTGCGCCTACTGAGCGGTGAGAGGAAATAGATGCCCCCATGGGGGTGGGTAGCTGAGCATCTCCTCACTTCACCTGCTGGGGACCAGGCGCCCCGAGTGACAGGCGGAGAGGGAGACTATGTTATTAAAGCCCTAATGATGGCACCGCGCCCCCTGAGCGGCAGGGGCCCCGGCACTGCTGCAGGGTAGAGGGGCCCTCTCTGCTCCATGTGTGGAGTGCTGCGCGCTTACTGAGCGGTGAGAGGAAATAGATGCACCCATGGGGGTGGGTAGCTGAGCATCTCCTCACTTCACCTGCCTACTGGGGACCAGGCGACCCGAGTGACAGGTGGAGAGGGAGGCTATGTTATTAAAGCCCTAATGATGGCAGCACGTCGCCCGAGACGAAAGGACTGAGGAAGAGGGCCCCCCTCTGCTCCACTGTGGAGGGCTGTGCGCCTCCTAAGCAATGAGAGTAAACAGATGCACCCATGGGGTGGGCGGCTCAGCATTGTTTTCACTGTTTGTGTACTCAGTGCAGGCCACATCCTTGACACAAACACACCTCTCACCACAGTGATTATTATGCTGGACTTGAGCGCAGCTTTTGACACAGTAGACCACCAGGGATTGATCCAGAGAATGAGGGAGTACGGAATTAAGGAACAGGCACTTGCCTGGTTTACTTCCTTCCTACAGGACAGGTCCTTTCAGGTCCTAGATCGATCGTTCCTATCAAACAAACTACAGTGCAGGTGTGGTGTACCTCAGGGCTCTGCCCTTAGTCCGACACTTTAACATTTATATGGCTCCCTTGGCCTCTTTGGTGGAATCATTTGGGTTAGCATTAGTGGCCTATGCTGATGACACCCAACTGGTGGTTTCCTTTTCTGCTAATGAGACCTCAGAGTAAATTGCAACTAAATGAGGAGAAGACGGAAGTCATGATACTGGGCCCTGAACCAAGGCCTGGAATTTCTCGCACCTGTCCTTCGGCACTTAGTGAGTTCCCTCCTCCCAAAAAACATGTGAAGAGCCTGGGGATCAGTCTGGATCCCCTTCTGACGCTAGACCTGCAGGCTACGAACATATCTACTACTTTCTTTGCCTTACTGAGACTTCTTAGGAAGATTTTTGTTATTCTTCCAGCACTGGCTAGAAGATTCATTGTGCAAGCTGTTATTCTTTGAAGGCTAGACTACGGGAATGGCCTTTTTCTAGGTTCCCCAGTATATGTTAAAAAGAAATTACAAAGAGTTCAAAATGCTGCAGCTCGTTTACTACTGAACATCCCAAGAAGTTCTTCTGTGAAAGCTGGATTGGCCTCCTTGCACTGGTTGCCTGTTGTACAGCGGATCAAATTTAAGGCTCTATGTCATATCCACAGGTCTTTGCATGATAGAGGACCTATGCTCCTTAGGAACTTGGCCACTTTTTATAGGCCGAATAGAGATTTGAGATCCACTACTCTTGCTTTAGTAACCGTACCAAAAATAAATAAAGCAAGATGGGGTGGGTCCTCTCTGATGTTTTTAGGAGCCAAATTGTGGAACTCGCTGCCTCTTAATCTTCGGCTGATGGAGCAAGAACTGGAATTTCTAAAGGCCTTGAGAACTTGGTTATTCTAGGTCCAGTTGTTTTTAATCCTTTCTTGTTGCGTATCACTCTCTTCCCCTCTGTGGTTAGGGTTTAGAAGTGCTGGGAAACCAGAGGGTAGCCATGCACTCTATAAATTGTGTAACATAACATAACATAACGTCTGAACACTGTCTGCGTCATAGAAATGTCATCACTGCAACACAGGCAAGCTTTAGCAAAATCCAAGAACTCCTGCGGTGGGGGCCACGCATTTCATCCAAACTCTGAAGAAAGGAGGAGTCCTGAGCAGGTCTGTAACCGCCGGGCAAGGCAATGGGGTATCAGGATTAGGAGAAGGTAAAGGGGTGTCACTGTCTCCCCATAAAAGAAGAGACTGAATTCTTAAAATAGGCAGATGTATTACAGTTATAATACTATACGGATACAATGCAACTACATGGTAACGGGCGCCATCAACAACGTCAAAACATCTGTACAGTGACAACCAGCCAGTGTGCACGAGGAAAGCTAAACAGTATGTGAAGCTTCTCATGTTACAGGCACGAGTCCAGCTGTGGCTCATGTTCACTATCCTGTGGCACGACTCCAGCTACGGCTCATGTTCACTATCCTGTGGCACGACTCCAGCTACGGCTCGTGTTCACTATCCTGTGGAACGACTCCAGCTGCGGCTCGTGTTCACCATCCTGAGGCGGCACGACTCCAGCTGCCGCTCGTGTTCACCATCCTGAGGCGGCACGACTCCAGCTGCGGCTCGTGTTCACCATCCTGAGGCGGCACGACTCCAGCTGCCGCTCGTGTTCACCATCCTGAGGCGGCACGACTCCAGCTGCCGCTCGTGTTCACCATCCTGAGGCGGCACGACTCCAGCTGCCGCTCGTGTTCACCATCCTGAGGCGGCACGACTCCAGCTGCCGCTCGTGTTCACCATCCTGAGGCACGACTCCAGCTGCCGCTCGTGTTCACCATCCTGAGGCACGACTCCAGCTGCCGCTCGTGTTCACCATCCTGAGGCACGACTCCAGCTGCCGCTCGTGTTCACCATCCTGAGGCACGACTCCAGCTGCCGCTCGTGTTCACCATCCTGAGGCACGACTCCAGCTGCCGCTCGTGTTCACCATCCTGAGGCACGACTCCAGCTGCCGCTCGTGTTCACCATCCGGAGGCACGACTCCAGCTGCCGCTCGTGTTCACCATCCGGAGGCACGACTCCAGCTGCCGCTCGTGTTCACCATCCTGTGGCACGACTCCAGCTGCCGCTCGTGTTCACCATCCTGTGGCACGACTGCAGCTGTGGTTCGTGTTCACCATCGCGAGGCACGACTCCAGCTGCCGCTTCTGTTCACTATCCTGTGGCACGACTCCAGCTGCTGTTTGTGTTCACTATCCTGTGACACGAGTCCAGCTGCTGCTCGTGTTCACCATCCTGAGGCACGAGTCCAGCTGCTGCCCGTGTTCACCATCCTGAGGCGCGAATCCAGCTACGGCTTGTGTTCACCATCCTGAGGCACGACTCCAGCTGTGCCTCATGTTCACCATCCTGAGGCACGACTCCAGCTGCCGCTCGTGTTCACCATCCTGAGGCACGACTCCAGCTGCCGCTCGTGTTCACCATCCTGAGGCACGACTCCAGCTGCCGCTCGTGTTCACCATCCGGAGGCACGACTCCAGCTGCCGCTCGTGTTCACCATCCGGAGGCACGACTCCAGCTGCCGCTCGTGTTCACCATCCGGAGGCACGACTCCAGCTGCCGCTCGTGTTCACCATCCTGTGGCACGACTCCAGCTGCCGCTCGTGTTCACCATCCTGTGGCACGACTGCAGCTGTGGTTCGTGTTCACCATCGCGAGGCACGACTCCAGCTGCCGCTTCTGTTCACTATCCTGTGGCACGACTCCAGCTGCTGTTTGTGTTCACTATCCTGTGACACGAGTCCAGCTGCTGCTCGTGTTCACCATCCTGAGGCACGAGTCCAGCTGCTGCCCGTGTTCACCATCCTGAGGCGCGAATCCAGCTACGGCTTGTGTTCACCATCCTGAGGCACGACTCCAGCTGTGCCTCATGTTCACCATCCTGAGGCACGACTCCAGCTGCAGCTCGTGTTCACCATCCTGTGGCACAACCCCAGCTGTGCTTTTTGTTCATCATCCTGAGGAACGACTCCACCTGTGGCTCGTGTTCACCATCCTGAGGAATGACATCTATCACTGATGGACAGCGCATTCCAGCATGACAATCACTGTAATTCAAGTGACCATACAACTTTCTCAAGGCAGTCCGAATCAATAGCAAACTAACCGTAATACGACCAGTAAAACCCTCCTGCCCAAGGTCACAGGAGAGGTCGCTGCACCGAGCCACAGCACCTCAGGATCAGAGCGCTCATGAGCACAGGTGCCTGACCTGTCCCACAGTACTTAACCTGTGCCTACAGCCTCCAAAGTCAGGCACCAACCGCCTCAGAAAACATGTCTAATATTCAATTATGGATGTGAACTCATCCATGAAAGAAGTCCTACTCATCACCAAAGACCAAACAGGTCCAAATCCAGGATGGGCGCTGCAGTGTGAACCACCATCAGGGGTTCACACAACTCACCACGAAGGCAGACTCACTTGTTACTACCATAGACCACGCTCTCGTTTACGACAATACGGTTACAGAAGCTCATCCTTGCATCTCTCGAAGACGAAACCATTCAACCCTGGGTTGTCTCACATCCGATTGTCCAAGGTCTCCACACCAGAGATCCTTTCTACACCCTGATCCCTCCGAGATTCATCTCCTATGTCACAATACGTTGCACAGGACGGAAGAACTTCAGCCATATAAACTGCCCTGGTCTACCTCGGTTGTCCCACCAACCAACATCTTGCAAAATGCGGCATTGCATGGAATAGACAAAGTCATGCACATCTAGACTCAAACATTATAACCTGTGGCAAACGCAGCATAAGGACCAGGTCCTCAGCAGATTACAAGCAAAGAACGGTAAAAATGAAAAAACAAAACCTGGAGTTAAGCAGCCTCCACTTACGCCCCCAGAAGGTAAAGCAAAGACCAGCACAGAGGGAAGTGCACAGACGGTGGTACAACTGGGCACAGACAGATCCCCAGTCACTGCTAGACAAGGGTGGTCCAGAGGAGACCTGATTAGAGTCTACAACAAGTAATAAGAACCTCAGCACAATCCTGCATTAAGCATCCTTCACACCTCAGTCTGGGACCCAAAGACCAGGAGCCTTAGGAGAAGGCTGGACCTTTCAAGTGAGCACTGTATGCAGCTTCAGAGAAGAGATCAAACAAGACCAGGAGCCTCAGGAGAAGGCTGGTCCTTCAAGAGGCCACTGTACGCACCTTCAGAGAAGAGATCAAACAAGACCAGGAGCCTCAGGAGAAGGCTGGTCCTTCAAGAGGCCACTGTACGCACCTTCAGAGAAGAGATCAAACAAGACCAGGAGCCTCAGGAGAAGGCTGATCCTTCAAGAGGCCACTGTACGTAGCTTCAGAGAAGAGCTCAAACAAGACCAGGAGCCTCAGGAGAAGGCTGGTCCTTCAAGAGGCCACTGTACGTACCTTCAGAGAAGAGATCAAACATCAACACGTGGATGAAGGCAGAGTGCAGACGATAGTCAAGCGAAGAAAGGAGGTGTAGCGAATGAAGCCTTGAAGAGCAGCCCTCAGTCGGAGGCTAACTTCATCTGAAGAGTAGTCATTCCCCAAGATTAAAGCCTTCAACAACTGACATCAGTCAGACGCTGACCTCATCTGAAGAGCAAGTCAAGCCGAAGACGGATGTCAAGAACAGCAGCCCTCAGTCTGTGGCTAACATCAGTCCTGCATCAACCCGCTGCACATGATCTGTCCTGCGGTGATGTCTCGCATACAAGCAGTTGCACGGTGTGGATCCTCCCCACGCAAACTTAGGTAGGGTCTCAAACTAAGATTTTGGGGCTATGCCAACACTGTCCATTGTGGTGCCTGGACCGTATGAGCTGCTGCCTGCGGCAGAGTTCCTGATCCCGCCCTGCGCGAGGTGTCTATGGGGTATGGAATGGTGGAGGCTGGGCTGATCCAGCACCCGCCTGCACAAGGCAACAAACACTTTCTAGAAGAGGCAAACCGATTTCGGGTGGTGTTGGGTCTCCTGTGCAACAAGGCTGCATTGATGACTCGAGAAATACCGCCGTAGCTCCGGCAGGCTCCCCAGGCTTAAAGCAACACCCTGGTGCCCTGCAGGGTCTCGCCAGGGCTCAGAACGCATGCACATGCCTGCTACATACATGCATGCAGCTCTGGACAGGCATGCTGCTAGAATTCTGGCGTTATGGCAACACAGGTCGTATTAAACACACAAAACCCCAAACTTGCAGAAGTTCCGGGCACCCCAAGTACAGCGCAAGCGATGGAATCCGAGAGGCTTTCTGTAATCCGGAGACTTATTAAACAAGTCATTTACCTGGGACCTGCGCGGTGGCTCAATTGAAAAAAGCGATTAACGTTTTAAGCGGCTTAAAAGACTTCTTTTCTCGGACCGCTGTTCCCCAGACGGATTAAAACCTGCCCAGCAGAGGAAAGTGTAACTCGTTGAAATTAAGGACCTCGAGCATCAAATTTAGGAAACAAAATGGTGAACAGTCAGATGGAGTCTGGAATGTAACACCGACAGCTGGCAGAGTCAGAAAGCAGGGCGCCCACACGCACCCTGGCACGCCAGGCATGTGCCCGCCTCCGAGAGCCCCCTCTAGAAGGAACCCAGGGCCACAGGGGGCAGTTGTGTCGCAGGAGAGAGGAGCGAGCAGAGAGCAGCCCATCGTCCAGAACAATAAGCAAGTGACCGGGTCCGGCCAAAACTGCAACATCTTGTCCAAACAGGTAACCCAGCTTTGCAGCCACAATCAAGATTCTGCAGGGACTTTACGACGACACAAAGGTCCATTGTACTAGAAATATTAGGGTGTCTCACTCGCGCCATTATTTCGCTAAAACGTCAGTTCAAATAAATAGTACTTTCTGGGATGGCTGGATGAACCATTGGTCACATGTTAGGAGATGTTTGTAGTTGGCACATAGTTAGGAAAGTTGGATTGTAAGACGCAAAGAACCCTCAAGCAGTTGTGGGCCTCGTTAAGGTTGTAAAAAACGTGTTCTTGCGCTGTCCGATCCGTCAGAATTGGAGGCTGGATATCGGTCTCCCCGAAAGGGCCCAAACGCGAGATGTGCCAGGGCCCCTTGAGCGCCCCTTAAAGGTACTACAGAGCCGGTCTCTCCTTCCTCCGGTGCCGCGTCCAGCTCCCAGGAAGGCAGCAACCCATCTGGAGGGGTTCCTCAGCCCTGGTTCTCCCACAGTAGAACCCAATATCATCCACACATCGTAGCACTCAGAGGTCTCTAGCACCCGGCACACGTGTACACAACTGCACAGCTCTGGTACTAACACGACCTATGCCAAGGGTGACAAGCGCGCAGCAGCGTAACTTCACGGCTGAGCCTGTAGGCCTCACCCTCCTGGCAGGTTAGAGAGGCCTGTTCACTTCAACTGGTCACTCCATGGTACCTGCAGCACCGTGTGGTGCTGTTAACGCCGGGCAAAGGCCGTAGCTTCCACCACTATGGGGGCAGCACTCTGGGCACCCTCCGGGTCCAGAAATACCTCAATCTGGGAGAGGCCTACGTCACCGCACACACGCAGGATGTGTTTTTACCCAGGTCAACAAAAGCCAGTTGGGGCACTCTGGGAGGGGCACAAATCCATCGCCATGCGAAGGACTTTTGCGTCCCAACACCACGGTTATGGTTCAGTAGAAGAACAGATGAAGGAAATGCATGGAGGAAGGGGCGCCCAAATCACAGTGACAGGGAAACACAAAAATAACGAGCCGGGCCCACTTTTGGAGTGTACTGGTGCTGTACACAATAGCGCTACAAAGGACAGCTTAGGCGAGACCGACAAAGCGCCTCTATTCCTGACCAGAAGAGCCGCCTGGTCTCATACTCTATATATAATGCAGATCTCTTGGTGCCCTAACAGCAGAAACACTTGCTACTCTGATTGTACTGCAACATCTGCTTCATGACCCTATGAAGGGCACCGAAGCGCATTTTCGGATGGGTACCCGCTACCCATGGGACGACTGCGTGGCTGCGAGTGTTGCATTTGCTATCATACCACATGGGCAGTGTTGTATTATGCGCGAGTGACCAGATGGGGACCCTTACCTTTTCTTGGGGTGCAGTACCTAGCGGTGTGAGATGGATATGCAAATTAAAATGCTAGTTAGGAGTGAAACATACATGTCCAGCTACAGAGCATCAACCTAACCGGAGTGGCACTGGGCGCTGTGCGCAACCCTGGAAGATGGTGGGGTAATAGGAGGCCTGGTCATCAGTGTGGCGACACATGCAAGGCACAGGTGCCCCTGAATGCGTAAAATAAAGCCAATGGGTGAGAATGGAAGTTGTGAGATGAAGGTAGCCGAGGGTCCTACAAATACTCCACGTAGACGAGGAAAGAAGCGCAGGGGGCTTCCTTCCAATGTTACGAGTGTCACCCGCTAGGGTACGGGGAGGTTACCCCGAGGAGCCGAGAGCCCCTTGGGAGAGCAACAGACGTTTCTGCAAGAGGCAATGACCAATGTATTGTACAAGGCTGTGTTTCACCCCGACTGTCCTCCAGCAGCCATTGCAAGGTCTTTGTGAGCAATGGCACAGTCCAGTTCCCTGGTGGTAGACACAACTGGGTTTCTGCATCCCGAGCCAAGAGGAGTTTTTGAAAGGGACAGTGAGGGGATTGGGGGGGGGGGGGGGGGGACTTCTGGAGTAATGGTGGTGGATCCCAAGAGGAGTTTGTGAAAGGGACAGTGAGGGGATGTGGGGGGGGGGGGGGGGGGGGGGGACTTCTGGAGTAATGGTGGTGGATCCCAAGAGGAGTTTGTGAAAGGGACAGTGGGTACATCTAGGTGAAGGGCAGTGGCTCATTGGATCCCTGTATTTATAGGGGCTCCAAGTACATTATGTCATTCCAGAATAGTGATAAACTGGCTGGCGCAGAACCCTCGTTGAAACACTAGTTTGGCCACTTCTTGGTCTGTGGGAGGAGTAAAAGACCTGCTTGTCTTTCCAGGAGTCTCCTCCTCTACTGTGATCTCAGCAGAAACCAGGACCGGTCCCCAGCAGTTCTACTGCTGCTGTTAGTACAGGGGAACAAGACATTCTCCGGGGAATATAAATTGCTCACTAAGCGAGGTGGTCTCGTTAGGGGGCGAGGGATGCCCCACTCCCAATAGTCACTCACATCCCACACATGCCCGGGGTCCCTGGCAGGTTGAGCATTCAGAGTAACAGGGGTCCTGGTAGAAGGTCCAAGTCTCTCCTCAAAAGAGCAATAAAATTACCGCTGACTTTTGACCTCAGTAAAGCTTTATGACCTGGGCAAAGTGAGCACTGGCCCTGGGCCCCAGCCTTCCAGGGGGGCCCTGACAGACCCAGGATGTTTGTTGCTGGTCCAGGGAGGACTTTGCCTTGCAGTTCAGACTGTTTCCATGGGGAGCGGGTCAAGACTGATTTGTATATGGCTGGGTCCCAACTGGAATGCGTGGTGAGCAAAAAAAAAAAGCATGGATTTAGGCCCAGATCTGTGACTGGGGGTGAATGTTTGACATTGTTCAGCATTCCATCCATCATCTCTTCTTTTTGTATTTGGCTGCTCTCTAAAGCACCAGCCCAGCTTGAAGAGCTAGGAGCCTCCATGCGTCCCTAGTGTGCTGTACGAGCTAGACTTTGTGTGAGTACCACACACAATTGTGGGCCATCAGCGAGCCGTGCCACGAGTACCCTCGCTCAACTCACCCAACAAGAGCAATAAGTGCCAGAGGGTGCATCTGCATGCAGCAAGTTCTGGGCAGGAAAGGAGTGTGAAGGAGTTTTCCTGCTACGTTGTTTAATCCAAGTGCATCATTAGATGACAAAAAAAGACAATTAATGCACCATCGGAGCCTTGGTATTAAAGGACGCGTGAAGGGTCTCGCTGTGGAGTTGGGGGTTTTGTCCCTCTATCTTCAGAGGTGACGGTAGACCTTCTCAACAGCAACTGTTGGCTTCACCAGCAGGGGGAGAGCTGTGGTGAGATTGTGCCTGCTAGAGCCGCCCCCGCATCAGAGGCGTTCTGGTTCTTCATTTAGGGTCATATAATCATCTCTGCTCATGAGGTCAGCAAGCTCATGGGGTTTCTGTCCCAATGACCTAGCAGTCATTGGCCTTTTGAGATCATAGTACTCCAAACATCTGCCCTTGGTGGGAAGGAGCATCGCCTCCATGTGTGGACAATGGCACGAGAAGTAGTGTTGGGTCCACTCGTAGGGCAGGTGGAAGAGAAGCCTTGACGCAACGGGGCACTGGCCAGGCTTGCAGCAGTGAAATGGCCGAAGCTCATGTAGGGTTTGAGCCATGGGGTGAATGCTGAACCAAGGCCCAAACTGTGGGAACACTGGAGCAGGGCAAGCTTCTGGGCCATTCCACCAAGCACTGGAGACACAGGAGGACACAGGAGGACACTGCTCCAACATCCCCAGCTCCCTTGTAGCATTCCCAACGGAAGGAGGAATGGTCTCGCAGTTCAAGATGGACCACTGTCCACATGGGCTCTCCACAGGAGTAAAGACACAGACAAGAAGAACAAGGGAAAGGAACACTTCCTTCGGGAATTCAGTTGCTGAGGTGATTGCAGGCGTTTCCGTCCATCACCCCCATCTTGTGTAAGAGTGAATGGCTGCTGGGGCAGGACCCCAGAATCAACACTTTCTTCCGGTTAGTCACCTCACACCTGCCACAGATGGACCCCAGTAAAACGCAACAGTCCACTACTGCACGAAAGTGCTCAACTACGTTCACTAGTGCACACACAAACTACTAGACCGATGTACTTTGTTTTACAGGGGATACCCTAAGCACTTGCGGTAGGGTACGCAGTCAACTAATGCGCTTGTCTTCGGATATGCAGCTTGTGTCCCTAAAGGTCCATTGGAAATACTCAAATGTCTGAGCACCGAGGAATCGTGCATGTCCCATGGTAAAGTAATGTAGCGTGCTACGCTAGTACATTGTTTCACACTAGATCCGTTGTAAGCCATCCAAGATTACTCCTGTGGAATCAGGTGCAGTTCATAGGTGTCTTTGGACAGCAGTGGGGAGTCTGGTACACCTTACAGTACATACTCGGACACCTTGAACCATTAACTCCCTTAGTAAATACTCAATTTCTTAACACTTAGTTTCGGGGAGGATTGAATGGAATCCCAGCATGACAAATTTGCTACTCGAGAAAGCTAGAGCGAGGATCCATGTATTCTGGGTAAATACTCAACAGCATAGAGCCAAAAGACCCCAGTGCCGTATATTCCATAAGGGCATCACCGGGTTCCCCCTCTTTCACGAGACGGTAATCACGGGCATTGAGTTAGCATTAAAACATAGGGTTATTGAAGTCTGATGGGAAAATTGATCTCATTGGCGATGAGGGGAGAAAGGTGGAGCATCCCTTAGGGGTGCAAACTGATTTTTAGCAAATGTTATGAATTACAAAAGTGCCTTTACGAGTGTACGCGTCACACACAGGTAGGACTCCAGGGACACAACACCCTCATAACTCCAGCCTGGTTTAAATCTCAAAAACATCCTCGTTGATTCTGCCTTTCTCAGCTGCAGCCGTTCTATCAACATAATGCGATTGATCCAACCGCGTTTCTATGCATATTCATAAGCATACGCTGTGGCAGCACGCCATGCTTTCTGTTCCATTTACGCATAATCCCAGGCATAAGTGATGGCATCTCTGCAAGTACAAGGCGCATCCTCATCAACTTGGAAGATGGCTCTGAATAATCACTTTCCTCTTTCTCCCCAGACCTTCAATTTTCTGCACTCCTTCCCTGTAATCACTAGGATCAGAGATTCGCAGCTAGGTCGACTGCTTACTGGTGCCGAGTGCGTCACGAGGTTCGGTCTCTGGCTGATGTGCACCCGATGGAAGATGCAGGAACACCAGATAACACAGTCATTCTTACTAAGACACATGCAGGTACTAGGTTTCTTGGCCGAGCCTTGCCAGGTTATGTTCATAAGGCAGAACTGAATGTGGGTGGAGGAACCTCCACTGAGTACATCATGAGCATGGCCAGCAAAGCGATGCGCAATCGATGTTCATTTACAAGGAGATACAACGTGACACAGGATACCTCTTCTCAGTACATTCTTCGGTCCCCTTTGTAAGTTATTTCAGGTAGCAAAGCTGATGGTCCTAAAACAAATATGGAAAAGCCCCCAACGCATACAACACCGGGCACAGGAGGCTGGGCGGCTTCGAGTCACAGATCCAGAAATAAGAGAGAGTTGTGCATACGTTATTCAATGAAGACGATTAAGCTCTTCTGCCCAACCACAAGAGGTCCAAGTAGATTTTTTACAGTGTCCAAGATCTCTCATGAAAGGATTTGCAATAGAAGAAAGCGAAGCAAGGTTGAGACAGACTCACCCTCATCACGAGACCGGTCTCCAGAACAAGGTTTCCAGGTTGCAAAGTTTTGAGTCTCCAGCTTCTACACAAGGCACACACTGAATAATGCAGGAGCTGCAAAATCCCTCCTTGACTGCATTAGGGGTGGTCCAGACTCTATCCCTGTTACACACACTGCAAACTGCACTGATGAACCTGCCCTTCGGCACCGGAGGCAATTGTGGCCTTGCTCTTCACCCTCACACCTGCAGCTACTCGCGAGAGGCGGCTTCACAACTCAACTCAATGCTGGTCCACCCCATGAACACCCTTGAAGATACTTGCAGGTTTTCTTCTCAGTCCAACCTTGGTGCCATGTAGATGTGTTAACTTCTGCCGGCAACGGATGGGCTGCTCGTCCTGCCACTGCCGTCCCTGCACCCCAGACCCTATAACAACCTTGGATGATAGTCCTGCGGGCACCTTTCCTGCATAACACCGAGTTTACTGTGTGCTCTTTGAGCGTTGCAAACTTGGATGCACGTCTGTAGGGCAAGCTTCAAAGATAACTAGCCAAGAAGCTTTGATGTTAATGAAAATCACGCTTCACCTCTAAAACACACATATGAACATTTTCAATCTTATAAACATGAAAGGCTGAACCAGATCTGCCAGGATGTGAAATGTAGCTTCTAAGTTCTACAAGCAGACTTACCAGCAGTAGGTCTCAGCAACCTAGTGCCGTCCAAATGTGAACCACCCACATTACACTCAAAGTCCACAACCAACCCTTGAACTTCTTGGTGATGGGAGGACAGAAGTGTGTGACTGCTGCAGGGAGGTAAACGTTTTTAGAAACCGAGGGGTACAGAGGTGAGTCGCAGCTCTGCAATGACCCTCAGCTGACAAAGTAAAATTCTCTATTTTTAGCTTGTACAAAAAGAAAGGGCCTGATTTAGAGTTGCTGGATGGGGTTACTATGTCACAAACGTGACAGCTATCCCTTTCAACGTATTATGATCCCATTATAACCTATGGACATGGTAATACGGCGAACGTAACAAACCTTTCATGGAGAGGCAGCTGACATTACTTCTCCCCCTTGTAAATAGTGCATGTAAGTGGTACTCCTTTTAACAATCAAAGGAGAATAAGAGGGGGGGGCATTGTGCATGCCTGAGAGAGAACGGAGTCTGCCCCACACTAACAGAAGTGCACTTCTGTCACGTGCAAAGTGCAGAATTCCTCTGATCAAGGACGTGTGAATTACATAGACTGATCACCGCAGCATGTACATTAACCTACTCAGCTTGCAGCTGGCTGATCTGCATAACGAGGATAAGGTTAAGCAGCAAGGAGGCACTTTTGCAGCCCTAATAATTAATTACTTTACCATTTTATTATAGACTTTATAGGCACATTTTCACCTCATTAATATCAGTAGAACTCCTAAATACAGCAATCAGCACTTGAAAGGTGACATGCCTCTGTGCAAAACAACGGCCTGCCCCTGTGCAGTGATGTGTGGCCCTGTTTTAATAACTTTTCATCCGTCTGACTTAGAAACGTTTCTTTACATCTACAAATTACACAGAAGCGGATGGGTTATGTGGCAAGTGTAGCATATCCATAACCACGTGAAAAATGGTGCAGAATCGCGTAAATCCAGTGGTTGTGAACAAATGGTGCAGAATCGCGTAAATCCAGTGGTTGTGAACATTGTGAGGTTTCAGCCTCATTGGGCCTCAGGGTGGACCAGCTTCAGAACCATGGCATAGAGAGTACAGGATTAATTTACTCCCAGCTTGGGCAGTAAATCTGTGTGCGTCCTCCAGTGGGAAACCAGTCGTAGCACGAGCGGGAAAAGCCACACAATTAGGAGGTTTTGTAGGTTTGAATAATTTATCAGAGCTTTAAATTACCCTATATCTCCCCTAGGCTACCCAACCCTAAAGTTGCACGTGTAGCAGCTCCATCACACTGCTGGGTTCTCAATATTCAAAGACCAACTTTATAAACATGAAACCCGCATTACCTGGATGGAGCAGGAATTGGGTTTTATATTCACAAAAGTTTCAGACTCCTACGAGGAACTTAGGTGCGCGGATGTTTGTGAATCAGGTCTCAGTGGGCGTAAAAGAGGTCCTCACAGCGCCCTGCGCATTGATACTCAAAAACAAGCGCACATTGACTTGCCAAGGACCACAATAAAGACTCACATGTGTGGACCCGCCCGATGACCCTCATTCCAGTGGAAGGGCTCGTGTCAGAAAAAAAGTACTCAAGGTTAAGAAGGCGCTGGATAGAGCCCAAAATACTCACTAGCTGTTTACCAAACATTGGCAGAGCCAATAAGGCTCACCTTTAGGGCCGATTGGCTTTGCCAATGATTTTTGCCATCCAGCTCAGCATCCATGATGCTGGGCGGCTCACCTCAAACAGAGAAACAAAATCCTAAGCAACTGGCTGTGGCAGTTTTTAAGCATGCACACTAAGTTAGCTTGTGCCAACAAAATTATGTTGTCGTTTTTTTCTTTACCGATTTGAGTTGGGTAGATGAACAAAAATAATTATTGTGTGGGTGTATGAAAGAAAGTGTGGGGAAACAACACAGAAGGTGGAATCATGGAGGATGGGAAACAACACAGTGGGTGCGTGAAGCAGCGGTAGCTCCTCCGTTAGGGCGGACGAACATCACGCCTCCCCCAACAGCAGAACTTGCAAAACCTTTAGCAACGGAAACAATAGTAAACCTTGTTTATTATTGTTTTGTTTGTTAATGGGACGGGGCCAAGGGTGTGACAAGCAGTGAGCGGAGTGCACTGTGCACTTCCCTCAGTGCGCATGTATGTTTGGCTGATCGTCTCAGGCCGCCCGCCCCTTGTGAGCCGCTACTGGTGGGAAAGGAAGCAAATGAAGAGAGCAATGTAGGGGTAGAAACAAATGAACACGGGTGCGTAACACTGACTTAAAGCAGACAAGGACGGTTCGAAGAGCACAGCTGTGTAAGAGCAAAAGCATACTTAACAGGGACTTGAATAACAATGCTTTGAAAAAGATGATTTTATAATGTTATGAAAAGAAATGTGCTGAGAGAAGTGGGAAAAATCAGACAGGACAATACATGGACTCTCATGGAGTGCTGTCTGAGAAAGAAAACAAAAAGGTCCTGGAAAGGAGGCACTTCTAGAAGGATAAAAGGCAAGCAGAGGCAGTAAACAGGCTATGCTCCCAAGGAGGGACAAAGACATGATAGAGGGGCTAAAACAAATAAAACCACTGAAAAGAAAACAAAAGCTTAACAATGAATAAACAAAAAGCCAAGGCAACACAAGGGGCAGAGATGCTTTCCCGGCCAGCCACTCACATGTTCTCAATAAAAGTCTTTCACAGATTGAAAGCATGTCTGCCTGGCAGGCTTCAACCTAAAAATGTACACGCAATCATTAAAAAAAAGACGCACGGAGGGCTCTGCCAGTCTAAATTTAGTTTATTCTTCGTGATGGGGAAAGAGAGTGTGACTAATACTGGAGACGCGCTCTGAAGCCAGCATTACGTGTTCTTGCGCCATCAAACCGGTTTCTCAAACGCAAACAGCAGGTCCACGAGACGTGAATAAATTGGATTTTAATAGACTCCGAACAAGCCGCACACATTGGAAATGCAGATTGTTTGCGCTTAATGAAAGAAACCCAAATATTTGTCTTCTTTCTGTTTCAAGGTCAAGTGAGCGGCTGCTCACAGCGGGGTGAGGCATCTTCAAGCCGCAGCCTCCCGCCAGGATAATGGCCGGGCTGGGAAGAGATGTCGGGGACCCCCAGGGAGCTGTCAGGCGATGTTTCTTCTGTGACTCCCGCAGCTATAAACTGCCCTCCATGTCTGACATCTCCAATTGTCCGCATAAATACTGCGGGGCATCATTACCCTTGTAAAAGGTCACACGGTGCAGAAGGCAGGCGCCGTCTCACAGAGCACCGGAGAAATGGGCTGAGCGCGCTACCGGGAGCTGCTGGGAAGCCTGGGGGTTTGCCCAAATAATCGCACATGTCCTGGGCACAAGTAAAAAAAAGCAAAAACCAACAAGCATTTGCAGTGCAATGGCTCTCGCGTTTAATGGAGTTAAAGCTATTAGCGTTGTAAACTCCTAACGGACTTTCCTTGCCACACAAACTTGAAAGCAGAAACAGTTTCACATAAGCGAGCCGACGGCCACCATGAGCACAAAGCAAACACACAAAAGGAAACAGAAGTTCACTCGCAGTGAAACCTATCAGCGAAAATGCAATTATCCATGTAAGCGGCAAAAGTGCAAATATCTATGTAACAGGGTCGATGTCATGCAAAGCGTTCGACTACTGCCCAGCGAGATCACGCTGCCTGAGAAAAAAAAGAGTAAAAATAGTGCAGAAACCATACGGAAAACATGGAGCCTCGTATGTTTTCAGTAGTTTACCAGTACGCTCGAGGCAGGCTAACAGAAGAGGAATGACGCTGCATGCCTTTCAACAATTAAATCAAGCTAATTTTAAAAGGCAAGCCCACAAACCAACCAAATGGATTGGCAGGACATGGGCGCGGTTAGAAGCCCACAGAGAGATTACACCAGGGACGCGGCACATCGCGCACGACCCTAAAAAGGAAAAGTGAGAACGGATGCAGTCAGTTCACGGTGGGAAGATTAGACACCGTACTTGCTAGTGTATATCACCAATCACATTTTATTTAATGCCAGCACGGGTCTCTGGCGCCTCACTTACGTTACCCGAGCAAATTGGATGCTTTGACACCCATTCATATTGAGCCGACGTTTTGGGCAACCCTGTGCTCATGAGGTCCTCTCTCTTCCAATGTCCTGAAGAGGTCCATAGTTAGGAGGGCCGAAACGCGTCAACATTTCAATTGGAGGAGTCCCCAATGAATGTAAAGACTTCCTCTTCAAATTATGTTATACACGGTTTACAAAAGAAGGGACTTGACTCCCCATAAATGTTTGTTATGTAGGACCTCCTCACCTGTGGACGTGTTTGTTCATGCATTGTTTTGAAGCCACTGAACGGGTACTGGAAGGCTGGAGCGGACTTGAAGGTCAATCTTTGAATTTTATTAATATATCTATAATGTAAAGTTCTTTATGTGGTGTTTACATGCACTATATGTAGTCAAGTATGTATATATGTCTATAGCTTTTTACACTAATTGTTATGTAAATAAGAGGCAGCACTAGCATAGAGTGCGGAGTGGCATTAAATAAAATTTGATTGATTATTTGGTGATATACACTAGCAAGTGCAGTGTCTAATTAATGCTCCCACCGTGAACTGACTGCATTCATTACCACTTTTTTGCCACTGGGAGCTGCAGCCCATCAAATGGTGAAGCGACCCCTGCTGGCGGTCCAGCTACTTGCACCCTCTCCTGCTTCTTGGGTCTGAATGTGGACCCCAGGGTTCTTTTGCATTCGATGGGAGTGTCAGGGGACCCCAAACATTGACTGCAGTTATTTATAATTAGGGCTCCCGTTTCCAGTTTACTGATTTTTTTCAAATAAATACAGCCAGAAAAACATTAATGTGCCCATATGTGTTTATTTTAAATGTGGATAAAAACGGAAATCAGAATCAATTCTAAATTCTGTCAGTCTTGACTGTCAGGCCAATGGCCGATTGACAGGTAAGTAGGTTAAAACAAATGAAAGACATTTTAATAATGATGCTTACAGAGTGGTATATATGCGTAACATTGATACTAAACATTCCATATTTTCCTTAAAAGTATTGATTTGCCATCTAAGTGTCTTATTATTGAAAACTGTCAGACATTTAAATAAAAATATATTTTTCGGTTAAATAAACATGGAATATACTGGTTTCAGCTTCACTTTTTTCACAAAACCTAAAATAAATACGGGTATCTACGGATAAAATTAATAACAAATAAATATAGATAAATACAGACGGAAATGTCAAAAAAGTAAATACACAAAACCGGAAGCCCTGTTTATGATATCAATCAATCAATCAGTGTTTATTCAGCGCAACTACAAGGGTCTCAAGGCGTTGGGGGGCGAGAAGCGCCAGCAATGAGGGGGTTCTTCAAAAAGCCATGTGAAAAGTGCTGCTGCAGGACGGGTGGTGGATTCACGCTAGACACAAGGAGATGTTTGCAGACCTCTGGGTGCCAGGTGTGGAAATCAGGGTGTCGGTACACCAGGGGTGCCTGTGCCTTTCCGCTGCCCCCAACCTCCACCCAACCCTCGACACTAACACTAGCAGGCTTCAAGACTGGCTCCTGGAGCATCTCTCCCACCCCTCCATGAATTCACCATGAAGACTACGAGGCTTCCCACGTCAGGATGCATGAAGTTCACTGTACACCAAGGCCAGGGTCCTGCAAGTTTGTAGGGGGGTCTCACAGGAGCATCACGAAAGATCCACCCCCTGCTGACGCCACACGCAAGATATTATTAACGTTTATATAGCGCACACCTGCGGTTCTTAAGCAGTATAGAGACCAGGTGTCACCAGTACTCAATAGACACATCCTCCCTGGCACGGTGGAGCTGCAGGTCTGACCGCTTGACAGCTGAAGAGGCACCTGGGATGCTAGGCTGGGGTCCAGAGTGACCACTCCCCTCCTACCGACAGGACCCCACCAGGTAGTCAGGAGGGCGGGAGTCTGCAAACTTCTTCAAGCACAGATGCTTCAGGTCAGTAACCGTGAGCCGGAGCTGCCCACGTAAGACCAGGTCATGATAGGAGTGGACACCCCACCCAATGTTACCAGTAGTGACCACCCCGGCACATCAGACTGGGCCACCAGCAGTAAAGGAACCATCCCCACGACTAATGAAATAAAAGCAACGTCAGCAATTGCCCTCTGGAACAGAGAAAACAACACCAGCAACAATCCTCCTCCCACCTAGCAGGAACTATCATCCAACTAGCAGATTTCACTACAAATGGAGGCAAAACAGTCACAATCCCAGAACATCAGCTCAAAAGTTTGTTTCCTCTTTATTTTTCTTGTATTTAACAGGTGGAAAGGACTCTTTGATGGGTTGCGAGAATATGTTCATCAATAGTTAGGACTCATCCACTGCTCCGTATCTGTGCCCTTTCGCTTATTAGTCGTCGTTGTGTAAGTAGCCAGGGTTGAGCTTTTCGTTTTTATTGGCACTGCAGGAATGATTGGGGGTGAGGGGGGGGGGGGGGGGGGGGGGGGGCGTTTCAAGCCTCCTTTACTGCACGGATTTCACATACTTTAGATCTCATTTCCATCAAGTTCTCCAATGTACATTTGCCTCACATGAAAATATCCTGCCTGACGTGCCCAAGCATTGCCATTATGTGCCAGGGACATAACATCAGGAATGTCACCAATACGTCAACTATGCCCTCATTACGTCAGATGATACCATAATGCCAAGGGCGCCCACAATAATACATGGCTGCCACCATTATAGCATGACCACCGCTCCACTAGAGCGGCACCCTTAATCACAATATGCCAGGCATGGCTGCCATCAAACAATGCCAACATCGTGCCAGAGTTGGCACAGTTATGGAAAGTATACCCAGAATACGGTAGGAGAGCCATCTTTGTACCCACAATGTACTGAGAATACCCACAGTTATGCCAACGCTGGAGACCATAATACCAAACATGCCAACGACACACTGGCATAATAATTATACTGGGAGCGCCCACCATTACTGTATGGGGGAAGCACCATTACGACAGGTGGAAGTCACAATTAGGCAAGGGGTGATTTGTCTAAACGGATCACTATTCTGCAAAGGCTGAAACCAGTCAATTACTGGTCACATACACCAGAGGATGGCAACAGAAAAACACCGCCAGGAAGGGTCGCCCCACACACGCTTTTCAGGCACAGCCAGTTTGGCCCATACATGTCCCACTTCAGCCTCTCAAAGCTGCCCCCTGTCCCCACCCCCTCCATGCATGGCTGATCTGAAGTAAACAAGAAGCCCTTTGGGTCTGGAGTGCCATAAAGGAGAACATCTGTGCCCATGGCATCGGGTCCTCTCAGAGGAGATTAGGAGCCCACTTGGGTGCCTGTCCCGACCAGAGGGGAGCGGGGGGGGGGGGGGAAGGAGGGGGGTGAGTTGCTCCGTATTCTACGAGACGTCCTGGCAAAGGCAGTCCACATCTGCTGCAGAAAACACATTCCTGGATTCTCGGCAGACCATGCCCCCCTGCAGATTGGGGACCTCCAGGCAGTACTTGTGGCTAACCAGGTGGGCAGGCCACCTAGAAGTACCTTTTGAGGGAGAGGGTGGTTGCGTGTAAATGTAGGTTGGGGGGGCTGGGCCGTTGCCTCCAGGAGCACCAGGTCTGAGGAGTGCCCTGGGGGTCTCCCCCCTGCAGGTGGGGCCGGAGCGGCCCCGTAGGGGGACACAGGAAGAATTAGGTGTAGTTTGTAAACATTGTAAAAAGATTTGCGAGAGGATGTCTGGTAACGATGCCGCGTGTAAGAGTCCAGCCATTGCCAGGTTTAAGGTCAGGTAAAAGAATGTCTTTCGGGGTACTTTCTTGGGGGGAGGTTAGCCTGGGCTGCTTTCCCTGGCACTGATTCCATATTCCTCAGTGAAGGGATGGAGAGGCCCAGTGCTGTAAAGCTGTTTGCCTAGAAGCGGGGCGCTAACCTGTCAGCTCGGGTTTTCTAGGCACACGGTCTACATTTCCGCCACGTCCATTCTCACGTTTGAAAGTGAAATGCACTTCAACCTCCATAGCTGTGTTTCAAGGTCCAGGTTAACTCACCGTGTTCATTATGTGAAATAAACCAGACTTGTAAAGAAACCAAACCCCCTCCTAAACCGGCCTCACAAAAATAACTCGTCTTGTGGACAAACCAGCTCTGATTCACTCACAAAATGCCACACGACTGTGCTGACCCACAACACGAAGCTCCGGGTACAGTCGGGTTATCTGCAGTGAGTATTCGGAGACTTGGCAGAGTGATTTCTTAAGGATGCCCGCGCAACACTAAAGGCTGCAAACAGTGAGACATTAGAAGGCCACACAGAGATATTGTAAGATATGGACAAGTCTGCAATTACCCAAGGAACCCACATTGTATGGAGGCCCCCCCCCCAAAAAAAAGGGAACTGCGTGAACCCCACGGGTGTCTCTTTCTAGATCTCTATATCTCACTCGGTAATACACAAATCAAGAATATTTTTCATGGAGGGTGAATTAATATAAAATGGTGAATAAAACAAACAAAAAAAAAGTGTTCAGAACAAGGGCCTGAAGATATTGTCTGATTGTCTGCGACCCCCCCCCCCCCCCCCGAAATCCTCAAGATGACAGATCCATGCGGAATCTGTCACCCATCTCTTTATACAAATTGTGTGATCTAAGGCAGCCACGTGAGCACCATCGGGTGTTTTCCATGCGGATCCGTTACCGCCGATCTTTACACAAACTGTGTGATCTCAGGCAGGTCTGTGCACAGCTAGCGGGGCAGGCCCCACAGCCCCCAAGCCTTGGGCAGGAAGAGTTCACCTCCCGCCCCCGTGGCCGGAAGTGCCTCTAGCACAACACTGGGCTCCTTCTGAGCAGAGAATCCACCTGGGAACATCAAGAGAGCACAGAATTCACCAACATCACGGCTTCCCAGCGCTGACGAGTCACATTCCTCAGGCAGTGGCCCCCAGCAGCCCCTACGGGGGCTGGGGGTGCCTTGTAATAACTGGGCCCCCAGCCAAGTAACGACGGGGCCAGTAATGCTGAGGTGTATGTACTGTGAAAGGGCTCACATCAGCCTTCACCATCACTACAGAGGTAGAGCACAAAGAAGCAGCAGTGCAAGCTTCACTAACACTACAGAGGAACAGCACAAAGAAGCAGCAGTGCAAGCTTCACTAACACTACAGAGGAACAGCACAAAGAAGCAGCGGTGCAAGCTTCACTAACACTACAGACGTACAGCACAAAGATGCAGCCGTGCAAGCTTCACTAACTCTGCAGAGGTACAGCACAAAGAAGCAGCAGTGCAAGCTTCACTAACACTACAGAGGTACAGCACAAAGAAACAGCAGTGCAAGGGTCATCACCATAGAGCAGAGAAAGAAAGAAGCAGCAGTGCAAGCTTCACTAACACTACAGAGGTACAGCACGGGTAACTGTGCAAGGGTCATCTCCATAGAACAGAGAAAGAAAGAAGCAGCAGTGCAAGCTTCACTAACACTACAGAGGTACAGCACGGGTAACTGTGCAAGGGTCATCCCCATAGAACAGAGAGAGAAAGAAGCAGCAGTGCAAGCTTCACTAACACTACAGAGGTACAGCACGGGTAACTGTGCAAGGGTCATCCCCATAGAACAGAGAAAGAAAGAAGCAGCAGTGCAAGCTTCACTAACACTACAGACATACAGCACAAAGAAGCAGCAGTGCAAGCTTCACTAACACTACTGAGGTACAGCACAAAGAAGCAGAAATGCAAGCTTCACCATCACTACAGAGGTCCAGCACAAAGAAGCAGCAGTGCAAGCTTCACTAACACTACAGAGGTCCAGCACAAAGAAGCAGCTGTGCAAGCTTCACTAACACTACAGAGGTACAGAACAAAGAAGCAGCAGTACAAACTTCACTAACACTACAGAGGTACAGAACAAAGAAGCAGCAGTACAAGCTTCACTAACAATACAGAGGTACAGCACAGGTAACTGTGCAAGGGCCATCACCATAGAACAGAGAAAGAAAGATGCAGCAGTGCAAGCTTCACTAACACTACAGAGGTACAGCACGGGTAACTGTGCAAGGGTCATCCCCATAGAACAGAGAGAGAAAGAAGCAGCAGTGCAAGCTTCACTAACACTACAGAGGTACAGCACAAAGAAGCAGCCGTGCAAGGGTCATCACCATAGAGCAGAGAAAGAAAGAAGCAGCAGTGCAAGCTTCACTAAAACTACAGAGGTACAGCACAAAGAAGCAGCAGTGCAAGCTTCAATAACACTACAGAGGTACAGCACAAAGAAGCAGCAGTGCAAGCTTCACTAACACTACAGAGGTACAGCACGGGTAACTGTGCAAGGGTCATCCCCATAGAACAGAGAGAAAGAAGCAGCAGTGCAAGCTTCACTAACACTACAGAGGTACAGCACGGGTAACTGTGCAAGGGTCATCCCCATAGAACAGAGAAAGAAAGAAGCAGCAGTGCAAGCTTCACTAACACTACAGAGGTACAGCACAAAGAAGCAGCCGTGCAAGGGTCATCACCATAGAGCAGAGAAAGAAAGAAGCAGCAGTGCAAGCTTCACTAAAACTACAGAGGTACAGCACAAAGAAGCAGCAGTGCAAGCTTCACTAACACTACAGAGGTACAGCACAAAGAAGCAGCAGTGCAAGCTTCACTAACACTACAGAGGTACAGCACGGGTAACTGTGCAAGGGTCATCCCCATAGAACAGAGAAAGAAAGAAGCAGCAGTGCAAGCTTCACTAACACTACAGACGTACAGCACAAAGAAGCAGCAGTGCAAGCTTCACTAACACTACTGAGGTACAGCACAAAGAAGCAGAAATGCAAGCTTCACCATCACTACAGAGGTCCAGCACAAAGAAGCAGCAGTGCAAGCTTCACTAACACTACAGAGGTCCAGCACAAAGAAGCAGCTGTGCAAGCTTCACTAACACTACAGAGGTACAGAACAAAGAAGCAGCAGTAGAAGCTTCACTAACACTACAGAGGTACAGAACAAAGAAGCAGCAGTACAGGCTTCACTAACACTACAGAGGTACAGCACAGGTAACTGTGCAAGGGCCATCACCATAGAACAGAGAAAGAAAGATGCAGCAGTGCAAGCTTCACTAACACTACAGAGGTACAGCACGGGTAACTGTGCAAGGGTCATCCCCATAGAACAGAGAGAGAAAGAAGCAGCAGTGCAAGCTTCACTAACACTACAGAGGTACAGCACAAAGAAGCAGCCGTGCAAGGGTCATCACCATAGAGCAGAGAAAGAAAGAAGCAGCAGTGCAAGCTTCACTAAAACTACAGAGGTACAGCACAAAGAAGCAGCAGTGCAAGCTTCACTAACACTACAGAGGTACAGCACAAAGAAGCAGCAGTGCAAGCTTCACTAACACTACAGAGGCACAGCACGGGTAACTGTGCAACTGTCATCCCCATAGAACATGGAAAGAAAGAAGCAGCAGTGCAAGCTTCACTAACACTACAGAGGTACAGCACAAAGATGCAGCAGTGCAAGCTTCAATAACACTACAGAGGTACAGCACGGGTAACTGTGCAAGGGTCATCCCCATAGAACAGAGAGAGAAAGAAGCAGCAGTGCAAGCTTCACACACACCCACACACACACACTAGTACAATACAGGTAAAAGCAGCAAACTCTTCACACACAGACCACGTAATGCATTTACTGCAGCACTGCAAGCTTCCCTACATGTCTTATGTGCCAAAGTGATGCAAAACTGTAAACCCCCTGCCCAGGAACCTGGCACAGTGTGGCACTCACGCCAGGTGGCCTCTACCTCCTGCCACTTCCAACACCAATAACAGGTTTAGCAAAAATCTCAGCAGCAGGTGCCTAAACTCCCTTACCATTCCCACTAGCACTGTGATATGCGGACTGCAGGCAACAAACGTTCTGCAGTAACCCAATTTCTTTTTTTCTGGAAATGGAACCGGCAAACTACACTTTGACCTTTAAAAAATATTTTGATCTAAAAAAAAAAAAAAAAAAAAAACACCACACACACTGCTATAGTAGACCATTGCACTACCCAATTCTCCCTTTTACGGTGTTTTTTTTTTTTTTTTAAATATAGAGTCGAGCGCGCAAGCGCTCTGGCCTGTTGTAATCTCTCTGTGGGCTTTTACCCACACCCACTCTTGCTATTTGTTGTTTGTTATGCGTGTCTTAAATGCTTCATTTTTATTGGTGCATTTTGTAAAATGTCCCTCCTTTGTGTGCCGAGTTCACTCCCAGGCAATTTCACTGAGTGAACATTTTTGTTGGCCATCACACTATGTCATGCTTCCTCCTGTTACAGCGAGTGATGGCCCCTCCTCCGGTTTCGGTTTGCCTTTCATCCCAGCCGTGATCCTTTCTAGACATTCACGCAGGCGCACTCACGCTGGCCGTGGGCTTTGGATTGACTTGCTTATGTCAACTGTTTTACTTTTCATTTTCAAATTATGCAGCTTGAGAAGTCCAGTTAGGAATTTACAATCGGAATAGCTATAACTTGAGCAAATGTCAGGCTCATTGCATTGCAAATGCTTGTTTTATTTGAAGCTAGGCATTAAACTCATGAGTACTACTACTCTTCATATTTAACATGTAATCCAGAGGTCACACTATCATCATGTGTTGAAACGCAGTGAGACACTACCATCTTATCAATATGTACATACAAAAATACACATGTACTGCGCTACAACATATGTAATGTTGTAAATTAACCCCTATTGAATATTGTTGTTTGATAACCCTTTCCCACATGGGTATATGGGTTATCTCTGTTGTGTTTACTACCCACTATAAACATGCATACATGGATGGATCTTGGAAGTCAGTACAGGGGGCTCCATATGAGTCCGAAGTACAACACCAAGAAACAACACAGCGGCCATATTGGAACAGTGGAGCAATGATACACTACAAACAGTCCCATTCCAAAATGGCCGACCAGTGCTATGTACATTGGGTGGTGATCTTGGAATGATACGGTTTCATTGTTTTGCCATTCCGAGAAAGCAACCGTGTTATCTTTAAACATGTCAGCCGTCTTGGTACAGCTAAACATTTCTAAAGTACACTAATCCCAGATCATCACTCATTGCAACAGTTTTTTTTTTTTTAACCTAATGCTCTTAGCGTTCTCACGCTTGAAACCTTTAGGATGGTTGTATTTTTAGATTTTTTTTTTTTTTTACTTTCAAACGATAAAAAAAAAAAAAAAAAAAAAAAAAAAAAAAACACACACTGCAGACTTTCCAAGGACATAACTATTAGCTTTGCAAATGCTCGTCAGAAATTGGGTCCTGAATTTTCAGAAAGCAAGGATAGGGTTACAATCTGCAGAGGTGCTCCAAAAATAGGACACCTCAACGTTAAACTGCAAAAAGTGTCTCCGGGAAGTCTAATTGGCAGCAGGCAGTGAGGCGCTCTCTTCTCTCACGGGGCTGTCATGAGGCTTCACAGCGCTGACAAGTCCTCTGAAGGAGTTGGTTGACATTTCTTCACTGGTGACTTGAGGCGGGTGCAGTGTGGGCGGTAGGAACGGCGCCCGGCGCTGCAATGATGAACAGATGAGTTCCTTTCTTTAAACCAGTGGTTCCCAACCTTTTGACTTATGTGGACCCCCACTTTATCATTAATTGAACCCAGGGACCCCCCCCCCCCCCAATGAATCATCATCATTGGAATCCGGGGACCCCCTACTGAGTCATTACTCGAAGTTTGGGATCTAAATTGTCAATTTTTGTCAATATTTATTAATATTTTTTAATTTTCTAAGCAGTCGCGGACCCCCTGAGAAGGCTTCACGGACCCCTATGGGTCCCCGGACCACACGTTGGGAACCACTGCTTTAGACATTAAAGTACCCCAACAGACATGTGTGCCACCCCATAATTTGCACCCAGCTGACTGCTAATTACCACTGGAGACAAAGGGTGGCACCGGTCCTGCAGTGGGGGTGGCACCGGTCCTGCAGTGGGGGTGGCACCGGTCCTGCAGTGGGGGTGGCACCGGTCCTGCAGTGGGGGTGGCAACAGTCCATCTAAGATAACAAGAAGCAGGCCTGGCATGGGTCTGCTTGGTACTGCGTAATTCTCAGATTAAAAATAGTCCCTGGTGCCTTCCAATGGAGGTGAACGGCTGGAACCAATAGAAAGAGGCGAGATTAAAAGTACTCCAGTGGCTGGTCTAAAATATAAGTGACCAATGACTGAACAATACCGACCCACACGAAGGAGGCCGATGGAATGAAATGTATTAATAACAATGTAATATCCAACACAAACAGGCAGCCGACACGTGTTTCGTCAGAGACTTTTTCAAGGCTCAAATGTACAATATAAGCCAATATGCTGAATAACTGCACGTCAGAGTGATATGTCACTGCACGGTGTCCGGCGTTGCTAATAGGAAGATACATCATCATTGGTGCCATCGAAGTGATATCCACGTGGAACCAGGCCACGTATCACGTGAAACAGTGGCCTGTACGGACGGAGACAAAACTTAGTAACAAACAAAAAAGGAGGCGTCCCGTGTTCGTACAATGGTAATCTTAATATGTCGGAATGCGACACGCCTGTGTGTTTTGGATATTACATGTGACACAAGAAGTGTGGGGACTAAACCATGACAAACAACTAGCAACTCGCAATATTTTTTTTACATTTCCTCTGGTTCTGGCTGTTTCACCCTAGGTGTCGAGTGTGCACACCAGGAGAGCACCAATCCGACTTTGTGAGTTTTCGTATGGGTGATTGCCCCGACCTTATGTACCGCTTGGGATGTGCGACCTCTGTGGCATAGCCACCATTACCTTGTATAGTATATAACTGATATGTCTCAAGCCAGTGACTGAAGGCTCCCTAGCCAAAGAAGCTAATGGCGAGGCTGAACCAAAGCCCTTAAATTAGATTTTATATAGAATCATAGATGGCTACCCGTGAACTTTAGAGATGGTTTTCACTTTAGGGCTCTCCAGCAGGCAGTGAGAGCTTTCATTCACTGATCATACACCACAGCAGCTTTCATTCACTGTTCATACATCACAGCGGGGAGTTACTGTGCTCGGCTCCGGCTGTTCACGCTGGGGTGTCTCTAATGGAGACACACACACGGCGAGCTACAGGATGTTTTGGAAGTAACTACACCTGAATCGAAGAAGGATACCTAGCGCACCAGCCCAGCAGAGAGACAACGTGAATATTAGTCAGCGCACTGACCCCCAGGTGCCCGGGGTGCCTCCCCAGCTCATGGAGTACGGTGACCTCACAACTGAACAAACCTCACGGCCCTCAGCTGCCCACACCGTGCATATCCGAGTACAAATCACGCGACCTGACCCAGGGAGCTTTTTGCAGGCAGATATGTTGATCCATATTACCAATATGGTGAAAAATTCCAGTCCCTGAAAAAAACCTCTTGGTTGTGCAGGGGTCGGGATTCTAAGCCCTGCAGAAGGCAACCAGCGTTAATTACTGGGTAAACACCACCTGCTGGACATGGCTCTCCTTGGGGGAAACATCCTGAAACTTTTTGCTTCCACCCCCCGCCTGTGCTGCCTCCCATGCTGGGCCTAGGATTCTGGACACTTCCCCGCTGTCTGGCAAGGGCAAGTTCCTCGCCATACCTGTAGAAGGGAGGGGGGGGGGAGGGGGGGGGGGGGGAAGTGGCGGGCACCGCACCCCTGGTTAACCCAGTCGGAAAGGTGTACTAGATAGCCGAGGGAGTGGGTGACCCTGGTTGCCAGGAGAAGCATAGGCACCTATGCTGCCCCTGTTGGCAACCCACTGGACCACATCCAAGACCTGACTGAGTAGGCCTGCGGGCATGAAGGCAACTGTGCTCAGGACGAGGGCCCCTCAGAGGGGCCATCCCAGAGTGGGCCCTACCCCACCCCCAGAGGGACCTGATCGAGGGGTGGGAGGGTGAGGTAGAGCCAGACGGGTGCATCCCAAATGATGTGCCCAGGTACGGAAGGCCTCCTAAAAGCATCGGGCCCTCTGCAGGAGGGAAGCCAGCGGGGACCCCAGGTGAGGAGCCGGGTCTCTGTTGAGTGGCCTGACCAGTGTGGGCAAGGGGTAAGCACAAGTGTTCTCCAAATGTGGAGTCCGCACTGACCCGGACATGGTGCATCAGGCCCTTCTGGCCCAGGGTAGACCCCGGTAAGGCACTCACCTGTGCCTACGTACACTGGGTCGGGGCTCCCACAACGGGGCGGGCAAGGGCAGTGGCCCAGCCAATGCATAAAGCAGGCTGGGGCACCATACAACCAGAGAGCCCAGGGCTCGGAGCCCTTTCCCTCTCGCAGTACAGAGCGACAGTGCACACGCCATCCATACAGATTGAGACTGGCACTGATGCCAGAGTACAAGGTTAGCGTAGACGGGCAGAGCCAGAAATGGATGGGGTTAGCTTCTCCAACCACTGGCATACACAATCAGGGCCAGGCGAAGAGGTTCCTATAAGAGGGCGCATATGGCCATAGTGACCGCGGTGCACACATTTATGCCCAAGTATTTCTTAATAGGAACAGAGCCTGTGAGCTCAGGTTAAACAAATTCTCATGAGCACCCTGCTGGCGGCTGTAGCCAAAGTGTCACCTGTGTTGGCAGGCGGGTGCGTGTGCCAGGGCATGCGTGCCTGGGAAATACCAAACACCCACACGTGTTTACCCTGCCCATGAGAGTTGCGCTAACAATATGCTAATAAAGGAAGCTGAGACTTATTAAGTCCAGTTGCATTAGTGGATGGCAGGGGAGCAACCTTATACTGTTTGGGTATCTTCGAACTCAGGATGACAAACCCGAACCGTTGATAACAGTAATTTTTTCATCACTGCCCAAGAAGTGCCACTTCGGTGAAGTGGGCATTTCAAGGTCAGGACTAGGTCTGGTGCCCTGTAAATTAGGGTTCATTCTATTGGTCCCAGGGCAACAGTACATCTGCATATTCCCCAGATGACTGCCATAAAACTCGGGCATCCAGAATGACAGATCCCTGCCATTTGGGGCCTGGTCGGATAGATGAGGAGGTTGGGGGGGAGGTTGTTAAGTTATTTACCTAGTTTAAAAAAAGGGGTACTCAACATCTGCAACTTAGGATATGTGGGACCAGTGTTGCTGGACCGTGTCTGTGCACTGGCAGAGGAATCTGGATGCCCAGGAGGATAACTCCCCGAGGAGGGGATGCGCACACCCTTACAAAATAGACACTGGTCTGTGGCTGATTCCCTGCTGAGAGTGACTATGCAAGGACAGGTTGGCTTGCCCCCGGTTTTCGTCACCGGTCTCAGGGACATCGAAGACCTCCAGAGGGGTGCTTGCATTGCAATCAGTAATCCCCTGAGGGGTGCCATCTGTTGTGCATACACTGTGCCAGGTTCTACCTGGCAGGAGAAGTGTGCATGCGGCATAAGGAAGAAGTCTTGACAGGTGCGGGGTAGCAGAGTACTACACACATGACTAGTGTGTGGCCCTCAAAAGTGAGGACCACTGCATCCCGAGATGGCTTGTGTAGTGAACGGATCACTATTGTGGAACCCCGCTAGGTTTTCTCTGAGATCGAATGTAAAGCATTTCTCTTGCGTGACACCTCATCTGCGTGCTCATTGTGTGCTGTGCCCATTCATAGGTTGAAACCCTCGTGGGTATGGGTACACTCCGTGGACTGTTGCACTTTGCCTAGTGTAGCACGACACTTGCATCTAAAGTGTTTGTCCGGAGTGAGCGTCCAGTATGCCTAAGGTCATAGCATGCTGGGCAGGTTACCTCAACCCAGAGGGGTATGGGAAACCAGGAATTGGTTGGCGCAACCTTGTGCCTCAGGGAACCCCAAGTTGTGTCCTTTTTTTGTGGGGACACGGCATTTAGGGTCTTGGAGGGTGTGGGGGGCCATTGGAGATTCCTGGGTAGGAGACAGTCTGAAGGCATGGACCTGGTAACTTGAGTACAATCGGAACCGTCTGGAGCAGATTAAGACAACATGCCCTTACGGAGCCTATCCATCCCGGAGGCAGTGGCGTAGCGTGGGGGTGCAGGGGGGGCCGGCCGCACCGGGCGCAACATCTGGGGGGGGGCGCGCTCGCAAGTGCTAAAATCCACGGGTTAGGGGGCGCAAATTACTTGCCTTGCCCCGGGTGCTGACAACCCACGCTACGCCACTGCCCGGAGGGGCTGAATTTGGTTACTATTTCGCAACACTGACTCGTCTGGCGGGCTGGGCGCCTCCGAGTCTGTCGGTGGGTTCCAGTGACCCTCCCCCTGTGTTTTGCAGACCTCGGCGCAATCCTCCTATTTGGGGCCTGAACGTCTCTGGCTTGTCGGCTGGCCTTTGTTTTTCCTGTCCCCCACATTAACCCCGACACCTGGGGAGTGTGACCTGGTCAGGAGCTACCAGGTGCCCAGGGGACAGTGCAATACCCTGTGGGTTCTGGTGGGGTGAGGGCAACTAGAGTGCTGAGTGGCAGGTGGAGGGCAGATTGGGACAGAGGGTGTCTGAAAACAGAAGGGCATCCACTTGCTAGTTATCAGGGCGCCGCATTATAGTGCCACAAGCAAGTGCGTGCCTAGGTGCGAGGTGGATGTGAGTCCAAGTGAGAATGAGTGAGTGCTAAGAGAGCACTGTGGTGTGGCTGGGTACCTAGGTTCTGCCAGGGAGGTCGTAGGATTGACATAGCACTTTAATAGCGTGGATGAGGCCGTAGGTCTGAGTGGGGTCCTGGGAGTACTGCAATATACATTTTTGCTGCTACTGCCAGCCCTGGGGCACTCCCTGAATTACACGTGTTACACTGATTGTGGGGAAACGCAAGGGTGGGCCTGGTGCGGACAGCAGGTGGGCATCTTATGTGGGGGGAGGGAATGTGCATTTCTCCAAATGTATATCCAGTGATTGACGTCTAACGTAGTGGGGCCTAAGATGTGTTGCTTTGTCCATTGAGGTTCAGGCCTACAATGTCCATTATAATGTGTGGTATGCGGACGGACGTATATGCGGAGATCACCTTGTAATTGAACTACATTGATCGTCTGTGTTTAGTTTACGTTTTCTATATGTACAAACTGTGTGAAGTCTCTTTTTGGGGTTGTTCAGCCGGGGTGTAGTGGAACTTGTGCTGTTGCTTTACACTTTGCTGCTGGGATAAGCCTGACTGCTCCGTGCTAAGCTACCCAAGGGTGAGCACAGGTTTCCTAGCAGGTGTACCCGACCACGCCAGACAGGAGTAACACGCTCCCCCTGGCTGGGCCTACTCTTTAGCCAACCAGACCGAGCTGCCTCCAGCACCACCGACAGCCCTTCTCCACCCTGCAATTTTCACCAGTCAATTTGGGCAGGCCAAACCTACAGAGGTTTATGGCAAGGAGGGGGCTGGGGGGGTGCCTGCTAATTGAACATATGTGCAGTGGCCACCAAATTGCAAATATTACGCCTCATTTGAGACTCAAAATGAGGGCGTTTACATGACACTGTTAATACCTCACCCCCACAGTATCGGTATTCACCGGGCCAAGTGCTTGCCTCAGTACTTAATTTGAGCTGGTGGTTTCTGGTGCTCGACACCGGGGCTTAATTGTTAACACCATCATTTATGACAGCTGCCACATGGTGGCGCTGTTTGTGTAATGTACAGATGAGCAGAACAACCGTTTATAAATAAATGTAAGATACATTAAAACAACTAATACTTGCCACCCAAACCATTTTTATATCTTGGGGACCTCAAAACAGTCCGAATTGTCACACTTTAGGAGTGTGATACTAGCTGTGTAGGAACTGAAAGTGGCTGCGTTGGCAGTGGGTGGTGCAAACGGTGGTGGTCTCCCAACTTGGGCCCTGGCATTTATCTTTTATTTTTTATTTTTATTTTTACAAACTAAGTACTGGCATGCCTCAACCCGAGCCAGGGCCCTTATAATCAGACTTCTCACAGCGCTTGCACCGAGGCGCTAGCTGAAGACAAAGCGCCTCCTGAGACAGGCCTTCCTCCAGGCACCGCGCGCCGAGCTGCCATCACCCGCCGCCCCTGGAATCCATCACTTGCGCCTCGGGACACCACTTAGAAAGCACTTGGGAAGCCTCCCGAGTCCATTAGCGGGACTCGCCATCTTGCTGTTCTGGCGGGTCCATGTCCCCGGCCGAGGAGACTGACACAGACGGAGGTGTCACTAACGGGAATAAATGGCACTTAGCGGATGGGGGGGCGGAGGGGGGTTATAAATATGGAGGAAGACGATCAAACAATGTAGCTGGGCAAAGAACACAGGGACCTTGCAAACAAGCTTTGGCAAAGCCAACAGGTCTCGCCTGTGACAGCCACTGGGGCTCTCAATGCCTTTTGTTGATGTTGTACATCATCTGCGCGAAAAGGCAATGCTCCACAGCACAAACCAAATGAAGGGAGGAAAAAAAGCACAACTATATGGCCGAATCATTTTGTAGGCATGCGTCACGATGCAAGTGCTATTTTTTTTCCATTTACTGAAATGGAAATTTATAAGACTGCAGGGGTGGGTGATTGAATCAATAGAAGAGCGGGCTGTGGTAGCGGGTGGGCCCCTAGGAGGGCTAGGGAGAAGCACATGGACGACAGAGCAATACACAGCATGGAAGGACAGAAGCACATGGACAAGAGAGCAACACACAGCATGGGAGGACAGAAGCACATGGACGAGAGAGCAACACGCAGCATGGGATGAGAGAAGCACATGGACGAGAGAGCAACACACAGCATGGAAGGACAGAAGCACATGGACGAGAGAGCAACACGCAGCATAGCAGGAGAGAAGCACATGGACGAGAGCAACACACAGCATGGGAGGAGAGAAGCACATGGACGAGAGAGCAACACACAGCATAGCAGGAGAGAAGCACATGGACGAGAGAGCAACACACAGCATGGGAGGAGAGAAGCACAGGGATGAGAGAGAGAGCACCACGCAGCATGGGAGGAGAAAAGCACAGGGATGAGAGAGAGCACCACGCAGCATGGGAGGAGAAAAGCACAGGGATGAGAGAGAGCACCACGCAGCATGGGAGGAGAAAAGCACAGGGATGAGAGAGAGCACCACGCAGCATGGGAGGAGAGAAGCACAGGGATGAGAGAGAGCACCACGCAGCATGGGAGGAGAAAAGCACAGGGATGAGAGAGCAGCACGCAGCATGGGAGGAGAGAAGCACACAGCATGGGAGGAGAGAAGCACAGGGATGAGAGCAACACGCAGCATGGGAGGAGAGAACCAGAGGGATGAGGGAGCAACACGCAGCATGGGAGGAGAGAAGCACAGGGATGAGAGCAACATGCAGCATGGGAGGAGAGAACCAGAGGGATGAGGGAGCAACACGCAGCATGGAAGGAGAGAACCAGAGGGATGAGGGAGCAACACACAGCATAGGAGGAGAGAAGCACAGGGATGAGAGCAACACGCAGCATGGGAGGAGAGAAGCACAGGGATGAGAACAACATGCAGCATGTGAGGAGAGAAGCACATGGATGAGAGCGGAGCACGCAGCACGGGGGGAGAGAAGCACAGGGATTAGAGCAACACGCAGCATGGGAGGAGAGAAGCACATGGATGAGAGCAACACGCAGTATGGGAGGAGAGAAGCACAGGGATGAGAGCAACACGCAGCATGGGAGGAGAGAAGCACAGGGATGAGAGCAACACGCAGCATGTGAGGAGAGAAGCACATGGATGAGAGCGGAGCACGCAGCATGTGAGGAGAGAAGCACATGGATGAGAGCAACACGCAGTATGGGAGGAGAGAAGCAGAGGGATGAGGGAGCAACACAGAGCACAGGAGGAGAGAAGCAGAGGGATGAGGGAGCAACACAGAGCATAGAAGGAGAGAAGCACATGGATGAGACACCAAGAAAGAGTTGAGGCGATAGAAACATGCAAGGGACACTGCAGGAAATACGTGCATTATATTACAGCTCTTAAGCAAAAAGAAAACCGCTCTTCCCTAAAAGTGAACAGTGGAAGGACAGAAGTAAAGATGCAATGCTGCAGGGGAGGGACAAACACAGGATGGACAAGCCAAGCCTCCAAATAAGAAGCAAGCAAATGAGATAAGAATAAAGCCAACCAATAGTAAGCAACGGGTGGGCTTTAAGGCCACTGTAAGTTCTCCATAAGTTGACAACAGAGTTCGCGCTGCTTGGTGTGCGAGACCTAAAGAGGAGGCTGTGTGGAGAAGAATGATGAACAATAAAGAGCGAGAATGGGCTGAGATAAAAGCCACTGACAAAGTCAGTAGGTCCGGCTATTGCAGAGGACTGAGGGAGTAGGAATACTGCACAGAGGCGGAATTAAGCATTCTCTGATGGTTTATGTTTTTGAAGGCATCGCCATGTGTTTGAAATAGGCAACAAAAGTAACAGGCAGGGTCAAACCCAACAATGCAAGCCTTGGCAATATGGTGGAATTCTTTTTTATTTTAAATGTATTACTGCAGATGTGTTTTATTTACTTAGTTCATATAGTAAGCTCATAAAACACACGACAAACTTAATTATGCAAATACCTTTTCTTTTAGCACATGCTAATTTCAGACAAGTTTCTTAAACGCTGTGTGGAGAGGCTTTAAGAAGGTGTGTCGTACATTTAAAAAATAGACCACAGCCCAATAAAATTTGAGTCAGGATAAAAGTCTTGGGGGAGAAAGCACATTCAGCATCCATCCTTATCCTGGACAGTGGAGACTGAATCCTCCAACTGCGACCCTAGGTTCATCCCCAGCCTGAGCCCAAGAAGGTCATGGTTTGTGGATGGATTTGTGAAAAGCACATCTATTGCAGAGTATGTTAGGCCAAAGAACGTTCGAGTGAATGCTGCCGAAGTGTTCTCTTTAAATGAAAGATTTCTCTGGGCACACTTAGTGCAAGAGTTATGCTATGAAAACAAAAATTCTACCACCCCCCACCCCCAAGCACAGAGTCCATATTTTAAGCTAAAGATGTAATTACATGTATAAGGAATTAAAGGAAAACAAGGCAAAGGAACGTCTTGGCCTACCTGCCCTGTCGCGGAAATGCACTTATTTTTCAGGTAAAAATGCCACGACTGGCTGTGCCAGAGAACCAATGACTGAACTGGGGGGGGCCACCGCGCCGTGCTGTATGCAGTAGTGGCTAGTAGCCTCAGGTGTGCGCTGAGCAGACCACTACAATGCAGTATATGCAGGGCCACTAGAGTAATGCGGCAGGAGAGGGACAAATTATGCAACACGGTTGAGTGAATTATACGGCAAGAAAAGGCAAATTTGCGGCATAATGTGGCACATTAGTATTACTTCGTTATTTAATCATTTTAAAACTTAGACACACTCTCTCTTGACATTGTCTGCACCTTATTAGTACCAATTTAACACTGAAATACAGCAGCAAGCAACAGAAAGGTGACCAGTCCAGCTTTGCAAAGGGCCGTCCACTCCACTGCAACACGTCACATTTTAGTACCTTTTGAACCATTTGAGCTAGAAACTTGTTAAAATCTGAAGATTATGCAGAAGATGATGGATTATGCGGCAAATGCTGCAAGTATATAATTATGCGAAAATCACAGCAGACGCACAACCGCATAATTAAGGTGGTCCTGATTGTATGGCAGCCTTCCTGACAAGTCAGTCGCCAAACTCCAAAAAGAGCAAAATTATGACACCATCTAATCTTTGCCCAAAGAAGCGGACAGCGGAGGTGCGTCAACCCCTGGACAAGAGCCAGGAGATGAAAAATGAAGCAATAGTTGCACTATCCTTTTATACAGCCAGCAGTACAGGGAGGGGAGGGGCGACGAGTGCACGTGTGTTTGGCCGGCCATTCGAGGTGGTCTAATCACACATGCACACTTAGATTTCTCTAGCCCGGCTGTGTTGAACAGCTGGGTTGGAGAAACCGCACAGACCACAGGGTTGTATCTAAGCGGCAGTCACTGCCGCTCAGACCAAACCTGACACATGCATGAAAGCAGTGCTGGGAGCCTGTGTTGGTGTCCTAGTGAGACCCTCCCACATCCAGTGAGATACCAGCATCAGGTCAGTCCTTCTTGAAGGCTCCTTCCTCTGGAACCTTCCCTTTAACTCTCTGCCCATGAATCAATCCCATAAGGTCTCTGAAACCGGCCGCTTCCAAGGACCTGACGCTGCAGACTCCAGAGACCCCTCTCCTTGTAATTCCTTTCCATGTAAATTATCCTCTACATGCTCCCTCCCTCACTCCTAATGCACTCAGAAGCCCCTGCGAGGCTGGCCTTGCACAGTGTGAAAATGGTAAATGACAGTAAAAAAAAAAAAAAATATTCAAAAATCACAGCGCTGCAAATTAATGGCAAACGCCTGCACTCCACTGTGTACGCCAGTGTCCCGGCTGCCCTCCAGTGTGTGTGCGCCAGTATCCCACCTGCCCTCCAGTGCGTGTGTGCCAGTGTCCCGCCTGCCCTCCAGCACGCGTGCACTGGTGTCCCGCCTGCCCTCCAGCGCGCGTGCACCGGTGTCCCGCCTGCCCTCAAGCGTGCGTGCACCGGTGTCCCGCCTGCCCTCAAGCGCGCGTGCACCGGTGTCCCGCCTGCCCTCCAGCGCGCGTGCACCGGTGTCCCACGTGCCCTCCAGTGTTTTGGGTAAAGCGCCTCCCCCCGAAGTGGGGGAGCGTGGCCCGTTAGGGGACGGGCCTCCGAGGCCCAATGCTCCCCTTACGCACCGGAGGTGCACAGGGCTGGCCAGGACTTCCACTCCCACGCCTCGTGAGGCGTGGGGGCGGAAGTTCATCCAGGTACAATCGTGGCGGCTGCGTTGGCCGCCGGCCGGATTCGATTGCCGCAAACCGGTGGGGGGCTATTTAAGAGCCCCCCCCCCAAGAAGGCTCGACCTTCTTTACCGTTTGCGGCGGCCGGGTGCATTGGGGGCCCGCAGTTGTTCCACCCGCCTCTCCTTAGTTTAAGTTGTGAAGTAAGGTTTTAAGTAGAAATTGAGGTATAAAAGTGACTAGAAACAACAGGGGGGGTCCCCAAGGTTGGGGACCCAGGAGGACACCAGGGATATGATCCTGAAGTTCTGAGCCAACCTGCGGATGTACACACCAGATCAAGGGGTAAGGGAGCACAGATCGCTGGGGGGGCCATGGGGCTCCAGCTCTTGGCCGCCCTGTTACACCCTGTGACTGATTGGTGTTTGGGGGGGGGGTGGAACCCTGAGCGTGAGGACAAGGAACGGTGTAGTCAGGGTAACCGCCCCTCCTAAGGATACAGGTGAGATATGGGTCACGTGTGTGGTCTGATGGTGGTTCAGGACAGGAAGGGATCCTGTCAGAAAGGATTTATGGTCACTAATTCTCATGACTTGTAAATATTTGTGGAATGTTCTTTATAATTGATTTATGACTTTATGCTGCAAAGATAAAAAGGTGTTAAATAAAAACCTCTTCCAACAAATAAGATTGTCGGTCCGTGTATAGCTGGTGGGGGGAGTGTGGGCTGTCTGGAGGCCTCCGGATCCTATCGTATCCTGCAGTGAGTGTACCAGTGTTCCACGTGCCCACCAGTGTTCCACGTGCCCACCAGTATCCCGCGTGCCCTCCTGTGAGTGCGCCTGTGTTCCTAAGTTGCCGCGCAGCCCATTTAGTTGTCAAGATTTACTGCAGCACCCCAGGATACCGCAGTGCACTACCCCAGGATACCGCAGTGCACTCGAAGTCTTGCACTCAGCAACCGTACATACAAGAACTGGCAATGCCAATAGACCGCACCTGGATTTTGACTCATATGCCATCACCAACAGGTGCCAGGCAGGCTGAGCTTGTGTTTCAGCTGCAACACGGCTCGGAAAGGGGCGGCTGCTGGCCACACTGACTCCCATCAGCAGACTGAAGCGGAGTGTGGCTGCCAGGGGTGGCAACGAGGCACCCTCCCATGAAAAAGAGAGGCAGAAACGGAACCGGTGAGCCTTACAAGGGAAAAAGATAAAGGATGGCTTCTTGTTCTATACGAGGCATTTACCAGATAATTGAATATGACAAAAAAGTGTGATGAGGAAATGGAATTTCCACACGGAAAATTACTGCTTTGAGACAGAATAATTTTCGAGCAGGCGGAACAATACATCAAAAACAGCCAATAGCATGAGGGGAGTGAACTGTTTACTCTTCTAGGCTGATCCCAGATGCGACTGACAAAATCTCAGACATTGTGCAGCATCGACCCAGCCCACCCTGCATGATGTAAACCAGCGGTTCCCCACCTGTTGACTTCTGACGAACCCCCACTTTATCATTACTGGAACCCGGGGACCACCACTGAATCATCATTGGAATCTGGAGGCCCCTCCCACTGAGTCATTACTGGGATATATTATATCATTGTCTAAGCAGTCACGGACCCCTCAAGGAGGCTTCACAGAACCCCAGGGGTCCCCGGACCACAGTTTGGGAACCACTGACGTGAACAAATATCACACAATGAGAGCTGTCCTGCCCACCCAGAACTAAGAGGTCCCCGTGTGCCTGTGACAGTCAGCAGGCACCCTAGCAGGAACTGCTGAATCTATGCTGCTGAAGTCAACATAACCAGTACTGGCTCTTTAATGCGCATTTCCATAGAGGAGCCCTTAATATGTGTGTGTTGTGATGTACAGAAAGGCTGAACTCCTCTTCAGCCAGACCTCAAGAGGAAACAGCACAGCTGCCAAGCAGGCCTCATCCAAAGCTGGCAAGGATGAAACTATGGTCTCAGCAGTTCCTGCCCCCCTCCTGGTTTCAGGAAGTAGATGGGGCATCTTTACCCCACGGTTTGCTCACTGTGTTTTGTTTTTTTAGCTCTTTACACTGTAAGTGACAGTCACATGGTAGAAGAAATCCAACCATAAAGTGTGTGTTGATCTGATCTCGGAATAGGACAATCCTGGCTAGGGAGGGTCACTGGGCATCAGACAAGGAGTGATGTGAGAGGTGGCTGTTGGTGGCTGAGACGGTCTCCTTCTGTAGTGTTCTTTGAAGAGATGAGTCCAACTCATAGATTTTAACAAACTGCACAGTCCTAAGGATTTGCGCTGTTGTCCCACATCCCGGATGCACAGATGGAAAAGGCCTGTTCTCTTTTTTTTCGTTTTTACAATTTTTAGTTTCCCTCTTGGTAGTTTCCAGGCTCCGGGTATTTAACAACTGACAGACATAACTTTATTTTATATTTTATTCAGCTGTCTAAGTTCTTGATATCCATGCCAGTGCGTTGCCAGGCTGTTTTTGGTTTTGTCGGTTTTGACAGTTGCATGCCTTTCTTTTTAAATGATTATTTTCAGAGAGTCTGACCATATTTCAATATTTCTATATGTGCCTCCGTGCCAGCAGGATTGGTCCTCCTGTGAGTTTCACCAACACATTCGTTTTTCGAACGGTTCCCATGGCATTGGCGCACTTGTAATGTGGGCCCATAAGCACTGTTTAATTTCAGCCGGTGGCAGCTGGTGGGGCCACCAGCACTTACTTTTCGTGACCAGCACTTAGGTCTCCAAATTAGACATTTACTGATAGCAAGAGGGAAAAAAACACAACACAAAGCGGAAATATAGTGAAAAAGAAAGAAGGAAAAACAGTCAAAATGGGAAGGAACCTGCACCACACTGGTGAGAAAGGGGAGCAAGTGTCTGATCGTAACCTGCACCAACCTGGTGAGGAAGGGGAGCGGGAGTCTGATCGTAACCTGCACCAACCTGGTGAGAAAGGGGAACGGGTGTCTGATCGTAACCTGCACCACACTGGTGAGGAAGGGGAACGGGTGTCTGATCGTAACCTGCACACCACACTAGTAAGAAAGGGTGTCTGGTTGTAACCTGCACCACACTGGTGAGAAAGGGGAACGGGTGTCTGATCGTAACCTGCACACCACACTGGTGAGAAAGGGGAACGGGTGTCTGATCGTAACCTGCGCACCACACTGGTGAGAAAGGGGAACAGGTGTCTGATCGTACCCCGCACCAGCCTGGTGAGAAAGGGGAACGGGTGTCTGATCGTAACCTGTACCATACTGGTGAGAAAGGGAAACGGGTGTCTGATCGTAACCTGTACACCACACTAATGAGAAAGTGCAGCGGGTGTCTGATCGTGCATTATAGAGGCGTGAGGTGAACGAAGGACTACACAGCTTTGGTATTCGGCGCACGGACATTTAATAGCACTGACCGGGCTTCTGAGCAGAGCTTTGGGCACCGGCACTCATTTAGAAATTCCATTATGTAATATTTAAGGCAAAAAGATGCTTGTGGCTGTACAATCTTGTGATTGTATAACTGTGTGTGTGTGTGTGTGTCTGAGGGGGTTAAGCATCAACTCTTTTCTGTCCCTCCCAGGGTGGTTTGGCTGGTGTCCAGGCTGACAGGAAGCAGTCTGTGGGCGGGGCGATCCGCACCTTCATCCTTCCGATGCCGATGATGCCCGCATCCTCTTAAGTGATCCTCGTGGACTCTTCCCTCTCGCCGCCCCTCCCCCTCATTTACATTTACTCGCCTTACTTCCGTGTGCGGCTAACACTGCGGGTCAGAAGAGGCTTTCGGCTGGGGGGGCATGGGGTGGGACTGGGCGCTCCCCCCCCCCCCATCAGAATAGTGAACGAGGAGTTACCGTGCACTGCGCCGGGGGAACCAGAAAGCAGCGCAGCCAGTGACCCTGGGCATGTTATAGAAAAACAAGAGTGCACTGAAGACCCTCTGAGCAGCTACAGCACAATCCGAGGCCGCCGGCTCAGTGCACTGCACACTACACAAACACACAGTCCGAGACCGTGCAAAGGTTCAGTGCACTGCACACTACACAAACACACAGTCCGAGACCGTGCAAAGGGCCAGTGAACTGCACACACACACAATCCGAGACCGTGCAAAGGGCCAGTGCACTGCACACTACACACACAGTCCGAGACCGTGCAAAGGTTCAGTGCACTGCACACTACACAAACACACAGTCCGAGACCGTGCAAAGGTTCAGTGCACTGCACACTACACAAACACACAGTCCGAGACCGTGCAAAGGTTCAGTGCACTGCACACTACACAAACACACAGTCCGAGACCGTGCAAAGGGCCAGTGCACTGCACACACACAATCCGAGACGGTGCAAAGGGCCAGTGCAACGCACACTACACAAACAATTCTAGACCATGCAAAGGGCCAGTGTACTGCACAATACACAAACCGAGACTGTGCAAAGGGCCAGTGTACTGCACACTACACAAACACACAGTCCGAGACCGTGCAAAGGGCCAGTGCACTGCACACTACACAAACACACAGTCCGAGACCGTGCAAAGGGCCAGTGCACTGCACACTACACAAACACACAGTCCGAGACCGTGCAAAGGGCCAGTGAACTGCACACACACACACAATCCGAGACCGTGCAAAGGGCCAGTGCACTGCACACTACACAAACACACAGTCCGAGACCGTGCAAAGGTTCAGTGCACTGCACACTACACAAACACACAGTCCGAGACCGTGCAAAGGTTCAGTGCACTGCACACTACACAAACACACAGTCCGAGACCGTGCAAAGGGCCAGTGCACTGCACACACACAATCCGAGACCGTGCAAAGGGCCAGTGCAACGCACACTACACAAACAATTCTAGACCATGCAAAGGGCCAGTGTACTGCACAATACACAAACCGAGACTGTGCAAAGGGACAGTGTACTGCACAATACACAAACCGAGACTGTGCAAAGGGACAGTGCACTGCACAAGCACACAATCCGAGACCGTGTAAAGGTTCAGTGCACTGCACACTACACAAACACACAATCTGAGACCGTGCAAAGGGTTGGTGTACTGCACAAACACACAATCCGAGACCGCGCAGAGGGCCAGTGCACTGCACACTACACAAACACAATTCTAGACCATGCAAAGGGCCAGTGCACTGCACACTACACAAACACACAATCCTAGGCCACCGTGTCAGGGCTAAGACCACTGCACACTACACAAACACACAATCCGAGACCCTGCAAAGGGTCAGTGTACTGCACACTACACAACCATACAACCCGAGACCATGCAAGGGGCCAGTGCACTGCACACTACACAAACCGAGACCATGCAAGGGGCCAGTGCACTGCACACTACACAAACCGAGACCATGCAAAGGGACAGTGCACTGCACAAGCACACAATCCGAGACCGTGTAAAGGTTCAGTGCACTGCACACTACACTAACACACAATCTGAGACCGTGCAAAGGGTTAGTGTACTGCACAAACACACAATCCGAGACAATGCAAAGGGCCAGTGCACTGCACACTACACAAACACACAATCCTAGGCCACCGTGTCAGGGCTAAGACCACTGCACACTACACAAACACACAATCCGAGACCGTGCAAAGGGTCAGTGTACTGCACACTACACAACCACACAACCCGAGACCATGCAAGGGGCCAGTGCACTGCACACTACACAAACCGAGACCATGCAAAGGGCCAGTGCACTGCACAAACACACAATCCGAGACCGTGCAAAGGTTCAGTGCACTGCACAAACACACAATCCGAGACCGTGCAAAGGTTCAGTGCACTGCACACTACACAAACATACAATCCGTGCCAGGGCTCAGTGCACCGCACACTAGACAGACACACAAGGGCCAGTGCACCGCACACTACACAATCTGAGACCATGCAAATGGCCAGCGCACTGCACACTACACAAAACGAGACCGTGCAAAGGGCCAGTGCACTGCACAAACACACAATCCGAGACCATGCAAAGGGCCAGTGCACTGCACACTGCACAATCCGAGACCGTGCAAAGGTTCAGTGCACTGCACACTACACAAACATACAATCCGTGCCAGGGCTCAGTGCACCGCACACTAGACAGACACACAAGGGCCAGTGCACCGCACACTACACAATCTGAGACCATGCAAAGGGCCAGCGCACTGCACACTACACAAAACGAGACCGTGCAAAGGGCCAGTGCACTGCACAAACACACAATCCGAGACCATGCAAAGGGCCAGTGCACTGCACACTACACAAGACGATACCGTGCAAAGGGCCAGTGCACTGCACAAATACACAATCCGAGACCGTGCAAAGGGCCAGTGCACTTCACACTACACAAACACACAATCTGTTCCAGGGCTCAGTGCACTGCACACTACACAAACACACAATCCGAGACCGTGCAAAGGGCCAGTGCACAAACACTACACAAACACACCAACACACAATCCGAGACTGTGCTAAGGGTCAGTGCACTGCACAAACACACAATCCGAGACCGTGCAAAGGGTCAGTGCACGGCACACTACACAAACACACAATCCGAGACAATGCAAAGGGCCAGTGCACTGCACACTACACAAACACACAATCCGTGCCAGGGCTCAGTGCAGTACACAAACACACAATCCCAGACTGTACCAGGGCTCAGTGCTCCGCACACTAGAGAAACAATGCAGGACCATGTCAGGGCTCAGTGCCCTGCACATTATACTATCACACGTGTGCATTGAGGACCCTGTGTGCAGTATACAATGGCAATATAATGGTGCCGCCTCACTACAATCCAACACCGTGGCAGGGATCAGTGCCTTGCATACTGCACAAACATGTGTGCACTGAGACCCTGTGACACCACCCAGTACGATCCAAGATTGTGCCAGGGATCCTGCACTGCACACTATACAAACAAAAGTGTGCACTGAGGAACCTGTATGCAGTACATCCTAGCAACACAAACGTGCAGAGGACCCTGTGCACAGCACAACCATGCACCGAGAGTCGTGCACAGCACAATCGAGCAACACAAACGTGCACCAAGAACCATGTGCAAAGCACACCTTAGGAAAAAACTTTGCAGCCCCAGTACAATCAGAGACCATGCCAGGGCTCGGTGCACTGTACACTATAGAAACACACGTTTGCACTGTGGACTGTGCACAGCACACCGAAGAAATACAACTGTGAGTCAATATCCCATGAGATGCACATCCTAGCGACTCCTCCATACAGCCACAGTACAATCCGAGACCATGTCAGGGCTCCTGGCAGTGCACACTATAGAACACACATGTGCACTAAAGACTCTGTGCACAGCACAACGTACCAATATAAACGTGCATCAAGGATCCTGAGCACAGCATACCCTAGGAGCACTAATTTGCAGTGTGGACTCTGCACAACTGTGCAGCAACAGTACAATCCAAGACAGTCCCAGGCCTCAGTGCACTGCACATTATGTGGACACCCTTGTGCATCAAGGACCATTTGAGCAGCACAGCCTAGCAACCCTGCGTGCACTGACGACCCTCTGAGCAGCACACCCTACCAATGCAATGGGGCAGCCATAATGCCTTCCACGATCCTACCAGGACTCAGTGAACCCCACATTACAGAAACATGTAAGAAATTGTTTTTTGATTGGGGGTGGAGGGAGGGGAACTATTCTCAGGCAACAACCACAATCTTTTTCAGGGTGAACCACAAAAGCCTCTAAATGAACTCTTTGGTAGCTTGGAACAAAAGCAGTGAGGCTTAACTGAGGTACTGTGTTAGTTATTTATGCAGCACACAAACAGTAACAAAGTGAAAACACAACACAAGCGATATCCCACAGCAAATTAAACAAGCATTTGCAATGCAGTGGGTCTCTCGTTTGCTCAAGTTAGAGCTATTATTGCTGTAAATTCCTCACTGGACTTTTCTTGCCACATAAATTGAAAATGAAAAGTAGAACAGTTGACAGAAGCATGTCAATTCAATGCGCCAGGGCCATCATGAGCGTGAGGGTTATTGGCTCCCTGCGTCAATGTCTAGAAAGGATTGCTGCTCGGATGAAAGGCAAACCGGAGAAGGCCATCACTCACTGTAACAGGAGGAAGCGTGACGCAGTGTGATGGCCAACAAAATTGTTCACTTAATGAAATCACTTGGGAGGGAACTCAGCACACAAAGGAGGGACAAACTTCTAACCCACCCCTACATATGGTTCTGGAAAGTTCCTTCCTTCCCCTTTATTCCTCTGACCAGGCTCCAAGATGTCAAGGGTGACAGAAGGCTGGTGTGAAGTTTCTGTCTGAGCATGCTGAGACAGTCCTTTGAAATGTATGTGGGGCAGTGAACAGCTCCACCCCTCCAATCCTGGCAGGATGGCCCTCTTCCAGCTACAACCAGGTCTTATTCACTGTCTGGGGCCAATATGCATTCCTCATAACGTTTATGGCTGTAAAATACCAACTGTTTTCAAAATTGTAATCTAAAATCCAACAGCACCACGAAAGAGGATTTGAATTTCTATTCACGATTCCAAACATGATATTTCTACCTGCTCCAAATGAAAAAAGTTAGCACTTATTAAATGTAATAAGGTAACAAATGTTATCCGATGAGAATGGTAGTCCTCACAGTACTGAAAAATGAACTTGGGAGTTTTTCACTGCCAGCACATGTAAAACATAAAACCACATGCACTATCTTTTAAATACAAAGCACCCTCCCCTATGGGCTATTTATTGCCTACCATAGGGGTGACATATGTATTAAAGAGGGGGGTTTAGGCATGGTAACAGGTTTATTTTGTTAGGTCTAATTGGCAGTTTAAAACTGAGGTATCTGTGTAAAGTAAAGCAAACCCTAGCAACAAAACTGTGTATTGAGGACTGTGCACAGAACGCCCTAGGAACCCAACCTTGCAGTCACAGCACAACTTAACACCCTGCCAGGGCTCAGTTCACTGCACATTACAGAAACACGTGTTTTGAGGGCTCTGTGCACTGCACACCTTAGAAAAACAAACCTGCATTGCATACCCTTTGAGTGGTGCACCCTAACAACACGTGTGTGCAGAGGACCCTGTGCATTTCACACCGTAACACCACAACTATACATCCAAGTCTCAATGGACAGCACGTTATAGCAGTACAACTGTGCATCTCGGGCTAGGGGCACCGCACATAACCAAAACACCACTATGTACCAGAGACCCTGCACACAGCGTTCCATGGCGGCACAACTGTGCATCCAGGATCCGGTTCATGCAGTAGCAACACAACCATGCATATAGGATCGATTGCAAAGCACATTACAGCAACACAGCTGTGTCACCAGGACCCAGTGCACACAGTAGCAACACATCTGTGGGTATGGGACCCAGTGCAAAGCACATTACAGCAACACAGCTGTGTCACCAGGACCCAGTGCACACAGAAGCAACACATCTGTGGATATCGGACCTAGTGCAAAGCACATTACAGCAACACAGCTGTGTCACCAGGACCCAGTGCACACAGAAGACGCAACACAACTGTGGGTATTGGACCCAGTGCAAAGCACATTACAGCAACACAGCTGTGCCACTAAGACCCAGTGCACACAGAAGACGCAACACAACTGTGGGTATTGGACCCAGTGCAAAGCACATTACAGCAACACAGCTGTGTCACTAAGACCCAGTGCACACAGAAGCAACACAACTGTGGGTATTGGACCCAGTGCAAAGCACATTACAGCAACACAGCTGTGTCAACAGGACCCAGTGCACACAGTGGCAACACAACTGGGGGTATCGGACCCAGTGCAAAGCACATTACAGCAACACAGCAGTGCACCCGGGACCATGTAGACACCGCACTCTGGAAACAAAACCAGGATTCCATGCCCAGGACATCAGTTTACCGGAAGTGCATCCGTGACCCCAGGCAGCGCCCCCTCGACGACGCACACGGAGGCCTGCATGCACGAGCACACCATCGCAGCAAAGGTGCAGAATCAGAACTCACAACACAACTGTGCACCCAGGACCGCAACTCAACGGCTCAATGATGACCCCCTGACACTGCCCAGTGGGGAGCCTGTCCGACAGGCTCACAGAGTTTTAGACGCTGCACATCAGGCAATGCTGTGCATCAACCCCCTGAAGAGTTCAGTCCTTTTCAGAGGAGTGTATAAAGAGCATCGCACATGATGGTGAGAAGCCCCGCTGTAGAGTTTTGGTCACTGCTTAACAGTGGTGTTTTTCCATCTTCCTGGAAGGGGCACTTTACCAGTGCCATTTTTAACAAGCACTGGCAAAGACGACAGAATTGCTTCTATATAGAACAGGCACAATGAGACAAGACGTACAGGCAGATATGGAGCCCACGAACAGAGCACAGGACCTGATGCCTACACAGACAACAAGCACGTTCACAGGCCAAACGTCACATTCTTCTTGAGTGACGCTGACCCCAGGGGCCACTCTATGAGGGATAGCTCACTGGTTGAGGGGCCACCCCCAGTGAGAACTGGCATGTACTTCAGTCCTACAGTCTCTGATCAAGCTCGTTCCCAAATCAGGCAGCAATATCTGGGCTTTGCTGCAGGCAACTGCAACTCTGGTCTGGGAATTTCATGCTCAAACAGATCATTTTCTACACCGCATCATGTAGTCTGGCATTTCAAAATACTGAAAAATCACTTACTTTGCTTTACTGTTTTCAACAGAATTGCACAACTCCTCTGTTGGCATTCTGCAAGGTGGCAGATAAAAAAAATGGAATCTTGGCACACAAAATGTTAATTGTATTTGACTCCGTTTTCTCATTAGCATATGTTTACACTTCCATCCTGACAACTGCTGTTTGATAAGTTGTAAGTGTATGCGACATTGTGAGATGCTCAATACGTTGACTGCAGACTGGCTGCAATCACGCAGGGCAGCCATAGATACTCAGTCTGGTATAGAAAATTCTTCCATCAAAACGTAGCCCCCTTTTTTAAAGGGTTGGCAGAAACAAAACGAGAGGAGCCCCAGTGCTGCGTCTAAGCTGCAGTCCTGAATAGGCAGGCTAGCGCGAGAGACGAGTGTCACAACACACAATTCAATGTGACACACTGGGATTCTTCCATTAATACGTGAAAAATACCCGAGAAGGATGAACGGCGAAGCCTGCATTCTCCAAACCGCACTACCAAGACAAGACTGCTCTAATGCACAGCATCTGGCCTCTTGGCGCTAGAAACATGCGTAATGGCAATACAAAGAATAAAGCGGGACGGGTGAGCCTCACAGTTACGGAAACATAGAAGAAAAGGACACTGCGGTTGTAAAAGGAAACAAACGTCATGTCATATATGTATCCACATTTTTATTTGGCGCGTGTTGTGTCCCATCTGCTTGCTAAAGAACCCCGGGATCGGTGACAGACCTTCCAGCGACATACAGGCTATGACGCAAGCCTGGGGAGAGGTTTAAGAAATCGGGTTATTAGTTGTGAAGTTGAGAGTCGCAAGTCCACAACTGTATTACTGGGAATACAGCACCCCATTGTAGCGCTTGACGCTCTCAGGGTATCGAAGAGGAGCAGTCCAAGGTCTATCCAGGGGATGGGGTAACCACAGCCCGCAGCTGGGTCCAGAACCGCATAAACACAATATCCCCACCCTTACCATATACATCATCACAATTTAAGGGAGAGCCATTTTAAAGAAGGCAGACCTACTGGCTTTGTCAGGGTCACCACAATAATACAAATAACCATGTTGTCCTTTGATAAACAGGGGGTTTCGGAAAATATAAGGGAGGCCTACTGGCTTTGTCAAGGTGTCATCACATGAACAGAATCAGCTAGGCGTGATGTCTGAAACTTATAATACCATTAAACTCCATCTGCACAAGATGGCGGGTTTTAAGGGTGCACGGCCAGAGGACCCGACTTCACCCACCCTAGGTACCAGGCTTCGAAGTGCACCGAGTTCAGTAAAGAGCTGCTGCCCAGGGGACCAGGGATTCTAGTGTCAGGTAACCCGCCGCTTACACCCAAGACTGCCCTTCCCGCCTCTGGCGCAGGGGACTTTTCGGAGACAAATTATAAAAAAACAAAACAAACAAACAAAAAAAAAAAGCACTTTTGGCCCTGGGGAAACGCTGCTCAATATTGGACGCAGGCAGCTGTACATTTGCTGATTAAAAACTCAAAATTCCGCCTGTGTGGCAGAACAAGTCCTGATGTGACGTCCGGGCCTGGCCATGAGCTGCGAGCATCCCTGGGAAGAGGGTCTGGGCGTGCCGCCATCTCACTTAACACACAGGGACACAAGAGCAGGTGGGTTCACCTGTACAGGGGGTCCAGGGTCCCCCCATGGTGGCCAGCTCCCGCCGCCCCTCTGTCTGTGCCATTTCCAAAGATACCACAGAAACCACACAGAGTCAGTGCACTTACCAGAGGCCCTCCGCGCAAAACCAGCTTCGTGACCTTAGCAGAACAGAAAACCTATGGTATATAGCACCCTACCACCCCCTCCTCAAAACAAAAATCATCAAGGGGTTTACCACTCGGAGCTAGGAATCATTCTATCACACGGGAAACGTGAAACACAGTCTGGCCCTGCAAGGATTTCAAACCGCTAGTCGCAGTCACATATCTCCGAAGCAGGGGCCGTAGCCCGCTGAGCTCTCTCTGACTTGAAAGGTGTGGGCAATGGGTGCTCGAACCTTTCACTGGCAGAACCACGTGAGTGACTATTCGGAGCTCTCCGCGGCAGGTGCACGAACCCAGCGAGTTACCACACTGAGATCAGAACTGATGAGTTACAGGCTCCGCGGTTCACTGGTGTAGAGCACTGCAGCGCACTGAGGTCACTGGAACTGTGATATCTGGCTTACAAGGTAGGCATGCCTGAAATAAATGCACGATGCCACGCGGCGGTGCGGCAGGTGCAGTGGCACACGGACCCACCATACTCTGATCACTACGGTATTTTACTGCCCAAAGAGCAGCGAGAGGGCTCCTAATCACCCAGAAACATTCAGTACATCTGGTATGGCTTCGCCCCCTTCATGCCCTAAAACCTCACAAGCGCCTAGAGGCAAGCTGGCCTACTTGTTAGCTATCCACACACGATGGGCGGACAGTGGTGCACAGAGCAAGGCATGGGGCGCTTCTTCGGAGACTCAGACCCCACAAACAGTGCAGCCAACAATTATACATAGCACTAACGTGCAACAATATCTTATCTCATTCTGTACAAAGTATGGGTGTCCGCAATCCCTGTATATAACACTCTCTCTTTTTTGTTCATAATCGGCTACTTCTGACGCAGCCAGTCAAAAATTATAGAGATATTACATCAGAACTCAACTGTAATAACATTTTACAGTGGAGGTCGGAGTCACAATGCCTGCTGTCAGAGCCAGCGAGCCAGAGGGAGAAGCAGGCCAGGCCATGACATAATTAAAACCACTGCTGAAAGGACAATTGCAAAGCACTGGTTTCTTTCTTCTATACAGCGCCAAGCAGAAGGTAGATATACATGACAACACCTTTATTGTTGGCACTCCTTGGGGAACTAGAAAAGTTAGAATATTTCTACTGCATTTTAAAAAAAAAAACACAGACATTAAACTGTTTCTAATATCTTTTTGCAACAAATATCTAACTGTTTTTTTGTTGCGTTTAATTTTGCACTGGAGATTATATTCTTACTCTTCATGCTTGCAAGCTTGCGCTCACATATGACTAAACTATGCACCGAGTAGTTTGCGGTAAAGGTGATTGAGTGACCATGTATTATAAGGAATAAAGTACCCCGCCATACATAAGGATACCGCAGGTCACCTCTGAAATTCATGACCTTAGATAAGAACTCTTTCGTTGGCCTTTTTCCTCCACGTAACTCCTTGGTGACTCGCAATGTTATGAGAATGTACGGTGTGGGGTACTTTATTCCATATATATTAGGTTTTATGTTGAGGACAGTGGAGCCGAACCACACATGGAGGCTGTCACTGTCAAATAAATACATATATACGTGGGTGCAGTCACATTTCCTTTAGGACTATGTAGTGCTTGTTCCTATCTGATATCAGTGCTAGACAGAGCTGCAATCTTGCTGTCAGGTCCCCCTCTGCACAGGGTGACCAGTAGAGATAAAACAAAGCCCCCGAAGTGCAGGATTCTGACACACTGGGGAAGACACGGTAACAACAGGGCAACACCGCGATGCTAACACAACTGCGGGGCTGAGTGGGGACCCGGGGGTCTGTAGCACTCATCCACTGACATCCACTGACTGATGAGACATGAGGATCAATCGCAGGGCACGGAGAGCACACTAGAGGAAGTCTTGGGGGGAGGGGGGTGTACAGCATCCACCGACAGGCACTGAAAATGGGCAGGGTAAACAGGAGAGGGGAGTGAGGGTGAGCTCAGGGTCCTGCAGGGCACCGACTCTCGGGCATCCTGCCACCACTGATCAGAGGGTCAGCTATGAGGAAGCGGGTTAACAAGGAGACCCTGCCCAGCACTGACTCCAGAGCATCATGTAAGGGATGAGTGAGCTCGCTCCACGGAAAGGGGTTAACAAGGAGGCCCTGCACAGCACTGACTCCGGAGCACCCATGTACCATTAGAAAAGTGTGAGCTGTGGGATAACAAGGGTACCCTGCACAGCACTGACCGTTGACCCGCTGCAGTCAGCCACCGAGGACACAGCCCGAGTGCCACTGCTGGAGAGGAGCACAGGCCCCAGAACGGCGACGGACCAGCAGACACCAGGGAGTGTGAGATGAAAGGAGGAGCAGCAGCATGTGACCGCCGCCCGGAGAGGGGTCTAGGAGAGAGGCAACCGAGAGACACCGCGCCCCTTATAACGCAATGCAACGTATAGTAGAAAACACAGCAGCGGAGGGTGATGAAAGGAGGAGCGGAGGGTGATGAAAGGAGGAGCGGAGGGTGATGAAAGGAGGAGCAGCGGATGTTAGGAGGCGGAGAAGCGGGGAATGGGGGGCAGCGAGTGATAGGAGGAGCAGCGGGTGAAAAGGGTGGGAAGTAGCGGATGTTAAGAGGCGGAGAAGCGGGGGATGAGAGGGGAGGCAGCGAGTGATAAGCGAGGGACCAGCTGAGGGGGACAGGAGGTGCAGCGGGTGATAAAAGGGGGAGCAGCAGACACCAGGGACTGTGGGATGAATGGAGGAGCAGCTGATGGTAAGAGTGGAAGCAGCGCATGATGAGAGGAGGAGCAGGGGTCTTAACAGGAAATGAGGATGGTGACAGGAGTAGCAGCGGGTGATAATAGGGGGAGCAGCGGGTGATGAGAGGGGGAGCAGCAGCCACCAGGGACTGTGGGATGAAAGGAGGAGCAGCTCGGTGGTAAGAGAGGGCGCAGCGGGTGATAAGAGGGAGAGCAGAGGATGATAAGAGGGAGAGCAGCAGCCACCAGGGACTGTGGGATGAAAGGAGGAACAGCGGATGGTAAGAGAGGGCGCAGCAGCGGATGGTAAGAGAGGGCGCAGCAGCGGATGGTAAGAGAGGGCGCAGCAGCGGATGGTAAGAGAGGGCGCAGCAGCCACCAGGGACTGTGGGATGAAAGGAGGAGCAGTGGGTGGTAAGAGTGGAAGCTGCAGAAGACGAGAGGGGGAGCAGCGGGTGATGAGAGGGGGAGCAGCGGGTGATGAGAGGGGGAGCAGCGGCCACCAGGGACTGTGGGATGAAAGTAGGAGCAGCGGATGGTAAGAGTGGGAGCTGCGGAAGACGAGAGGAGCAGCAGCGGGTGATGAGAGGAGGAGCAGCGGGTGATGAGAGGAGGAGCAGCGGGTGATGAGAGGAGGAGCAGCGGAGGGTAAGAGTGGGAGCAGCGGATGATAAGAGTGGGAGCAGCGGAGGGTAAGAGTGGGAGCAGCGGGTGATGAGAGAGGGCGCAACGGGTGATGAGAGGAGGAGCAGCGGGTGATGAGAGGAGGAGCAGCGGGTGATAAGAGCGAGAGTCGCGGGTGATGAAAGGAGGAGCAGCGGAGGGTAAGAGTGGGAGCAGCGGATGATAAGAGTGGGAGCAGCGGGTGATGAGAGGAGGAGCAGCGGGTGATGAGAGGAGGAGCAGCGGAGGGTAAGAGTGGGAGCAGCGGGTGATGAGAGGAGGAGCAGCGGGTGATGAGAGGAGGAGCAGCGGAGGGTAAGAGTGGGAGCAGCGGGTGATGAGAGGAGGAGCAGCAGCCACCAGGGGGTGTGGGGTGAAAGGAGGAGCAGCGGGTGGTAAGAGTGGGAGCAGCGGGTGACGAGAGGAGGAGCAGCGGGTGATGAGGAGGAGCAGCAGCCACCAGGGGGTGTGGGGTGAAAGGAGGAGCAGCGGGTGGTAAGAGTGGGAGCAGCGGGTGACGAGAGGAGGAGCAGCGGGTGATGAGGAGGAGCAGCAGCCACCAGGGGGTGTGGGGTGAAAGGAGGAGCAGCGGGTGGTAAGAGTGGGAGCAGCGGGTGACGAGAGGAGGAGCAGCGGGTGATGAGGAGGAGCAGCAGCCACCAGGGGGTGTGGGGTGAAAGGAGGAGCAGCGGGTGGTAAGAGTGGGAGCTGCGGATGACGAGAGGAGGAGCAGCGGGACGGGTGGGGCGGATAAGATGCGGAGTCCGACACAACGAGGAGCAGCTGCAGGATGAAATGAGGAGCCGCGGCGGGAGGACCCCGCAGCGCCCTCGGGCCTCACCTGCCTCGGTCTCCGGTCCCCGCCGCTCCGCACCGGGCACCGACCTCCCGCCGCCGAGCTCCGGCCACACTGCGCCCCGGAGCCCCGGCTGACAGCTCGGAGCCCCGGGACACGCCCCGCGCCGCGCTATTGGCTCAAGAGGCGGTGACGTCAACGCCGAACCCTCCTCTCACACGTCACTGCCACCGTCCCGGAGGGAAAGGAAAGAGAGGAGGGACAACGGGGAATCCCTCCTGAGGGGCCTGGCCGGCCCGTCAGCGGCGAGCATGGGAAGGGCATCGACAGAGAGGGCGGACCACGGAGGTGGGCGTGGCCATAGATGGCCCGGACAGGACTGGAAGTACCCTGCGCAGAGCATAGACACTGAAGACACACTACCGGCTCATGCCAGACGGCATCCAGAGCTGGACGGGGCTGCAAGAGCCTGGCACTGAGCATAGACATCAAAGACACACTACTTGCTCATGTAAGACAGATTACTGTCATCCAGAGCTGGGCAGGCCTGGAAGAGCCTGGCACAGAGCATAGACACTGAAGACACACTACCGGCTCATGCCAGACACACTGATCTGTCATCCAATGCTGGGCGGGGCTGGAAGAGCCTGGCACAGAGCATAGACACTGAAGACACACTACCGGCTCATGCCAGACACACTGATCTGGCATCCAATGCTGGGCGGGGCTGGAAGAGCCTGGCACAGAGCATAGACATCAAAGACACACTACTTGCTCATGTAAGACAGACTACTGTCATCCAGAGCTGGGCAGGGCTGGAAGAGCCTGGCACAGAGCATAGACACTGAAGACACACTACCGGCTCATGCCAGACACACTGATCTGGCATCCAATGCTGGGCGGGGCTGGAAGAGCCTGGCACAGAGCATAGACATCAAAGACACACTACTTGCTCATGTAAGACAGACTACTGTCATCCAGAGCTGGGCAGGGCTGGAAGAGCCTGGCACAGAGCATAGACACTGAAGACACACTACCGGCTCATGCCAGACACACTGATCTGGCATCCAATGCTGGGCGGGGCTGGAAGAGCCTGGCACAGAGCATAGACATCAAAGACACACTACCGGCTCATGCCAGACACACTGATCTGGCATCCAATGCTGGGCGGGGCTGGAAGAGCCTGGCACAGAGCATAGACATCAAAGACACACTACTTGCTCATGTAAGACAGACTACTGTCATCCAGAGCTGGGCAGGGCTGGAAGAGCCTGGCACAGAGCATAGACACTGAAGACACACTACCGGCTCATGCCAGACACACTGATCTGGCATCCAATGCTGGACGGGGCTGGAAGAGCCTGGCACAGAGCATAGACATCAAAGACACACTACTTGCTCATGTAAGACAGACTACTGTCATCCAGAGCTGGGCAGGCCTGGAAGAGCCTGGCACAGAGCATAGACACTGAAGACACACTACTTGCTCATGTAAAACAGGCTATTGGCATCCAGAGCTGGGCAGGGCTGGAAGTGCCAGGCATAGAGCATAGACATCAAAGACACACTACCGGCTCATGTCAGACAGACTACTGGCATCCAGAGCTGGGCAGGGCTGCAAGAGACTGGCACAGACACTGAAGACACACTACCGGCTCATGTAAGACAGACTACTGGCAGTCAGATCTAGGCAGGGCTGGAATAGCCTGGCACAGAGTGTAGACACTGAAGACACACTACCTGCTCATGTTAGACAGACTGATGGCATCCAGAGCTGGGCAGGGCTGCAAGAGCCTGGCACAGAGCATAGACACTGAAGACACACTACCTGCTCATGTCAGACAGACTGATGGCATCCAGAGCTGGGCAGAGTTGCAAGAGCCTGGTGTAATGTCGGCGAATCTGCTGACATTAAAACCGCTGTGTAGAAATAATTGGAGACACACAGATTTTTATATCGCACCAGCGGTCTTGTCCGCGCCGGGTGCAGCGGCAAGATAACATTACGGACGCGACCACAGGATCGCTCCGCCACCCAAGCTTTTTCACGCCACGGGCAATGCCCTTTTTATTTATATACTCGCCCTGACTATACCAGGGCTAAACCACATTAAAACGTAACAAACGTGGGTAGCATACACACGTGGGGCTTACTACAAACCTCCACTCAGGCCACCCCCACACAAATGGTAGCGTCCCAGTACCAGTTCCATCACTGGTACGCAACACTACATTCCTCCCAAAAAATCAAACGAAAAAAACAACATAGGCATATATATATATCACACGTCAACGATATGGTCTCGCAGCTTTGCAGAAGTAGGAGGGTTGCTGCGCAAATTGTACTTGGCAGCGTTAGACCTTCCTGGGATAGAGTTCTGTCCAGAGTCTCTGCAGGAGTCGTCATTAGAAACAGGGACCAGCCCGGCATCTTCCAAAACAGGCACACTATGTTCTCTACTAGGAACTTCGCCCAGTATGGACCCATCATCATCATCCAGAACTGGGGAGCCTGGACTTGGAGAATCACCGGCTTTAGAACAGAACTTTTTGAACACGTAAATGTTACGGGTGACAACAACAGATCCACGCTGTGCTACAATAGAGGATCCTTTTCGATGAATGACAGTTCAAGGAATTGTATAAAAAGGCATTCAAAACTTGCTGCCAGACAACGTTTCTTTCAGCAGTACTTTGTCACCTGCTTTTAGGCCAGAACTCACAGCTCGCCTTTTGTGACTGGCATAGTTGTTGGTGGCCAAACGTCGCTTAAAAACTTGGTTTTCATTTAGAGTAGGGAGAACCCAAGATCGGGGATGTGGGATGGAATCAACCATTGCTCGCCCAAAAACTACATGCCAGGAGCTCGGTTGGTAGTGGAGTGGGGAGTCTGGCAATAGTTGCGTAGGAAAGAATAAATGGCATAGTCACTTGTCTGACCACTCGCATGAGCAATGCGAATGACCTTATTGAGAGTTCTCATGAAACGTTCCACTTCCCCATTGGCTTGAGGCCACCAGAGTGTGATCCGACCATATCGAATTTATGTGTTCTTAAAATATTCAGCCATTTCCCGACTCTGAAAAGGTGGACCATTGTCAGTTTTGATTTCAGCTATGAGACCCTGGGTGGTTACAATTTTCTCCATCCAAGAGATTACTACTTCAGCCGTGAGAGACGGTATGATTTCCGCCTCGGGGTACTTGGAGAAATCGTCAATTAACACCATGGTGTGGCTACCTTCTGGGAGACTCCCGAAATCAAGACTGGCTGACACCCAAGGAGCATCAAGGCTAGGTTCAGTCTCAACTGGAACAGGACAGCTCGACCCACCAGAGGCTTGACACCACACACACGACCTCACTACTTCTTCGACTTGCTCATCAATGAGAGGAAACCACACCTTAGACCTTAGTCTGCTCTTTGTCTGCTATGCAGACAGTGAAAAGCAGCACGGGGTTCCAAGGGGCCCCAGGACTCCCCTTACCGCCAGCCTCTTCCTGGCGGTGCAAACCGCCAGAAACAGGCTGGCGGTAGGGGAGTCATAATCCCCAGGGCAGCGCTGCTTGCAGCGCTGCGCTGGCGCATTATCACCGCCGGGGCTAAAACGGCGGGAAACCGCCGGCCCCGGCAGTGCGACCGCGGCGGTCTCCGTACCGCCAGCCTGTTGGCGGTACAGACTCCACTTTAGCCCTGGCGATCTCAGACCGCCAGGGTCGTAATGACCCCCATAATGTTTTAATAAAGGGGCAGTTGTAGACAAATAGCCAGTTGCTGAGGGGAGATGCTGAAGGAATTAATTCCTGTCTCAGTGGTTCCCAACCTTTTTACTTCTGTGGACCCCCACTTTATCATTACTGGAACCCGGGGACCCCCAATGAATCATTCTGTTAATCTGGGAACCCCCTCCACTGACTGCTGGGACCGAATCTGTTAATATTATTAAATTTTCCAAGCAGTCGCGGACCTCCAGAGGAGGTTTCGCGGACCCCCAGGGGTCCCCGGACCACAGGTCGGGAACCACTGCTGTAGTTGCTCTGATTACACCATAGGATATGTGGGCTAATACACATGGCTTGGTATAATTAAGCCTCAGCAAACTAGTAAAGCCATATAAGTTAGGCGACTGACAACCTATGGATTTTTTGGATATGGAATAGACTGATAGGTTAAAAATATGTGCTCACTTATGATCAAGCATATCTAACATTTACTTTGATTTGGATGTAATCTAATTAGTTGTAAACAGTAATTGTGATCATAGTAATTTATTGATATTGCTATATATTTTGTTTATAAAGCACACAATTGCCCATAGGCGTCCTGGCGCTATTGTCTGCCATTCATCATAATCTGTTGAGCTAGTTAAGAGGCAGAGAAGTAAAAAACAGGTTTTAGGTTATTTTCTGAAGCTCAGGGCCATGGGCTGGTCTCTGAGGTGCCTGGACATTTTATTCCAGGGTTTACGGGTGGTGGAGATAAAACCTCGGCGACTCCTAGATGTTTTATTAGTTTTAGGGGTCTCAACTGTTCTTGAAGTAGCAGAATGAAAGGCTCAAGTAGGGGTGTGCCATTTAAACTATATTTTGAGGTCCTCAGGGCCTGTATCATGGAGGTATTTGTGGGCAATGTGTAGTGCGTTAAAGGCAATTTGATTCCTGATAGAAAGCAAATGTAGCTCCAAAAAGGCGTATGAGGTCTAAATGTTGGGACCCTCATTTAAAGGCAGGCAGCTGAAAGTTTTGAGAATCTATAGTTGATCCAAATTTCGATGTTGGATGCCCATGTAAAGTGTGTTGCAGTAATAAAATCGACATAACGCCAGAGCAGAGCACTGATTACCAACTTCTGCAGATCAACTGGAACTTAGAGCCTGGTTTAGAGTTTGTGGGAGGGGTTACCCTGTCACAAATGTGACGGATATTCCGACTGCTGTATTACAGTTTCCATAGGATACAATGGAATCGCAGTTCTGTGGATGAGATATTCAACACGTTTGTCATGGAGAAACCCCGTTCGCCCTTAGTCACGCCCTAAGTGATTTCTATTAATTTGATCACTTCCTCTTCTTTCAACAGAGAGAACTCCATGAGCTGGCCCTTACTTGTTCCTGGAGGTTCAGATTTGTTCACGGCTTGAATAACGTTGTGGCTAACATCAAATTTGTAATACACTTTTACTTTAGTGAACATTTCTTTGCCAGTTTGTCACATAGCGATTGACTGGGAGGTATTGAATTGGTGATGGTGGGATTAGAAAGAGTTTAAACAGTGCTGGATAGTTGCTTAGCTGAATTTTTTGCTGAAGTGTTTTGCTTTATTTTCACTAAATATAGGGCCTGATTACAACTTTGGCGGAGGTGTTAATCCGTCCCAAATGTGACGGATATACCACCAGCCGTATTACGAGTTCCATAGGATATAATGGACTCGTAATACGGCTGGTGGTATATCCGTCACTTTACCGTCACTTTTGGGACGGATTAACACCTCCTACAAAGTTGTAATCAGGCCCTTAATCTCTAATTTGTAATGCAGGTTGAGCTGCTTGTATTTGTGTCTTTCTTCAAGATTATAACTTTTCCTCAACTTTTTTTCCATCCTGCGGCATTTTTGATTTAAGGATCTTTAGTTGGAAGATAACCATGGGGCGGTGTAGACAGTCCCCACAGTATAGACACTCAGGAGAGGTAAATTTGGGTTTTTGAGGTAAGTATTTATTAGTAATTTGAAATAAGAACTGATGAAAAGTCAGTACGACGTTTAGCGCCAGTTTCTTCTCTGGAGTGGTGAATATCTTCCTTCTTATCTGTGTCCCTTTTCTTCCTTTTCTCTAGGTGGCGTACCGGATCGTCCTCATCAGGTCCCGGATGTGACATACAAGAAAAAGGGAACACATACCGCTGGTGAGTGGAACGGACGCCTTATACCACGTCTTCTACTTATATGTTTTACTGGGGAAAAGGTTTAAGGAGGGGGGGGGGTTTATGTGTGATATAGGTGCCAGTGAGGACTTCAGGGCTTGTGTATATTCCGTACTTTACCCTTTTGTGCTCTCCCGGTGCTCTCTAAAGTGCCCTTCTCTCCTCCCTCCCCTCACCCTGCCTCCCTCCCTTCCCCAGCGTTTCTCCCCTTTTATTGTGCCCCTCGGTTTGTCCAGAAGGACCGTACCTTGTAGAGCCACGACCCTCCAGGGTCGTGGCTGGCTCTGTGGAGGTCCTCTCGTCGGTCTGGGCTGGTCTCCCCTGCTTCCGGTCGGGCGCTGTTCCTCTGGGTTCGGGTTCCGCCGCTTCCAGGCCACTGGGGTCCTCCTCCGATGTCCTTGTCGCCGTCTCTCTCTTCCTCCTTAGGTTCGCCGTCGCCGCCGTCGTTCTCCTTCCTCTCTTCCTTCCCGGCTCTCTCCCTCTCGACCGGAGCTTCCGTCTTTTGGCCGCCTGGTGGCCAATCCGGAGCCTCCTCGTCACCGGAGGTTGCCGAGGCAACCTCAGGACGCTGGCCTCGTTGCGGACGCGTTTCCAGGGGAACCTGGGAACGCGGCCGTAGCGGTTCCGTTTCTGCCGGTTCCCCGCTGTTGCCCGGGGCGGCCCTGTCACACACCCTTCCCCAAGAACTGTCCTGCTCCAGGACAGGCGAAGACAGAGGAAATCGGGACAGATAATCAGCGGGGGCCTGGTGAGATCCAGGGACGTGCCGAACCTGAAAGGAGAATGGTTGCAGTTCAAGGAACCATCGCAGTATCCTGGAGTTAGAATCTTTATGTGCAGCCAGCCACGTAAGAGGAGCGTGATCCGTGAATAGTATAAACGGCCGCCCTAGGAGATAGTACTGCAAACAGTCAATGGCCCACTTGATAGCCAAGCACTCTCTCTCTATAATTGGATAGTTACGTTCCCGGGAAAACAGTTTTCTACTGATGTAGACCACCGGATGGTCAAGCCCCTCGCTATCTGGCTGAGTCAGAACCCCTCCAAGCCCAACATCCGATGTGTCAGTGTAGAGGTGAAACGGCTTCGTAAAATCTGGGCAGTGCAGGATGGGATCGGAGGTTAAGGAAACTCTCAACTGTTCAAAACTCGCGTTTTGCGTCTCCGAAAAAGGCAAAAGTCGATTGGGATATCGTTTAGTGAGTAGGTCCGTAAGAGGTGCTGCTAAGGTGGAGTAATGTGGAATGAAGCGCCGATAATAGCCCACTAATCCTAAAAAGGAGCGTAATTCCTTTTTCGTGTGTGGAAGAGGGGCATGTAAAATGGCATCCACCTTCCCATGTTGAGGTTGTAGTGTACCCTGATTAATCCGATATCCCAAATAGGAGATGTCGGTTTTACCTATCACACATTTCTTGGGATTGGCCGTCAAACCAGCAGTTTGAAGGGCTTGGAATATTCTCTGTAGGTGTATTAAGTGGTCCTCCCATGTTTCACTAAATACGACTACATCATCTAGATATGCAGCGGAGAATGCAGGATAGGGTTTTAGAATCCTATCCATCAACCTCTGAAAGGTTGCAGGGGCTCCATGAAGCCCAAAAGGCAGTACTGTGAATTGATATAACCCGGACTGGGTAGAAAAAGCTGTTTTTTCTCTATCTGGAGGAGCTAAGGGAATCTGCCAATACCCTTTAGTTAGGTCGATAGTAGACATGTATTTTGCTTTCCCTAGTTTTTCGAGAACATCGTCCACCCTAGGGATGGGATAGGTGTCGAATAGGGAGTTTGAGTTAAGTTTGCGGAAATCTATGCAAAACCTGACGCTTCCATCAGGCTTCGGTACTAGGACAACCGGTGAACACCAGGGACTAGTGGACGGTTCGATGACCCCTAGGGATAACATTGTTTTGATTTCTTCTTCGATTATGTGTTTTCTAGCTTCTGGAATACGATACGGGCGTTCTCTGGTGATCTGCCCGGAGCTTGTGCGTATATTATGGTGAATTAAAAACGTCTTTCCTGGTTTCTCTGAAAAGAGTGGTTGCCATTGTTTTAAAACCTTAAGGGCTTGTTGCTTTTGCCCTTCAGGTAAAGTATCGTCTACTATGGGTAGGGTACTTTCAGTATCGGGGTTGGTAGGGTAGAACTCGATATCTAGGGTCTTGTCGGGACACACAAACTGACCCATTTCTACGGAACGTTCAGGTTGTGCGGGGGTCTCCCATTTTTTTAGCAGGTTTACATGATATATTTGTGTTTTTATTGGACGGGAGGATATTTCGATAAGGTAGGTGACAGGGGAAACTGCTTTGATTACTCGATATGGGCCCTGCCATTTGGCCAGGAGTTTATGGTCGGAGGTGGGTCTCATTATTAGGACCTGGTCCTCGGGTTGGAAAACCCGTAGTTTACTTCCTTTGTCATAATAGGACTTTTGTGTTTGTTGGGCCTGTTCCAGGTTTGCGTGTACGTCGGTCCATAAGCTGTGTAGGTGGTTCCTCAATTTTTTCGCATATTCTAACAAAGGAGTCCCTGCTTCCTCAGCCTCGGCCTCCCAGGATTCTACCGCCATGTCTAAAAGGGAACGAGGTTGGCGTCCGAAGACCAACTCAAAGGGGCTATGCCCCGTGGATGCTTGCTCATGTGTCCGTATGGCGTACAACACTAGGGGTAACTTTTGATCCCAATCCTTCCCTGTCTCATTGATAGTCTTTCTCAGCAGGGTTTTAATGGTTCGATTATATCTTTCGACTAATCCGTCCGTTTGAGGATGGTAAACGGAGGTTCTGATCTGAGCTATCCCCAATGTTTTACACACTTGTTTCATTAAGGTGGACATAAAAGGGGTCCCCTGGTCCGTGAGGATTTCATGTGGAAACCCAAGACGAGAAAATATGTTAATCATAGCTTGGGCCACTGTCTTGGTTGTCATACTAGTCAGGGGAATGGCCTCTGGGTATCGTGTAGCATAATCTACAATGACTAAGATGTAGGTGTGTCCTTTTGACGAAGGAATCAAAGGTCCCACTAGATCCATCCCTATTCTTTTGAACGGGATATCGATGATGGGAAGGGGTAGGAGAGGCGCCTTCCTAGGCCGACTAGGTTCGGTTAACTGACAACGGGGACATTGGGCGCAATACCTACGTATGTGGGCGTACACTCCAGGCCAATAAAACCTTCTGAGCAAATATTCCTCGGTGTTTTCTCTCCCAAAGTGTCCTCCCCCTGGGTGATTATGAGCTAGTGTAAGAACATGTTCCCGATAGTGGGTAGGTACCAGAAGTTGGCGTTTACGTTCTCCCCGTCGTGTGGTAGTAACCCGATATAATAAGTTTTTTTTCACTATAAAGTAGGGACCCACCTCTTCTGTCTCCTCTGTTACTGCCGACCTCCAGGCATTGTTAAGGGAGGGGTCCTCTCTCTGTTGTTGTACAAAAGTACTAGGAACTTCATGAATTTCTGCCACTATCTCTCCATAGGTGTTGTCACCTTTCGTCTTCCGATAGTCCCCTTTTCCCTGTCGTTTCTCTCTTCGTGACAACTTTCTACGATATAGCGGACACTCAATATCACTCTCTGAAAAAGGTGCCTCTCCCCACCAATCCTTAGTTTGTTTGCTATCTCTGACGTAGTCTAATAGTTCTTGGAAGTGGATGTAGTCTGTCCCAATGATACATTCCTCGATTAACCGGGGCATTATCCCCACTGGGAGGAAGTCCTGATAGGGTCCCCACCTGATCTGGAGTACCTGTATAGGATACTGGGCCTTGTCCCCGTGTATGCAACATATAGATACCCATTGTTTCTCTTCTATATCATTATTTATCAAGTCTTTCCTAATTACTGATTGGCTGCAGCCGGAGTCAACCAGGGCATATACACTTTCCCCGTCCACTTGTATCATCATTTTAAATTTTATGGCGCCCTTCCCAGTACATAACACCCTTCGCCTTGTCATCCCTATCTCCATTGGTTCTCCCATTTCTTGTTTCTGGGGACACATACGTGCGATGTGTCCCCATTCGCCACAACTATAACATTGGGGTCCCATGGTAGGCGGGCCTTCAGGAATCCTACGTGGTACTAGATAGTCGGGTGGACTTTTTACAAATGTCTTTGGGGTCGGTAGAACTGGTTTAATGATACTTCGCGTGGGACAGTTTCTGACATCGGTGGATCGATGAAAAGCACAGGCCAGATCGATGGCCGTCTCAGTATCCACTTTTGGGTGTTGTCTTATCCAGTGTTTTGTGGATGGAGGTAGACCATCTAGATATTGTTCCAGTATAATGGTTTTGATGACTTCCTCCCGACTATCTCCAATATGGCCTAACCATTTTAATGCTAGATCCTTCACACGAAAATAAAAGGTTCTAGGATCTTCGTTGGTGCCCCATTTGACTTTACGAAATCTCATCCTGTAATATTCTGTGTCGTGACCCACCCTTTCTAGTATACTTGTTTTTATGTCTTGATAGGGGTTGACACCACCTGGGTTAGCGGCTTGATATGCTGATTGTAAGAGACCGGTGAGCAGGGGGGCCACATATTGTCCCCATTTATCTTCTGGCCATAGGGCGGAGGAGGCTACCCGTTCAAAGTTGGTGAAAAAGGATTCCGGATCCTCTCCCTCCTGATACTTCTGTAATACGGAACTAGGTACATTCGGATGTACCTTACTAGCGGCGATAGTCTCCGTTAGTTTTTTCATCGCACTTTCATGGACTAACTGGTTGTTCGCCAGTATGGTCGCCTGGCTCTTCAGAGCAGATTGTAAGGTTTCTCGGTCTTCTTTGGCCTCTCTCTGTTGGGCCTCCCATACTAGTTGTAAGTGTCTTTGCCCTTCCGCTAGTTGCTTAATCACGGTCTCTAACGATGGACTCTCACTCATTGTGTATACTGTCTGGACTGTTTTATGGAGAGGGATTAGAAACAAGGATCCCACTTCTGACACCACTGTAGACAGTCCCCACAGTATAGACACTCAGGAGAGGTAAATTTGGGTTTTTGAGGTAAGTATTTATTAGTAGTTTGAAATAAGAACTGATGAAAAGTCAGTACGACGTTTAGCGCCAGTTTCTTCTCTGGAGTGGTGAATATCTTCCTTCTTATCTGTGTCCCTTTTCTTCCTTTTCTCTAGGTGGCGTACCGGATCGTCCTCATCAGGTCCCGGATGTGACATACAAGAAAAAGGGAACACATACCGCTGGTGAGTGGAACGGACGCCTTATACCACGTCTTCTACTTATATGTTTTACTGGGGAAAAGGTTTAAGGAGGGGGGGGGGTTTATGTGTGATATAGGTGCCAGTGAGGACTTCAGGGCTTGTGTATATTCCGTACTTTACCCTTTTGTGCTCTCCCGGTGCTCTCTAAAGTGCCCTTCTCTCCTCCCTCCCCTCACCCTGCCTCCCTCCCTTCCCCAGCGTTTCTCCCCTTTTATTGTGCCCCTCGGTTTGTCCAGAAGGACCGTACCTTGTAGAGCCACGACCCTCCAGGGTCGTGGCTGGCTCTGTGGAGGTCCTCTCGTCGGTCTGGGCTGGTCTCCCCTGCTTCCGGTCGGGCGCTGTTCCTCTGGGTTCGGGTTCCGCCGCTTCCAGGCCACTGGGGTCCTCCTCCGATGTCCTTGTCGCCGTCTCTCTCTTCCTCCTTAGGTTCGCCGTCGCCGCCGTCGTTCTCCTTCCTCTCTTCCTTCCCGGCTCTCTCCCTCTCGACCGGAGCTTCCGTCTTTTGGCCGCCTGGTGGCCAATCCGGAGCCTCCTCGTCACCGGAGGTTGCCGAGGCAACCTCAGGACGCTGGCCTCGTTGCGGACGCGTTTCCAGGGGAACCTGGGAACGCGGCCGTAGCGGTTCCGTTTCTGCCGGTTCCCCGCTGTTGCCCGGGGCGGCCCGGTCACAGGCGGTCAGTTGGGTTCTGTGATTTTTAATATCTAGGGGGAGCTAGCTTTAAGACTTCTTAGTTGATCCAGTGGGAGCAGTTAGCAGTGTCTCGATCTGACTCATTTACCGTAGAGCGTTATGCTGCATCTAAGATAGCCGTAAGATCATTTTTATTAATTTTGTTCGAGGCTCCTCGATATTTAATGCACTTCGTGGTTGTGTCCACTGAAGTGCTTGAGAACAACTTTTGAGTGAACCTGTGCATCAAAGAAACCATCCAACACACGCCTTGATGACTGCATGGTGGTGTTTATCATTTGTTTATAGTCAAAACAGCTAAAGTTGTCAATGAGGTGTTCAGTCTCTCTAGATGAAAATTAGAGTCACCTAGGACGGTAAAGTTGAAAAGCTGCAGACCGGATTGAAGAGGTCAATGACCTAAAACGATACCAGTGAGTCCAGTGGTCTATATTTTAAAAGTCCATTAAAGACACAGTTGTTAGTGAGTCTGCATTTAAAAATGAGTGTTTTGCAGTTCAGTTCAGTTACTGGCTCACATATGATCTGCAGGTGCTCGTGATAGACTATCGCTAGCCCACATCCCCGTTTGCAAGCACGATCAAGTCGGTAAATAGCGTAGTTTGCTGGGACCGCTGACCGTTGTGTGTGTCAAGGAACTTTAAGAATTCATATTTGTGTTTGATTACCGGGATGGTGTTTATCAGGACTCAGTTGTTTTTTGTGGTGCTGACAAAGGTGGTGATGGCGAGGCCAGTTTGCTTAGGTTATGTATGATAGGTTTGGGAAGCGGTTTAGGGTTAGATGGTGATCAGTTTGCAGGTACGTACATAAAATGAAAGGTACTTTGTATCGATATAATCAGGACTTTGAATGGAATCAACAGTTTGCACATCAATGTCACTCCAGGTCACAGCAAAAAATCGAGCAAGTTGCACAAGATGTTCCAACCTGGTTAGTTAAGCTCCAAGAGCCGATCTTTGGTGAACTTCTGGGGACCTTTGGCCAGGGATTCTAGTGCAGGGGACAATCCAGGCACAGACGGGTGCAGATAAGCTTGCCTTTGGAGCTCAATTATATTGTTGTATTCAGTGGTGTTTAGTGGCTATATTCAATATTATTTTTTTAGATACCCCTTTGAACTCAGCAAGGGGTTGAAGCAGTCTGGGGGGGGGGGGGGCAGCAGTGTGCACCCCACAGGCAGAGTATAGAACTCGGGCAGCAGTGGAAGTGGTCTGTGTAGCACAGATGTGGCTTGCTGAGCTCCAGTTCCTCTCTAGCATCCCCGGTAATAGCTCTGAGGGAATCCCCTGGCCTATATATTCTGTTTATTATGAAGCACAACGGGCGTGATGCTACATCGAAATCACGTATAGCTGCCAAGGCCCGAAATATCTCAAATCTAAGAATCTGACTCCTGCAAAAGGAAGACAAAGACACCCTTTGGGCAGTCAAGATCACCTAGGGAACATTTTAATAGGCCCCCAAGGGGTGTGCGAGACTCTGGACCTCTCAGCTACCTCTCGCTCATCTCTCCAAACTAGCTCCTCAGTGGCATGGCAGCAATCACCTGCAGCTCAGACGCCACAGATCCTAGAGTCGCCATCGCCAGCTTCTAGTCTGGAAATGAGCCACAACGGCTCTCCGCTCCATGTTTGGAGACTCCTGTATCTATGGTCACGTCCTCTGCCACTGTCGATTGCTGCAAAGAGAGGCCTCCATATCCATTATTCTCAGGAAGCAATGTTAAGGGGAGGGGTGGTGGTAAAGAGCAAGACAAGATTAGGGGGATTTCAAGCAAGATTCTAAACAACCAATACAACCTCAGTCAGCCTGATCAAACGGACGCAGCTGGCTGTGATTCGCACCGAGTGGGCGTAGATGCAGCGCTAAATAATGAAAACAATCACATCCATCCACCGTCCTCTCCTCCATCTTTTGCGGTTTCTCCCATATCTTCAGGAAACCTACCCAAACCGTCATGTGTCGGAGGTATGTATAAGCATATTTTGGAGGAATTTCGTGCTATGAAACTCTCACAGGAGGAGGCCCATAGAAAGACTAATGAACTATTGGGACAGTTGAATGCCAATCTAAGCCATCTTTCTGTGAGAGTATCTCAAGCAGAGCAGAGGGTTTCAGATTTGGAAGATGTCCAAAATCGACAGCAACAACCCAATTCCAGGTGAAGCTCGAGGAGCTACTATTCAAACTCGATGATTTTGAAAACAGGTCTCGACGCTCAAACCTTAGGTTTATTGGGATCCCCCGGGGCAGGAAGCAACATCTTCAGTGACTAAAGTCATTTCAGATCTCATTTATAAGTGCATTCGTCCGGTGAAGGCTACATCCAATGCTCCTAATGTAGATTTTTCCTTCATGCAGGCATGTAGGGTTCCTGCAATGAGAGCTTCCAGTCCAAGATATCGTTGCAACATTCTCGTCAATTTTGGCAACTATAGACTCAAGGAACAGATTTTCTCACAAGCTATGAAAGGAAAACATTTGTAACTAATGATAATTTTAGTTTTCAGGTCTTTTTCAATATGTCTAGTGCAGCTGCGCGCACATATTTTTTAAGACATATGACAGGCAAAGGACTTTGTGGGGCTGCTTAAACAAGAAGAACTTTAAGGAACTCTCAACTGATCAGAGTTTTTTTTTTTATATTATGATCTATATGTTCATGTTTTTGTCTTGCCTAGTTTTACATTCCTTGTGTCCATCATCTGCTGTCCTATGGGAGACTCAAGGAGTGATATGTCACTGCACTTTTGTCTTGGGGTTGGGGGAGAGCACGGGGAAAGGGGGGTTGCACTGGGACAGGGGTCATGACGGGTTCGGCCCTCTTGGGTAGGTGCAGGGGACACTTTGTGGTGGGGGTATTTTTCACAGGTGTGCGTTAAAAAGGCAGGTCAAATTGCAAAGAATGACATATTACTCGGTATAAAACGTCTATACTCAGAAAAAATGGTTCATTAAGGGCAAGGGGCGAGTCCTTCTATGTTTTTCTGGTCTTCTCTTTTAGGAAAGATATGTCAGGGAGTAGTTTAAAGGTTATTGCATGCAACGGAAATGGGGCTAATAATGAGGTAAAGCTTCAAGCTATACTTAATTGTTTAAGGGCATCACAATCCCAAATATTCCTTCTTCCGGAGACTCGTTTAAAACTCCTGGGAAAATTGCCCTAGCTCCCCAATTTTATTGCCCTGTCGTTCTATGTGTCTGCTAGTGCCGCAGCTCGAGGGGTGGCCATTTTTGCAACATGGGAATTTCCCAGGGTGATATATCAGGTTAATAAGGATCCTCAGGTAAGATGGATAATAATTAGTACATTAATTACAGGTAATCGTGTACATTTTGTGAGCTTTTATGGCCCCATCGAAGATAAAACAAGCTCTTTGCAGGCTTTATATTATCTATTAATTACTCTTCCTGTTTTTTGTTTTTTTTATAGGAGGGGATTTATCATACCCGATACCCAGATAGATACTTCAGGTAAAAACAAAAGCCAAACAAACCCAGAGCGTCTCGTATGCTCACTAAATTTGCTTCCGACATGGTATCAGTAGCTGTATGGAGGGCAGACCGTCCCCATGGAAGAGATTTTCCTTGCTTTTCTAAAAATTATAATACAGCCTCTAGGATTGATCTTATTTTAACTTCCTTTTTATTGGCGAGGCACGGTTTGGCTATTCTCACTAAATCTTTTTCTGATCATTCGGCCCCTTGGTTAATGTAGATATGCCAAGTGAACAGCTGAGCCGTCCACGATGGAGTGTTGATAAGTCCCTTTTAGCAGAGGAAGGCTGGATTACATTCCTCAAAACTTCGGTCCCCGAATTTCTCTGTAATAATAAAGGGTCGGCTTCACTATTTAACATCTGGGAAGCCTGCAAAGCTCATGTAAGAGGTGAAGCTCTATCATACAAATGTCGTTTGGTGAAAATAGCCAAAGAAAGAGCATTTAAACTTCCACAGGAACTGGATCAAGCACTGATGATTCATCAGATAACATATGATCAAGAGTCAGCTCGTAGATTTAAAGAGGCCCAGTCCAACCTCAAAGACTATTGCAAGCCCCGGGTAATACTCAATAGGCATACTAGTTTTCAGCGCCAGAATGAGGAAAATGAACATGTGGGAAAAAGTTTGGCTTGGTCGGTGAAACATAAAACAATAATAACTTCATCAAATCTATATTGGAGAACCGAGGCATAGTTGTTAATCATCCTAAAGATATTGAGGAGGTCTTCTTCTCCCACTATTCGAATCTTTATACTTCTTCATCTCAGGCTAATGTGTCACAGACTAATCAATATTTAAATACACTCCAGCTACTATGGTTAAACGACGAGTCGCAAGCGATACTATCTGCTCCTATTTCACTTTAAGAAGTGACAGAAGCAGTGCAACTGATGGAAATTCATCCTCCTCTTCCCCAAGCACCTAAACTCAAATTGTTTGCCGATGATACAATTTTAAAGCTTCGTGCTGACCCCCTCAATATTTCAAGGACTTTTGCAAAAATCCAGGTGTTTTCGGATCTTGGAGGTTATAGGATCAATCAATCCAAATCCAAAGCCCTTTTGTTTAGTGCTTATGACTCAATCCTTCCAGCTGGAATACGGGTCCAGTCTCAGCCATCTTGCCCTATTAGGTATCTGGGGATTTAGGTAACGCATCATTTTTCTGACCTCTTTCAACTAAATTATGGATCTGTGCATGAGATAGCCCAAGGTCCACTCCAGAAATGGCAAGCCTCTTGGTTGACAAGTATTTTGCTGTGCCATTAGTTCAGATGATGATTCTTCCCCTTTTTTTTTTTTTTTTCTAGTCTAGTAATCAAAATCCCGCAAATTTATTTTAAAGATATTGGGGGTCATTATGACTTTGGCGGTCTTCCATGAAGACAACCAAAGCCACGGGTGCCAGAAGACCGCCAGTGCTGCTGGTCTTCCGCCCACCATATCACGGTACTTCTGCATTTCCGCCACACTTTGGGCGGAAATCCAGCAGTAGTCGTGCTGGCTGGTGGAGGCACTTGGGCAGTTCCGCCAATGGCCCGCCCGCCAGTAGGACATCACCTGCGGTATTATGGGCCATAATATGGCCAGGCGGTATCCTGCTGGCGGGGTGCTGCTGGCGGTGGAAGCCCCTTCCCGTTCCCTCCCGGACTTCCTCCTCCCCGGACCAGGTAAGTTGATCGTCTGACAGGGGAGGAGGGTGGGGGGTGTTGTGTGTGTGAGTGTGTGGTGTCTGTGTGTGTCCATGAATGTGTGTATGCATGGTTGTATGCATGTCTGAATGTAAAAGTGAGTGTGTGTATGCATGTAAGTGTGTATGCGTGTGTGTATGCGAGCGTGAGTGTTGTGGTGAGTGCGAGTATGAGTGTTGTGGTGAATGCGTTTGTCTGCGTGTGAGTGTGTGTGTTTGGATGGGTGTGAGTATACATGGTTGAATGCGTGTATGAGTACTGAGGTGAATGCGAGTATGGATGCATGTGAGTGAATGCATGTATGTAAGTGTAGGTGAATGAGTGTATACGTGGTGCATGTGGGTGTCTGTGTGCATGTGCATGTACGCGGGAGGGGGTGCTGTGTCTGGAGGGGGGGTGGGAGATGGTGTGATGAGTCTGAGGGGGTTGGGGGCACTGTGTCTGGAGGAGGGAAGGGGAGTTTAGTGCTTGCTAGTGGGGGAGAGTCATCTACCGGTGACAGGGAAGTAACCGTGGCAGAAATGTGGCTTCTAATACCGCCGGCGGTCTTCTGTGGACCGCCGGATCAGAGAGGCTCATCTCTAGCCCAGCGGCTCTGACTGCCCTGGCGGTATGAGTGGAGATGTGACGGGTTGGCAGAGGCCAACCCACCACACTCATAATGTGGCGTTCTTCACCGCCGGCCTGTTTGTGGTGAAAACGCCACCTTTACCCTGGCAGTCCTAAGTCCGCCAGGGTCATAATGACCCCCATAGACTTGATCCTTTGTCGATACATATGTAGCAAATAAAACACCTCACATTTAGCTTGAGAGGTTAGCTTTAACGGTGAGGATGGTGGACTCGCTCTACCTAGTTTCAAGAACTATTATGAGGCTGCCTTTCTGGATTGGGCCACAAGAGCGGCTTCTTCGCATAACCTCAATTATGATCTTAAATCCGTGGTAGCAGAAAGTGATATTCAGCTTCCCCTATTTCTGAAGATACCACAACTGCCCAAACGTACAAGATGTAAAGTTCTGATAGCTGTCCACTCTAGGACTTTGCTATTTCATCAGAAGTATCAAATTCCCAGCTTTCATCCCGCATTCATGCTCCGTGACTCTCCAATGCTTGGTTTTGTATTAAATCAGGTCTATGTTCAAAAGTGGGAACAAGCAGGGTTTGTTCAATTCTCCGACTTTCTAATAGGCGACGAAATAAAGACATGGGCCCAATGTCAAGCGGATGGGGTCACATCCCAGAGGGTCACAGATTTTTGTATCCTCAAATTCATCACTTTCTCCTAGCTGTCGAGAGAATTATTGATCCATCTAGCTCCATAATTTTTCAGGCCTTTTATGCGGAATCTCTGGGGCACAGGTAACTGGTATCGGATGATCAACTCTCGGTTCTCATCCGGAATTATTTCTCTTTTTTTGATGAAGGCAGAAACATCAACAGTGTATAAGACTGACTTACAGCTATGGAGGAACTACAATACTCTATCTTATAAGGCAATTTTTTAAAAATTGCATTCTGTTCGAAATGGATGCTTTATTATACGCCAGCTCGTTTAAGGGAGGTATTTCTGGCTTCATCCGGCCTTTGTCCGCGATGCGGGATAAATCAAGGTCACTGGCTACATTTAAGTTTCTCATGTCCACATCTGATGGAATTCTATGAAAAAAATATGTCAGTGGATAAGTTCTGTAGTTTCGGTCCCTCTTACTCCAGGCCCTGCCGGAGCATTGTGCGGCAATGACAGTCATCCAGGTTTGTCGAAGCAAATGGTGTTTATCGAATCTCTTATTGCCAAATCATTCATTTTGCAGGCTTGGAAGTTGCTGGTACCACCAACTTATGTGGCTTGGGAAGCTAAAATAAAAGTTGGACGTTCTAAGGAATTATTATATGCACAACGCATTGGTGCTGTGCGTACATTTAAGGGCATTTGGGGGATAGTTAATGACGCACCATGAGAATAGGAGGTTTTCTTCTCACTGTATATATATATATATATATTTTTTTTTTCTTGTTGATAATCTTATTGAATGAACTATTGATGATTTTGTACCTCACCTGTCTATTATCTTGTTTGTTTTTCTTTGTGGCTACATCTGCAAAACTGAATAATAACATTTGAAAAAAGAAGCGGAGTGCTACTGCCGCATAACTGAATCTTGCAGCATAATTTGGTGACCAGCCACTCTGGGAACAGCAAACATGGTGGGCATCTAATGAGAGTTGATAATGTATAACTCAACGTTGACAAATTTGTATAAGTTCGGCCCATTCTCTCGACTATTCATTGGTAAGTGGATTTTACTACAATAAACACGTATTGAACAGACATTTTAAAATCCGGGCCTCCTGATAACTCGGGATGTAATCCGGATTGGCGTCTCCCCGTCTCGAGCCCCGGTTCCACTGCACCATGGGATGCTCTGCTCTTCTCCGTTTGTCTGTGCCCTGCCGCGTGTTTTGGGCTTCTTGGCGCGGCAGATTGCGAGGACAGATGGACGGGAGCCCAGAGGGTCCCTGGTGGGCCCCTGCAGTGTAGGGGTGCGTAAAGGCTCTTTCACGTGGCTAGAACCCACAGAGCTGTTTGCAGCCCCCCACCTTTCTCTTTGCAGTACTGATCACATCCCCCCCCTTAGTAACGATGTCATCAGAGGGTAATCTGAGCGCTGGTGAAGGCGAGCCGTGGTCCACGGAGCTCATTAATGCGCCGCCCACCTCCCCCCAGCGCTGCGCGTGTTCATGCAGAATATACCAATGCGGGCCAACACGGTATTTATTACAACTTGACAATAATAACTACCATATCTCACTCAGCGCAGCTGCCTGCGCTTGTGTCATCAGCAAAGGTTTAAAAAGTGTCTTGAAATCACTAGAGCATAAAGGGTTAGCACAGCCCTGCAGGTAAAGTCACCATCACTAGTGTGGCAGAGAGGTGCCTGCCTCCGTGAAGCGATTCTAGAGGAGAACGTGAGGCATTAAGCAGTGTTTCCTTAAAGTAGTTGAACTGGACTGTGGTGCTCGACTTTTCACTTTAGTGATAGGTGCGTGTATCTGTTATTACACACTTACTCCAGGTGACGTGTGGTCGGACACATTCTTACTGGCCCTGCACCGGGGCTGCTCACCTGGAAGGGTTTATTGCACCTTAAACAAGATTCTGGAGCAGCCCAGCTCACAGTCCCTGACCCTCTCTGCAGCCTGCAGAAGGGGCCTGCAATGTCTGTGAAGATCTTTTTGTGAGATTCAGGGTAATCACCTTTCAAAGTTCTAATCGCTCTGGAAAAACTAATCCAAGAGAATGCTTTTTTCAGATTCTCACAATGTTCTCATCCACCAACATTAACGGAGAGATACATACCATGCTCAGTGGGCGCCTTTAATTTTACCCGTAATTCGAAAATGGTTGGAAAATACATAAACATTATGGGCCTCGTTACAAGGATGGGTGTCACAAGACCGCCAGCCTCACGGTGGCGGTCAGACCTCTGCAGCTGTGGCGGTCTGACAGCCACAATACCAGTTTGCCAGGGGGATCCACCAACAGCCCACCGTCTCCACCAGGATCCAAGATCCCGACAGGCTGACTGTGGTCCTGGTTGGAATCTGCCAGGGTGGCACTGAACTCAGCACCGCCCTGCTGATTACAACCGTGTTCTCCACCGGGGATTCCCCACCATGAAAAGGCTGGCAGAGAACAAGTGCGGGGGGCCACAGTGGGGCCTATGGCACGGGTAGTCAGGGTCCTCCTGCCCAGCACTATCAGAGTGTGCACTGTCTGCTTTGTAGACATTGCACATTTGAGAATACTGGTGGCCCCCTTTGTGCTACGAGATAGCACACGGCTCCCTCACAGGACCTGAGTGCTATCTCATAGCACTATTCCTGCAGGTAAGACCGGCAGGAACAATCTAGTTCAAGGTTTCCGCTGGTCAGCCAGGTCAAGCCGGCAGACACCTTGTAATAGGGCGGGGGGATGCCATCAACATGGCAGTGGCATCCTCCCCGGGAGTTTGGTTGTCCTGCATTGAGACAGCCAAACTCGTAATGAGCTCCTCTGTATGTCAACAAATTGAACCGAACATTATATGCCCACCAGTTTTGGTATACTTTCATTCAGCCATTTTTTTAGCTTTTCAGGGCAAGGTTTGCATTGAAATCTCTTGTTGAAACCAAAAAATACTCGCTTTAGGCTCTCCTGTATAACCTTTGACCCCTTGGGCCAATCCACACCACATTTGCTTGTTTACACCCTGGTGTACTAGCTATGTTTGTCCATGATTTAGAGCAAATTGGTCAAAAAAGAGAAAGGTATGAAAATATTGGGGTTTTCAATGGAGCAGTGGTTCAAACCTAACTAATGAGGTGCAAATGATGCCTCCATGGTTGTGAGCAATGGGTAGTTTGGGGCGGAGGCTGTGAGTTAACTCAAGCTTAGCCCCCCCCCCCTTATTGGCCAACCATCCTCGCATAAACTGACCTAAGATTTTACAAATACAATCTGCATTACATCATCCCTGGCATCACTAGCGATGGGTACAATCTGACTTATAAAGTCATCAGAGTTGGACTTTAGAAGGCAATACCCGAAGCACAATGCTGGAGCGTTATGTATTATGTGTTATGTTTATCCTCATACCTCCCCATTAAGATGCTGGCATGAGAGGGAGCAAATCTCGAGTCCATGGCAGTACCCTATTCTTGAATGTATAACCTATCCTATTAAATGTGAAGTTGCGTTGTGATACAGACTCTGTAAGGTGTAGCAACAGCCCTTTCTAATTTCTTCCCTTATGTGTCCCTCCTTTGGCTCATCGTTTACTACTGTGATCTCTCTACTAAATTAAAGTTGTGAGAACCTAGCTGACTCAGTGAATAGAAAAGAATTCATCCCCTTTTAGACTTTGCAGTGAGCAATAATGGTGCACAGAGTGCTTATGCCCCGTGTCACCAATAGATAGAGCTCTTTCCGCACTGTAAGATGGGTCAGGCCATTGAGCCAAAGAAAACAGCATATTGATGCCTCACTTAGAGCACAAATTAATTTATCTAGGAGCTTTAGGACGGCCACTTTATCAGACACTGTTATAATGAGTTCACAAGACAACTAAACAGTGAGATTCTATAGTTTGAGCATACCGTCTACTACATAGCAGTTAGAGAATATTCCTGTTAGTAGCGTTTGTAAGTGAAAATACTACCTTCCAGATTAAATAACCTCTGGTCAGCCTCTAAAAGAAATATTTGTGTCTTAATAGTTAAAAATGACACAGTGCTGTCGGAAATGCACTTCTTCCATTCTGCACAACTTGTCGCCTTAAGAAGTCTTCACCAAAGTTTGCAAAAACAGTACAGGGAACCCACTTTGATAATGCCATTCTGGTGTTAATTTATCAAGGTGGACAAGGCTGTAACAGGACAGGTTATCTAAAAAGTGTCTTTGTTGGTTTTAGTGGGAAATACTGCAGGAAATATTTGATGCAAAAATGGCTGAAAGAAAATCTGCAGGATGTGTAAAACAGTGCCTCTTGCAGTTTGGTTTGTAGGCTTAGTCATTTCTGGTTCTGCCATTTTTGAGGAGCTATAGATCTATAAGTTAGTCTTCTTGAGAACAATGGGAAAACTGTTCAAAATGCAAAAAAGGCTGTCTTTGGCTTAATATTTCCAATTTTCTGACACAATCGAATCTGATTGGCTAAAATCCATCTAAAAGATCTCCAGAGAGTGGCCATCCTCAGCTCCCAGGATGCCATATACAATCACCCTCCCCGGTCAGGCCCATTATCTCTCAGACTTCCCCTCTCCTCCTGGCCTTGTTGGTTTGGGCATGTTGGCCCTCACCCCTAGTTTCAGCTTATTTCCTTCACATTCTCTGTTCTCCTTTAATACCACCTTGCCTGTACCCAAGCAGATGGGGGGGGGGGAGGGGTGGTTGTTACCAGACTCAGCCTCCCCACTGGACCTCAACCTTAATCAAGGGCTGGGTTGGGGAGTCAGACAATCCACAATCATCACCCAACCTCTGCATTGGAAATGGTGGCAGAGTGAATCAGCATGAAGGGCTCTGGCACCTGCCCCCGGGCCACCACCAAAACTGTGATGCTGACATTAGGACAGATTTCGGATATGCCAGATTTCATTTTGTGACCAAGAAGACTGGGACGGGTACAGCTGGCACCACGCAGCACCATTGTCAACATGATGCATGGCATCCGCCAGATGTCCCAGACATCCTTCTCATACACTCTTCTGGCCTTGACATTTAGGGCCATATGCATGCAGTTGCAATTTCACATTTCCTAAATAGCGACTTCATAGAAATTGCTATTTAAGAAATGCAAAATGCTATGTTCCAAAATACCGATTTCCTAAAAGTGATTCCTACAAAACTGAATCGCATGTGGTCAGTCTTAGTGTTGGTTACTAAAGCTGTCATGAGGTTGTGTTGGTACAGTTTTTAATACATTAATGCGCATGCCACATGGCCCTGGACTGGAGGCTCCCGTGTTACGCATGTGCTGTGGGTCCACAGCTTGTCACACATTCTTACGTGTATTAAAAGGTGACTGCACCAGTTGTAGACTGGCGCCCTCCGTTGGAGTTAGGGTCACTCCACCTGTAAAAAGCAGGATGCCACTTGGGAGCACTGACATTTTTTGGATCATGTCAAGTCAATGATGAATGGAGTCTTGAGAGGTCATGTCCAGAGGTCTTGGGATTCAGGTAGCAGGGATTCAGGAACTGAGATGGAAGGGTGGCTGCTTGAACGTTGGGGACTGATGACACGTGCAGGGTGGAGGGTGTCTGAGCTCTGGCTTGGCACAGAGAACCACATCTTTGTGGACGGATGACCCAGATTATAATATTAGTAAAACGACTAGAAGATGAGTTACCGTCATCCAAACAGGAAATCATTTCTGCGCCCACCACCAGCGTCCATTGGTTTCAACCCTCTCAGAGGACGGAAGCGATGCCTGACCCTCGAGTTGACCTGGTGTGAAAAAGAGGAGTCAACGTCCATGGCCACGGCTGAATGCTTCTCAAAATGTTAATGCAAACTGCAGACCCACACATGAATGTTGGGTTGTTCAAGGGCAACGGAGGCTTCTCTGCCTTCAGAGACCATAGGGCTTCCTAAGAGAGCAGATTCAGGTCCCCAAAAGTGATTGGGCGGGAAAGTCAGGATTGGAACTGGGCCCAATTCTCTCAATGAGTTCTCATCTCTGAGCAGTTAATGGGTTAATCACAATTCCCCTTGTACTGGCCTTTAACTTCGCTGAAATAACTTTAGAAATGTTGAGTTTAGCTTGTCTTACGGTATCCACTTGGCTGGGCTGGAAGCTTCTTTGGGGCCAGATGCACTAAGGTTTTGAATAGTGGTTTCCAAACTGCAAAGTTTGCAGAATAGCAATTTGGAAATCGGTATTCCTAATGCACGACAGTGACCCTTCCGCAATTTGCGAATCGGTATGATTTACATTCACCAGTTTCCCAATACTGGTCTGGTAAATAATGAAGTCATTATTTAGAAATCGCAAATTCCAAAGTCACATCTGGGGGCTGCTTGATGGCGTCACGATGAAGAAATGCTTTCACGCGTGCTCTGTGGAGTGCTCTGAAGGAGGGAGGAGGGGGGGCTGTGGAGCTGAGCATCCTTCCTGCATACATGAGGCTCTTGGAGCAACTTCGAACCATCGTGTCCCGCGAGGAGACCGAAAACGAAACTTGTGGCTGCAAAAGGAAGCTGACGTTTGGTGAGAAGATCCTGGAGGTGGCCAGTGGACAATGTCTTAGCCATCATGATTAGCTTGTTGGGAAAAGCTCATTTCAGGTTCCTGACAGCCCCAAAAAATTGGAAGTCCACCCAAGGCAAACAATGCAGAGAGCGTGACACAGGATGTGACAAGCCAAGGAGGTGAGAAAGCTGTGGTAGGATCTGCAAAAGGAAAGATGGCAAATAGACTTACTGAGGCCTCTGAAACAGATGGGTCCCTCCACCCAGGCACCCCCAACACCTCAGGAAGATCTAAATCAAATCACCTTTGACCCCAATCGATCCCTATGCCCCACCCACTACATACAAAGCAGTGTTACATTATGACATTGTTTCTTGTGAGGGGTAACAGCATTACCAAATGTCTTTAAGTGAGTTGCATTTGAGAAAAAATCTTGATCAACGCATATTCTTACCCTCCTGATACGTTCTGGGATACGTGGTAAATTCACTTTAGACTTGTTTTAGCAATAACTTCTTACTTTTTTATTGTCTGTAAAATACATTTATAGATTGAAAAAATAAATTTAAAGGACATATTTTGAAAGAAATCGGTTTTAATTCTCGTATCAACTAAAACAATATGGCTTTTACCATCTACATAGTATTAGCTTTCTGCATATGTCACAGACGTCCCATCCACAAGAGGTGAACATTCCGAGCAGGAGGCACCATGAGACATTCCTTCAGACACGGGGAAGATAATCCAAGCTCACAAACATGGACATCATCACCAGCGCCTCCTGGTCCAGCCAGAGGCAGAGCAGCGTCTCCATCACCAAGTGTCCCTCAGGAGTCGGAGGACCAACCATCAGGCGTGGCACCAACACAGCCCTCCTAAGAAGTCCATGCGATGGAGGTTATTTCTGCACTGACGCAGTGCTCCCAGACTCCACGGTTTTGGTGTTGTTAGGTCTACAGATAATGGTGACGTAACATCTATTTTTGGTGGCTTGGAGGCCTCAGAAATAACAGCATAGCGCCTACAAAATAAGAACATAAACTTCCTTAATACACAGTCAGTGCTCATGAATGAACACCTGGGCATCATCAAAGATGGCTTAGTTTAGGTAAATAACACTCATGAAGAGGAGAAGAAAGTGTTTGTGCGTAATTTTAAACAACTAACATAGGCTTTAACAAATGTATGTACATTTTACAGCAAAAAATGCACATCACAGGCTCCACCTTTATCAGCCTATGCCGATCAGATGAGTTCACAAGGTGAGTTCACTGCTGAGGCGAGCCCCTGCCACTTTACCAAGGAGCCTGGTCATCATGCCGCAGAGATGGGTCACTGCACTGGAGATGGCCGATGTGGCTTTGGTCAAGCCTCCAGTGCTTTAGGGCAGTGGTTCCCATCCTGTGGTCCGGGGACCCTTGAGGGTCTGCGAAGCATCCCCAGGGGGTCCGCGACTGGTTAGAAAATTAAATAATATTAACTGATTAGGTCTCCAGCTTTCAGTAATGACTCAGTGGGGTCCCCGGGCTCCAGGATGATAAAGTGGGAGGTCCACAGATATCAAAAGGTTGGGAACCATTGCTTTGGAAAATATACAGCTCCACACGTCTCTGCGAGCGGTGGATTGGCTGGGGTAACCGTGAAATGCTTCAAGCCTCAGTAGCCTCTCTGTACCCGAAGCCACGTCTGTGCCTCACACCTGCAGAGAAACTACAGGTACTGATGGGTCCAGAACCGAAAATGTTGAGACCACAGAAAGATCGAGTGTAGTGAGAGGGAAAAACGAGCATTAGCACAATGTTTCTCTTTTATTTGTTATTTTCTTTCCATTTGTTACAAACTACATTGTTCAAAAGAGAAAGTGATGTTACTTTTTGTTTGATGACACAAATCCTTGACATTACACCTAAACCTGAAGGAACAGTAACAAAAAGTTCAGGTAAAAGGAACATTGTTGCGTGGGCTTCCTTTAGTAATTGTAGTGTGATACTGTAACAATAATTCCTGGTGACTTCTTGCCCCACACTCTTCATTGCCCTGCCCTTGAGCCATCCCGAGGGTGACCTTGTGGTATTGTCAGGTCACCTTCATCCCAGAAGATGACGGTACTCCTCGTTGTGTTGCTATGTTGTGCAATATGCCACATGTTGCTAGCAGCTCACATCTTGCCTCTGCTGTGTACTGGAGGGCACCGGCTTCACGGAAACCACAAGGTGGTGGCTCCCAGAAGCTGATGGGCGCAGTGAGTAAGATCCCTGCATGTGGGTGGAGATTGAAGTGCTCCTGAGAGTGTAAATTATCAATGACGTCTAATGTAAGTGCACGACTTGGCCTGTATTTGTCAATGTATTTCCTTCTCTGCTTGTTGAAAATGAGTAACTCTGGCTCTAAAAATGCGCCCCGTGCCCTCCGCCTGTGCAAGCCTGCCAGTATCCTCACCCTCCTCACCCTCACGGACAAAGCAGATTGTGGAAACACTGATGCATTCTGGGGTTTGCACCTAATTACCACCTGCTTTGCTTGGTGGTAAATTGGGTGTGCAAAACGAGCATTCTGCAACTAGTCGTAATCTGTGAATGTTTGAAACATACAAATACCAAAATGCTATTTGGAAATTGCTAATAGCGATTCACTTTTCGCAATCACAGAAATATGAATTTTGTATTTATTTGGGGCCAGGTGTATCATTCTTCACAATCCTGATTACCTAATTGCGATTTTTAGCGAATCACAATTAAATAATCGCTATTGGAATGTATGAAACTCCAGGAGTTTCATACTGTGATTCGCAAGGGCTCGCAAATGGACCTACCTCATTAATATTCATGAGGTAGGTCACAATTTGCGAGCCATTGAAAATGGCTACAATCACAGGGATGGTGGCGTGCTGGGCTCAGCAGACCAATATGTCTGTGATTGCTTTCAATAAAGCAATCATTTTTTTGGTTTTAAATGCAGCCCGTTTTCTTTAAGGAAAATGGTATGTGTTTAAAAATTAAAAATGAAAAGTTTTCTTTTCATTTTTGAAGAGTTGGCAGTGGTCCATGGGACCACTGCCTGCTCTTAAAAAACTTTTTCGCGTGAATTCACAAAGGGGAAGATGTCCCTTGGGGACCCCTTCCTCTCTTCGAATGGGTTACCACCAATTTGAAATTGGTGGTAACTGTGATTGTTTCGCGACCGCATTCACGGTCACAAAACAATCCTACACACCTCAGCGATTCCGTGTTAGGAAGGGACGCCCTTGACAAGCCCCTTCCTAAAACTGAGTCGCAAATTGGACTTGTTACATAGCAAAATGCAATCCGTTGGGCCGTTTGCGATCGTAAAAATGTTTGATACATCTGGACCTTGGTTTGCCAAAATAGCGAAGTGAATGCCTTTCGTAGATACAAAGTCATGAAAAGGCATTCACAGAACCTCAGATTACGGAATTCAAATCTTTTAGGAACACAAAAGCCCCCATAGGTCTGGCCTTAACTTCTTAAAATCTTGTTGTCCAAGACAGCAACCCTGAAGTCAGAAATGTTCACATGACTGCTGCACCGAGAGCCTGTGTCCTTTCAGAGCAATGTTTCCAAGGCTTCCATGGAGCTGCGCCTGTAGGTTTGGGGCGTGCGCGTGGGCGCCCAATATCCCAGGACTGTTCTTATCCCAGCAGGGGGCAGGATGCATTGATTACGGATCACCAGATGCACTTTGCTGTTCCGGAACTAGTACAATTTCCTCTCCCCGATGAACACTTCACTTCGTCTAATTCTGAGCAAACCTTCCTGGTGAATGCATCATAGCTTTTAGCCGAGGTGTTTTGAGGTGAAGAGAGCCTCGTTTTTAAAAAGCCAGATTGTAATTAAATTGTCACAAACAACACAGGTATGTGCACCGCTGAGTTTGCTCTCCACAGGAGATGATGAACGTCTGAAGAAGCATTACAACTCATTTTTATTTCGCAAGTAATAAGTAGAATGCTTATTACTCCTGGAGTAGATGAGATGAACACTGCATGAGGGAGGCCCAGCAATGGGGGGGGCTTGTCACACAAAGTGCTGAGTCAGCAGTATCAAAGTGCTGAGAACAGATTCTGATGGTTCACAAGGGGGCGCCTCCTCTTAGCAACCTCCCGAAGAAGGGTGACTGAGCTCTTCTTCCGCTGCGAAAGGCAGCACCTGTAACCTTTGGGTTACTCTGCAGCAGGTGCCAATGGTGGATGGTGACTTTTAAAAACAAGCATTTGCAATGCAACGTGTTTCACATTTGCTGGAGTTAGAGCTATTAGCATTGTAAACTCCGAACCTGACTTTTCTTGCCGCACAAATTGAAAGAAAAAAAACGAGTGCGATCGTGCTATGTAAAATGCAGCGCGATTGCGCTGAAATTGAAAACAAAACAAATTAGCATGTTTGCGCTATATAAAACCCAGCGTGATCGCGCTGCCTGGAAAATAAAAAGATAAAGTAGTGCAGAAACCAGGCTGAAAACATCGAGCTTCTGAAGTTTTTTGGGTAGTTGGCCGGTGCACTCGAGGAGGGCTAAACACCAGAAAAGGCATGACGTATGCATGCGTTTCACTAATTAAATCAAGTGGATTTTAAAAGGCAATCCCACGAGCCAATGAAAGTAACAGGTGTGACATGGCCGTGGTTAAAAGCCCAAAGAGAGGTTAAGGTTACACTAGGGACTGTGCACTCGACCCTAAAAAGTGGGGTCTAACCCTTGCCTCAAATTCCAGTGAGCGAGCCTTACTTCTTCTTGGAGAGTTTGGGGGGGATAGTTCACTCACACTTGCTTGCTCTCAGCCTTACTCTCTCACTCATTCTCACTTAGCCTCATTCACTTACTCTCATTCGCACTTGCACTCTGTTTTACTCACTCTGCCTCACTCAGTTTCACTGACTCATGGAGTCTGACTCATTCTCACTCTAACCCACTCAGTCTCACTCATTCTCATTTACTTTCACTCAGTGTTACTCATACTGATTCCCTCAGTCTCACCCTGACTCACTCAGTCTCACTTAGTTTCACTCAGTCTCACCGATTCCTGCTCCTGCTGACTCACTCAATCACACTCTCACTCTCTCTTTGTCAATCAGTCTCACTAAGCCTCTCTCTGACCCACTCATTCTCACTCACTAAATTACCCTCTGACTCACTCGTTCACCCTGCTTCATTCAGTCCTACCCATTCCATTTCACACAATGTCACCCTGACTCACTCATACTCACTTAGTCTCACTCATTCTCACTCAGTCCAACACATTCTTACTGATTCTGACTCAATCTGTCTCACTGGTTTTCAGTCTGTCTCATTCATTCTCTAACTCACTAAGACTCACTCAGACTATGCCTCACTCAATTTCAGTCTGACTCAGTCACATACAAAGTAATACCCAGTTACACTCACTGTCTTTCTCCCTCCCTTAGTCTCATTATTTCTCATTTGTATTCACTCTACATCACTCATTTTCACTCACACTGATTCCTTCACCAACAAATTATCACCTTCACTCCCACAGACATGCTCACACATACACACACTCTCTCACAAACATGCACTCTCGCCCATAAACATGCATCATTAAAAGCTTTTTATACTTACCTCTGCTGCCTGTGCAGGTCCAAGTTGGACGCCTGCTTGTCCATTTACCCTCGAGGCAGCCACAGAACTCCTTCCGGCTTCTAGCAGCACTGGAGCAGGAAGATGAAGCCACTAACTTGTGCACAGGTACAAGGTTTCAGTCTCTGCTCTTTCACCCTACACTATCCCAACTCTGCGACCAGTTGCAAAAGGGTGGTGTGGCTGACTGGTGTGTGGCCATGGGCACTGCAGAGCTTAATCCAGCTTAAACTGGTTGGTGTGAAAAAGGAAGTGGACTGATTACATAGTCTGTGATTGCTTCCTCTAGTTCAGTGTGCCTGTAAGTCAGTGTGCCTGTAAGTCAGTGTGCCTCTAGTTCAGTGTGCCTCTAGTTCAGTGTCCCGCTAGTTCAGTGTGCCTCTAGTTCACCCAGCCGTTAGTTCAGTGTGCCTGTAGTTCAGTGTGCCTCTAGTTCAGCATGCCTTGTAGTTCAGTGTGCCTCTGTCGCGCCGCGCGGTGCGGCGCGAGCCGAGAGCTCGACTCAAGCCGGGCGTTCGGCTCGGGCCGCGCACCGCGTTGCTAGGACGCGACGCGCCCCCAGCCTCTCCTGCGCATTTCGAGGCCCCAGACTTGCATGGGGCCTCGTTCTACCTTCTGCTTTCCACCATACTAAGGGTCTATGACCCCTCTTACCTGTTTTTTCGTTTCTTTCCCTTTTTTCTTCTTTTTCTTCTTTTCTGCAGTCTTTTGTTGTGCCTTTCTTTATGTCTTTTCACCCTTCCCAGATTCCTGTTCTTTCCCAGCATTCCTTGTTCCCTATTCTCTATGGTTCCTGTTCTATTCTGTTCTATGTGTTGTTTCCCTGTCTAAGATGGTGTCCTTTTACTTCCTGTGGGTCACTTCCTGTTTTTTAGTATATAAGGGCTGTGTTTTCCTCTTTCTTTGCGCTGCAACACTTTCTGCTCAGTTAGTGTCTTCGCTCCTGATTTCCTCACCTTTTGGTTCTGGATTTCAGCATTCTGTGTTTCCTGACTTTTGCTCCTTTTGGATTCCTGTTTGTTTGTTCTTGTTTTTTCCAGGAATCTTCCTGTTTGGAGGTTTTTCCCTTTTTTCTAAGGGTTTTTTTCCCTCTGGCGCTATTTTCTGAAGGGCACGGTCTGTTCTTGGCGTCTCCATTGCCTACAGCACCGTGGCTACCAGAAAGAGTCGCCCCTTTTTGGGCCAAAGTCGAACATTGAAGATCCACGCCACCAGATCTGCAAATTCCAGGCGCAAGCAGCACGTGAGTCGTGACAGATTGCAGCGCCTAACCATTCCGACGTCCTCAAACACCATGGATGACTCAGTGGCGGCTGCTGCAGATCCGGAACAATCTCTTTTGACCACGATTCAGCAACAAGCTCAGGAATTGCAACAACTACGCAATGAAAATGCTGCGTTACGACAGGCTTTGGCTCTCCGCACCAGTGATGTTCCAACTATCTCCGCTTCTACCCCTTGTTTCTCTGGTGAACCAACCAAGCTTCGCGAGTTCCTGGATGCATTAACAGTGTACTTCGCCTTCCGACCTACCCAATTCTCCCACGACAGGACCAAGGTGGGTTATCTTATCAGTGCCTTATCCGGTCCAGCCTTGGCCTGGGCAACCCCGATGGTGTCCTCCAACGACCCTGTATTGTCGGACTATTCCACCTTTGTGAGTCGCTTCAAACAGATGTTTAGCCGTCCTGGATTGGAAGCCTCTGCTGAAGAAGCCCTATGTGACATCCAACAAGGCTCGCAAGACGTCCTGCAATATATAACCCGTTTTCGTCAGCTGGCGGCAGAGACCACTTGGGTGGAACGTACTCTGGTAACTTTATTTCGTAGAGGACTCAAAGAAGAAATAAAGGATGAACTAGTACATTCTACCAGAGCGGAAGAGCTTCTTGGCCTGATGGATCAAGCACTGTCCATCGAATATCGTCTTCAGGAACGGAGATCGGAAAAGAAAAGGAGTAGAGGGTTTTCCCAGCCAAGTAGCTCACGAGCTTGCCTGCAGCGTTCCGAGGAACCTCGCACTCCTGCTAGAGACATCGAAGGGGAACCCATGCAGGTGGATACTACCGAGGTCCGCTCTCTGCTAGTGAACGAGAAGACAGACGCAAGAGAGGGTTGTGCCTGTACTGTGGTTCTGCTGGTCACATGCTTCGTACCTGTCCTGTACGTCCGCCCAGGCCTTCGGGAAACGCCACCTCCCGTCCTCTGTGAGAAGGGAGGGGACAGGATCTACAGCTATACCTTCCATCAGCTCCTTTAATGACAATACAACCGCCTTGTTCATTTTTCCTGTCCTGTTACAACTTCCTGACGGTCGTCAAGAAAAGACTATGGCATTACTAGATTGTGGTGCTAGTGGTATATACATGGACAAGACGTGGGCTGCTGCTCACCAAGTTCCTACACAAGCAAAAGAAGTACCCGAACAGGTACATACCGTGGATGGATCCTTGATATCCTCGGGTCCTGTAGACACCACTACCCTGATGTTAAGTCTACAGGTGGGAAACCATCAAGAACACATTTCCTTCGATCTTATCACGTCCCCCAACCATACCATCATTCTTGGAATTCCGTGGTTCATCAGACATAACCCGTATATAAATTGGGTAACCCGGACAGTTTCTTTGTCTTCGCAATTTTGTCATGAGAACTGTTTTACTTCCGACAAGTATTGGTCTCCGAAAAGATCCTTAGATACTGAAGGTGCTACTGGTATGTCCATTAATACGGTCCAAGGGGTCCCAGACCACTATTTGGAGTTTCAGGATGTTTTCCAAAAACCGTCGAAACCTGTGCTACCTCCACATCGAGAATATGATTGTGCTATTCCATTGGAACCCGGCACAATTGTTCCTTTTGGGAGGATGTACTCTCTCACGGAACCCGAAAGGGAAGTTCTAAAAGAGTATCTGGACGAAAATATACAGAGTGGTCTTATTGTTCCATCGTCGTCTCCGGCTGGGGCTCCTCTCTTTTTTGTGCCCAAGAAGACAAAGGATCTTCGTCCTTGCCTGGATTTTCGAGGTCTGAATAAAATAACAATTAAAGATCGTTATCCTTTGCCTCTCATCAGGGACATACTAGAAGCTATAAGAGGGGCTCAACGTTTTACTAAATTAGATTTACGAGGAGCTTACCACCTTTTACGCATAAAAGAAGGCGACGAATGGAAGACAGCTTTCAGGACTCCATTTGGCCATTTTGAATATAGGGTTATGCCGTTTGGTCTCACTAACGCCCCCGCAATCTTCCAGAGATTTATGGACTCAGTGTTTTCAGACCTTCTGAATCAGACAGTAGTGATCTACCTAGATGATATTCTTATTTATTCTAGAAATCCTGAACTCCATTCTTCCCATGTGAAACAAGTTCTTCAAAGACTTCGTGCTCATCAACTATTTTGCAAACCAGAAAAATGTGAGTTCGACATGACGGAAGTCAAATATCTGGGCTATCATTTAAGTCCCACGGCATAGCTATGGATCAAGAAAAGGTACAAGCTATCCTAGAGTGGCCTTCTCCTTCTTCCATAAAAGAAACACAATGTTTCCTAGGGTTAGCAAACTTCTATCGACAATTCATTCTAGACTTTGCCAGACTGACTAGCCACATAACTCACACCTTAAAAAAGGAAAATTTAAAGAAAGGGTTTGTCTGGACTGAGGCGGCTGAAGCAGCCTTTCAAGAATTAAAGAGAGTCTTCACCCAAGCCCCCATCTTGAGACATCCAGATACCACCAAACAATTTATAGTCGTAACTGATGCTTCGGAGAGAGCAATCGGAGCTGTCTTACTCCAACGACAAGAGGATGATGGTCTTGAACATCCTGTTTTCTACTTGTCTCATATCCTTTCCACAGCTGAACAACACTATTCTGTACTGGAAAGGGAATTATTGGCTCTGAAAACAGCCTGCCTTGAGTGGAGACAGTTTCTGATGGGTTCCAAGGAACCATTTGAGGTGAGGACAGACCACCGTAACCTACAATGTTTACGAAATTTTGTATGCCAGAATAGTCGTCAGGCCCGCTGGGCCTTTTTCTTCAGTCAGTACGATTTTTTCATCACATATATTCCTGGATCTCAAAACATTCTGGCTGATGCTCTGTCTCGCCGATATCCAGAGTGTACTCCTTCCTCATCTCAGTATCTTCTGGAACCCCGCAAGATCATTGGAGTGGCTCAGTCTTTCCTGGAAGAAGTACAACTGGAATACGCCAACCTATCGGACCACGACATTGAAGAACTAAGACCATTAATACATAAGAAACAAGGATATTTTTATTATCAAAACCTGATATTCCTCCCTACTAACAAGGTGCAAGAAAAGGCATTACAAATGGGACATGATTCACCTGTAGCTGGTCATAGAGGCATCAAGGCCACACAAGAACTTCTTTCACAATTTTTCTGGTGGCCTACCTGGAAGCTGGATGTGGAAAGATACGTTCAGGCCTGTCCCATATGTGCCCAAATCAAGATACCCCATACCAGACCGGCAGGATTACTACAGCCTTTGCCTGTTCCACCGGCCCCATGGCATACCATCTCTACTGATTTTATGTGTTCACTCCCACCATCAGCAGGAAACCGGGTCATCATGGTCACGGTGGATTCTTTCACGAAGATGGCTCATTTCACTGCCATGAAAAGGCTACCTACTTCTCAAGATCTAAGTCAAATATTCATTGATCATATCTTCCGTCTCCATGGACTTCCACATACCATAATATCTGATAGAGGACCTCAGTACATTTCCCGATTTTGGAGGCATTTTTGTAAAACACTAAATATTAATAGAGCCCTGTCTTCAGGATTCCATCCTCAGACCAACGGCCAGACCGAGCGTCTGAACCAAGGACTGGAGCAATATCTTCGATGCTTTTGCAATTCTACCCAAAGTAACTGGAACACTTACCTCTCTATAGCTGAATTTTCCTCCAATAACTCAGTCGATAGTGCCTCCAAGGTCACTCCCTTTTTCTGTTCATATGGTTTTCATCCTACCTCTTTTCCTACTTCTCCACAATCCAACTCTCCTCTACCCGCTATTACCTATTTCTCCAAACGCCTTCTCCAAATCCATAGACTAATTCGATCTAATTTGTTCCATACCAAGAGATATATGAAGAAGGCTGCAGACAAGAGACGTGCAACCAATCCAGACTATCATCCGCAAGATAAAGTCTGGCTCTCCTCCAAATTCTTACCCTCACGTCTTTCTCAAAATAAGTTCACACCTCGTTACTATGGGCCTTTCCGTATTCTTCAGTTGGTCAATCCTGTCACTGTCCATCTTCACTTACCTCATACATGGAAGATTCATCCGGTCTTTCATGTTTCTCAGCTTAAACCTTATGTGCCTGACCCTTACTCACGTCAGTTTCCTTGTCCACCTCCTGTACTCGTGGATGATGTTCCTGAATATGAAGTACAGGAAATTTGTGACTCTCGTCTTTTTCACAAACGCCTTCAGTATCTGATTCATTGGAAGGGTTATCCTCTCAGTGAATGCTCTTGGGAAGATGCATCTTCCGTTCACGCACCTCTCCTGATTCAACGCTTTCACTGTTTATTTCCTCTCAAACCTGGACCTTCTGGAGGGGGACCTACTATTGCGCCGCGCGGTGCGGCGCGAGCCGAGAGCTCGACTCAAGCCGGGCGTTCGGCTCGGGCCGCGCACCGCGTTGCTAGGACGCGACGCGCCCCCAGCCTCTCCTGCGCATTTCGAGGCCCCAGACTTGCATGGGGCCTCGTTCTACCTTCTGCTTTCCACCATACTAGGGGTCTATGACCCCTCTTACCTGTTTTTTCGTTTCTTTCCCTTTTTTCTTCTTTTTCTTCTTTTCTGCAGTCTTTTGTTGTGCCTTTCTTTATGTCTTTTCCCCCTTCCCAGATTCCTGTTCTTTCCCAGCATTCCTTGTTCCCTATTCTCTATGGTTCCTGTTCTATTCTGTTCTATGTGTTGTTTCCCTGTCTAAGATGGTGTCCTTTTACTTCCTGTGGGTCACTTCCTGTTTTTTAGTATATAAGGGCTGTGTTTTCCTCTTTCTTTGCGCTGCAACACTTTCTGCTCAGTTAGTGTCTTCGCTCCTGATTTCCTCACCTTTTGGTTCTGGATTTCAGCATTCTGTGTTTCCTGACTTTTGCTCCTTTTGGATTCCTGTTTGTTTGTTCTTGTTTTTTCCAGGAATCTTCTTGTTTGGAGGTTTTTCCCCTTTTTCTAAGGTTTTTTTTCCCTCTGGCGCTATTTTCTGAAGGGCACGGTCTGTTCTTGGCGTCTCCATTGCCTACAGCACCGTGGCTACCAGAAAGAGTCGCCCCTTTTTGGGCCAAAGTCGAACATTGAAGATCCACGCCACCAGATCTGCAAATTCCAGGCGCAAGCAGCACGTGAGTCGTGACAGCCTCTAGTTCAGTGTGCCTGTAGGTTAGTGTGTCTGTAGTTCAGTGTGCCTCTAGTTCAGTGTGGCTTTTGTTCAGTGTGCCTGTAGTTCAGTGTGCCTCTAGTTCAGCCTGCCTCTAGTTCAGTGTGCCTCTAGTTCAGTGTGCCTTTTGTTCAGTGTGCCTTTTGTTCAGTGTGCCTTTAGTTCAGTGTGCCTGTAGTTCTACGTGCCTCTAGTTCTATGTGCCTTGTAGTTCAGTTTGCCTCTAGTTCAGCATGCCTCTAGTTCAGTGTGCCTCTAGTTCTGCGTGCCTCTAGTTTTGCGTGCCTCTAGTTCAGTGTGTCTGTAGTTCAGCGTGCCTCTAGTTCAGCGTGCCTCTAGTTCAGCGTGCCTCTAGTTCAGCCTGCCTCTAGTTCAGTGTGCCTCTAGTTCAGTGTGCCTCTAGTTCAGCGTGCCTCTAGTTCAGTGTGCCTCTAGTTCAGCATGCCTCTAGTTCAGCATGCCTCTAGTTCAGTGTGCCTCTAGTTCAGTGTGCCTGTAGTTCAGTTTGCCTCTAGTTCTATGTGCCTTGTAGTTCAGTTTGCCTCTAGTTCAGCGTGCCTCTAGTTCAGTGTGCCTGTAGTTCAGTGTGTCTCTAGTTCTGCGTGCCTTGTAGTTCAGTGAGCCTCTAGTTCTGCGTGCCTCTAGTTCAGTGTGTCTGTAGTTCAGTGTGCCTCTAGTTCAGTGTGCCTCTAGTTCAGCCTGCCTGTAGTTCAGTGTGCCTGTAGTTCAGTGTGCCTGTAGTTCAGTGTGCCTCTAGTTCAGCGTGCCTCTAGTTCAGTGTGCCTCTAGTTCAGTGTGCCTCTAGTTCAGTGTGCCTCTAGTTCAGTGTGCCTCTAGTTCAGTGTGCCTCTAGTTCAGTGTGCCTCTAGTTCAGCGTGCCTCTAGTTCAGCGTGCCTCTAGTTCAGTGTGCCTCTAGTTCTGCCTGCCTCTAGTTCAGCCTGCCTCTAGTTCAGTGTGCCTGTAGTTCAGTGTGCCTCTAGTTCAGTGTGTCTGTAGTTCAGTGTGCCTCTAGTTCAGCGTGCCTCTAATTCAGCCTGCCTCTAGTTCAGTGTGCCTGTAGTTCAGTGTGCCTGTAGTTCAGTGTGCCTGTAGTTCAGTGTGCCTCTAGTTCTACGTGCCTATAGTTCAGTGTGCCTCTAGTTCAGTGTGCCTGTAGTTCAGTGTGCCTCTAGTTCAGTGTGCCTGTAGTTCAGTGTGCCTCTAGTTCAGCGTACCTCTAGTTCAGTGTGCCTCTAGTTCAGTGTGCCTCTAGTTCAGTGTGCCTCTAGTTCAGTGTGCCTTTTGTTCAGTGTGTCTCTAGTTCACTGTGCCTGTAGTTCAGTGTGCCTCTAGTTCTGCGTGCATTGTAGGTCAGTGAGTCTGTAGTTCAGTGTGCCTCTAGTTCTGTGTGCCTTTTGTTCAATGTGCCTCTAGTTCAGTGTGCCTGTAGTTCAGTGTGCCTCTAGTTCAGCCTGCCTCTAGTTCAGTGTGCCTGTAGTTCAGTGTGCCTCTAGTTCTACGTCCCTTGTAGTTCAGTGTGCCTCTAGTTCAGTGTGCCTCTAGTTCAGTGTGCCTCTAGTTCAGTGTGTCTGTAGTTCAGTGTGCTTCTAGCTCAGCCTGCCTCTAGTTCAGCGTGCCTCTAGTTCAGTGTGCCTGTAGTTCAGTGTGACTGTAGTTCAGTGTGCCTCTAGTAAAGTGTGCCTCTAGTTCAGCCTGCCTCTAGTTCAGTGTGCCTGTAGTTCAGTGAGCCTCTAGTTCTGCATGCCTTGTAGTTCAGTGTGCCTCTTGTTCAGTGTGCCTGTAGTTCAGTTTGCCTCTAGTTCAGTGTGCCTTGTAGTTCAGTGTGCCTCTAGCTCAGTGTGCCTGTAGTTCAGTGTGTCTCTAGTTCAGTGTGCCTGTAGTTCAGTGTGCCTCTAGCTCAGTGTGCCTGTAGTTCAGTGAGCCTCTAGTTCTGCGTGCCTTGTAGTTCAGTGTTCCTCTAGTTCAGTGTGCCTCTAGTTCAGTGTGCCTGTAGTTCAGTGTGCCTCTAGTTCAGCGTGCCTCTAGTTCAGCGTGCCTCTAGATCAGTGTGCCTCTAGTTAAGTGTGCCTTTTGTTCAGTGTGCCTCTAGTTCAGTGTGCCTGTAGATCAGTGTGCCTCTAGTTCTGCATGCCTTGTAGTTCAGTGTGCCTCTAGTTCAGTGTGCCTGTAGTTCAGTTTGCCTCTAGTTCTGCGTGCCTTGTAGTTCAGTGTGCCTGTAGTTCAGTGAGCCTCTAGCTCAGTGTGCCTCTAGTTCAGCCTGCCTCTAGTTCAGCCTGCCTCTAGTTCAGTGTGCCTTTTGTTCAGTGTGCCTTTTGTTCAGTGTGCCTTTAGTTCAGTGTGCCTGTAGTTCTACGTGCCTCTAGTTCTATGTGCCTTGTAGTTCAGTTTGCCTCTAGTTCAGCGTGCCTCTAATTCAGTGTGCCTCTAGTTCTGCCTGCCTCTAGTTCAGTGTGTCTGTAGTTCAGTGTGCCTCTAGTTAAGTGTGCCTCTAGTTCAGCCTGACTCTAATTCAGTGTGCCTCTAGTTCAGTGTGCCTGTAGTTCAGTGTGCCTCTAGTTCAGCGTGCCTCTAGTTCAGCGTGCCTCTAGTTCTACGTGCCTCTAGTTCTACGTGCCTCTAGTTCAGCGTGCCTCTAGTTCAGTGTGCCTCTAGTTCAGCGTGCCTGTAGTTCAGCGTGCCTCTAGTTCAGCGTGCCTCTAGTTCAGTGTGCCTCTAGTTCTACGTGCCTTGTAGTTCAGTGTGCCTCTAGTTCTACGTGCCTTGTAGTTCAGTGTGCCTCTAGTTCAGTGTGCCTCTAGTTCAGCCTGCCTCCAGTTCAGTGTGCCTGTAGTTCAGTGTGGCTGTAGTTCAGTGTGCCTCTAGTTCAGCGTGCCTTCTAGTTCAGTGTGCCTCTAGTTCAGTGTGCCTATAGTTCAGTGTGCTTCTAGTTCAGTGTGCCTGTAGTTCAGTGTGCCTCTAGTTCTGCGTGCATCTAGTTCAGTGTGCCTGTAGTTCAGTGTGACTGTAGTTGTGTGCCTCTAGTTCAGCCTGCCTCTAGTTCAGAGTGCCTGTAGTTCAGTGTGCCTCTAGTTCAGTGTGCCTTGTAGTTCAGTGTGGCTGTAGTTCAGCCTGCCTCTAGTTCTGCGTGCCTTCTAGTTCAGTGTACCTCTAGTTCAGTGTACCTCTAGTTCAGTGTGCCTATAGTTCAGTGTGCTTCTAGTTCAGTGTGCCTGTAGTTCAGTGTGCCTCTAGTTCTGCGTGCATCTAGTTCAGTGTGCCTGTAGTTCAGTGTGACTGTAGTTGTGTGCCTCTAGTTCAGCCTGCCTCTAGTTCAGTGTGCCTGTAGTTCAGTGTGCCTTGTAGTTCAGTGTGCCTGTAGTTCATTGTGCCTCTAGTTCTGCATGCCTTGTAGTTCAGTGTGCCTGTAGTTCAGTGTGCCTCTAGTTCAGCGTGCCTCTAGTTTAGTGTGCCTGTAGTTCAGTGTGCCTCTAGTTCAGTGTGCCTTTTGTTCAGTGTGCCTGTAGTTCAGTGTGCCTCTAGTTCTACGTGCCTTGTAGTTCAATGTGTCTGTAGTTCAGCCTGCCTCTAGTTCAGCGTGCGTCTAGTTCATCCTGCCTCTAGTTCAGCCTGCCTGTAGTTCAGTGTGCCTGTAGTTCAGTGTGCCTCTAGTTCAGTGTGCCTGTAGTTCAGTGTGCTTCTAGTTCTGCAAGCCTCTAGTTCAGTGTGTCTCTAGTTCAGTGTGCCTCTAGTTCAGCGTGCCTCTAGTTCAGCCTGCCTGTAGTTCAGTGTGCCTGTAGTTCAGTGTGCCTCTAGTTCAGTGTGCCTGTAGTTCAGTGTGCTTCTAGTTCTGCATGCCTCTAGTTCAGTGTGTCTCTAGTTCAGTGTGCCTGTAGTTCAGTGTGCCTCTAGTTCAGTGTGCCTGTAGTTCAGTGTGCCTCTAGTTCAGAGTGCCTCTAGTTCAGCCAGCCTCTAGTTCAGAGTGCCTGTAGTTCAGTGTACCTGTAGTTCAGTGTGCCTCTAGTTCTGGGTGCCTTGTAGTTCAGTGTGCCTCTAGTTCAGTGTGCCTCTAGTTCAGTGGGACTGTAGTTCAGTGTGCCTCTAGTTCAGTGTGCCTTTTGTTCAGTGTGCCTCTAGTTCAGTGTGCCTGTAGTTCAGTGTGCCTATAGTTCTGCGTGCATTGTAGGTCAGTGAGTCTGTACTTCAGTGTGCCTCTAGTTCTGTGTGCCTTTTGTTCAGTGTGCCTCTAGTTCAGTGTGCCTGTAGTTCAGTGTGCCTCTAGTTCAGCCTGCCTCTAGTTCAGTGTGCCTGTAGTTCAGTGTGCCTCTAGTTCTACGTGCCTTGTAGTTCAGTGTGCCTCTAGTTCAGTGTGTCTGTAGTTCAGTGTGCTTCTAGCTCAGCCTGCCTCTAGTTCAGCGTGCCTCTAGTTCAGTGTGCCTGTAGTTCAGTGTGACTGTAGTTCAGTGTGACTGTAGTTCAGTGTGCCTCTAGTTAAGTGTGCCTCTAGTTCAGCCTGCCTCTAGTTCAGTGTGCCTGTAGTTCAGTGAGCCTCTAGTTCTGCATGCCTTGTAGTTCAGTGTGCCTCTTGTTCAGTGTGCCTGTAGTTCAGTTTGCCTCTAGTTCTGCGTGCCTTGTAGTTCAGTGTGCCTGTAGTTCAGTGTGCCTCTAGCTCAGTGTGCCTGTAGTTCAGTGTGTCTCTAGTTCTGCGTGCCTTGTAGTTCAGTGTGCCTCTAGTTCAGTGTGCCTGTAGTTCAGTGTGCCTCTAGTTCTGCGTGCCTTGTAGTTCAGTGTGCCTGTAGTTCAGTGTGCCTCTAGCTCAGTGTGCCTGTAGTTCAGTGAGCCTCTAGTTCTGCGTGCCTTGTAGTTCAGTGTGCCTCTAGTTCAGTGTGCCTCTAGTTCAGTGTGCCTGTAGTTCAGCGTGCCTCTAGTTCAGCGTGCCTCTAGTTCAGCGTGCCTCTAGTTCAGCGTGCCTCTAGATCAGTGTGCCTCTAGTTCAGTGTGCCTTTTGTTCAGTGTGCCTCTAGTTCAGTGTGCCTGTAGTTCAGTGTGCCTCTAGTTCTGCATGCCTTGTAGTTCAGTGTGCCTCTAGTTCAGTGTGCCTGTAGTTCAGTTTGCCTCTAGTTCAGTGTGCCTGTAGTTCAGTTTCCCTCTAGTTCTGCGTGCCTTGTAGTTCAGTGTGCCTGTAGTTCAGTGTGCCTCTAGCTCAGTGTGCCTGTAGTTCAGTGTGTCTCTAGTTCTGCGTGCCTTGTAGTTCAGTGTGCCTCTAGTTCAGTGTGCCTGTAGTTCAGTGTGCCTCTTGTTCTGCGTGCCTTGTAGTTCAGTGTGCCTGTAGTTCAGTGTGCCTCTAGCTCAGTGTGCCTGTAGTTCAGTGAGCCTCTAGTTCTGCCTGCCTTGTAGTTCAGTGTGCCTCTAGTTCAGTGTGCCTCTAGTTCAGTGTCCCTGTAGTTCAGTGTGCCTCTAGTTCAGCGTGCCTCTATTTCAGTGTGCCTCTAGTTTAGTGTGCCTCTAGTTCAGTGTGCCTTGTAGTTCAGTGTGCCTCTAGTTTAGTGTGCCTCTAGTTCAGTGCGCCTTTTGTTCAGTGTGCATCTAGTTCAGTGTGCCTGTAGTTCAGTGTGCCTCTAGTTCTGCGTGCATTGTAGGTCAGTGAGTCTGTAGTTCAGTGTGCCTCTAGTTCTGTGTGCCTTTTGTTCAGTGTGCCTCTAGTTCAGTGTGCCTTTAGTTCAGTGTGCCTCTAGTTCAGCCTGCCTCTAGTTCAGTGTGCCTGTCGTTCAGTGTGCCTCTAGTTCTACGTGCCTTGTAGTTCAGTGTGCCTCTAGTTCAGTGTACCTCTAGTTCAGCCTGCCTCTAGTTCAGTGTGTCTGTAGTTCAGTGTGCTTCTAGCTCAGCCTGCCTCTAGTTCAGTGTGCCTGTAGTTCAGTGTGACTGTAGTTCAGTGTGCCTCTAGTTAAGTGTGCCTCTAGTTCAGCCTGCCTCTAGTTCAGTGTGCCTGTAGTTCAGTGAGCCTCTAGTTCTGCATGCCTTGTAGTTCAGTGTGCCTCTAGTTCAGTGTGCCTGTAGTTCAGTTTGCCTCTAGTTCAGCATGCCTTGTAGTTCAGTGTGCCTGTAGTTCAGTGTGCCTCTAGCTCAGTGTGCCTGTAGTTCAGTGTGTCTCTAGTTCTGCCTGCCTTGTAGTTCAGTGTTCCTCTAGTTCAGTGTGCCTGTAGTTCAGTGTGCCACTAGTTCTGCGTGCCTTGTTGTTCAGTGTGCCTGTAGTTCAGTGTGCCTCTAGCTCAGTGTGCCTGTAGTTCAGTGAGCCTCTAGTTCTGCGTGCCTTGTAGTTCAGTGTGCCTCTAGTTCAGTGTGCCTCTAGTTCAGTGTGCCTCTAGTTCAGCGTGCCTCTAGTTCAGCGTGCCTCTAGTTCAGCGTGCCTCTAGATCAGTGTGCCTCTAGTTCAGCGTGCTTCTAGTTCTGTGTGCCTCTAGTTCAGTGTGCCTGTAGTTCAGTGTGCCTGTAGTTCAGAGTGCCTGTAGTTCAGTGTGCCTGTAGTTCAGTGTGTCTCTAGTTCTGCGTGCCTTGTAGTTCAGTGTGCCTCTAGTTCAGTGTGCCTGTAGTTCAGTGTGTCTCTAGTTCTGCGTGCCTTGTAGTTCAGTGTGCCTCTAGTTCATTGTGCCTCTAGTTCAGAGTGCCTGTAGTTCAGTGTACCTGTAGTTCAGTGTGCCTCTAGTTCTGGGTGCCTTGTAGTTCAGTGTGCCTCTAGTTCAGTGTGCCTGTAGTTCAGTGTGACTGTAGTTCAGTGTGCCTCTAGTTCACTGTGCCTTTTGTTCAGTATGTCTGTAGTTCAGTGTGCCTCTAGTTTAGTGTGCCTCTAGTTCAGTGTGCCTTTTTTTCAGTGTGCATCTAGTTCTGCGTGCCTTGTAGGTCAGTGAGTCTGTAGTTCAGTGTGCCTCTAGTTCTGCGTGCCTCTAGTTCAGCCCGCCTCTAGATCAGTGTGCCTCTAGTTCAGAGTGCCTGTAGTTCAGTGTGCCTGTAGTTCAGTGTGTCTCTAGTTCTGCGTGCCTTGTAGTTCAGTGTGCCTGTAGTTCAGTGTGCCTCTAGTTCAGTTTGCCTCTAGTTCAGTTTGCCTGTAGTTCAGTGTGCCTCTAGTTCTGCGTGCCTTGTTGTTCAGTGTGCCTGTAGTTCAGTGTGCCTCTAGCTCAGTGTGCCTGTAGTTCAGTGAGCCTCTAGTTCTGCGTGCCTTGTAGTTCAGTGTGCCTCTAGTTCAGTGTGCCTGTAGTTCAGTGTGCCTCTAGTTCAGCGTGCCTCTAGTTCAGCGTGCCTCTAGTTCAGCGTGCCTCTAGATCAGCGTGCCTCTAGATCAGTGTGCCTCTAGTTCAGCGTGCTTCTAGTTCTGTGTGCCTCTAGTTCAGTGTGCCTCTAGTTCAGTGTGCCTCTAGTTCAGAGTGCCTGTAGTTCAGTGTGCCCGTAGTTCAGTGTGTCTCTAGTTCTGCGTGCCTTGTAGTTCAGTGTGCCTCTAGTTCAGTGTGCCTGTAGTTCAGTGTGTCTCTAGTTCTGCGTGCCTTGTAGTTCAGTGTGCCTCTAGTTCATTGTGCCTCTAGTTCAGAGTGCCTGTAGTTCAGTGTACCTGTAGTTCAGTGTACCTGTAGTTCAGTGTGCCTCTAGTTCTGGGTGCCTTGTAGTTCAGTGTGCCTCTAGTTCAGTGTGCCTGTAGTTCAGTGTGACTGTAGTTCAGTGTGCCTCTAGTTCACTGTGCCTTTTGTTCAGTATGTCTGTAGTTCAGTGTGCCTCTAGTTTAGTGTGCCTCTAGTTCAGTGTGCCTTTTTTTCAGTGTGCATCTAGTTCTGCGTGCCTTGTAGGTCAGTGAGTCTGTAGTTCAGTGTGCCTCTAGTTCTGCGTGCCTCTAGTTCAGCGCGCCTCTAGATCAGTGTGCCTCTAGTTCAGTGTGCCTCTAGTTCAGCCTGCCTCTAGTTCAGTATGCCTCTAGTTCAGTGTGCCTGTAGTTCAGTGTGCCTCTAGTTCAGAGTGGCTCTAGTTCAGTGTGACTGTAGTTCAGTGTGCCTCTAGTTAAGTGTGCCTCTAGTTCAGTGTGCCTGTATTTCAGAGTGCCTTGTAGTTCAGTGTGCCTTGTAGTTCAGTGTGCCTCTAGCTCTGCGTGCCTTGTAGTTCAGTGTGCCTCTAGTTCAGTGTGCCTGTAGTTCAGTGTGCCTCTAGTTCAGCGTGCCTCTAGTTCAGCGTGCCTCTAGATCAGTGTGCCTCTAGTTCAGCGTGCTTCTAGTTCCGTGTGCCTCTAGTTCAGTGTGCCTGTAGTTCAGTGTGCCTCTAGTTCAGTGTGCCTGTAGTTCAGTGTGCCTCTAGCTCAGTGTGCCTGTAGTTCAGTGTGTCTCTAGTTCTGCGTGCCTTGTAGTTCAGTGTGCCTGTAGTTCAGTGTGCCTCTAGTTCTGCATGCCTTGTAGTTCTGCGTGCCTTGTAGTTCAGTGTGCCTGTAGTTCAGTGTGCCTCTAGTTCTGCGTGCCTTGTAGTTCAGTGTGCCTGTAGTTCAGTGTGCGTCTAGCTCAGTGTGCCTGTAGTTCAGTGTGTCTCTAGTTCTGCGTGCCTTGTAGTTCAGTGTGTCTCTAGTTCAGCCTGCCTCTAGTTCAGTGTGCCTCTAGTTCAGTGTGTCTGTAGTTCAGTGTTCCTCTAGTTCAGTGTTTCTGTAGTTCAGTGTGCCTCTAGTTCAGTGTGCCTTTTGTTCAGTGTGCCTCTAGTTCTGCGTGCCTTGTAGTTGAGTGTGCCTCTAGTTCAGTGTGCCTCTAGTTCAGTGTGCCTATAGCTCAGTTTGCCTCTATTTCAGTGTGCCTGTAGTTTAGTGTGCCTCTAGTTCAGTGTGCCTGTAGTCCAGCATGCCTCTAGTTCAGTGTGCCTCTAGTTCTGCGTGCCTTGTAGTTCAGTGTGCCTGTAGTTCAGTGTGCCTCTAGCTCAGTGTTCCTGTAGTTCAGTGTGTCTCTAGTTCTGCGTGCCGGTAGTTCAGTGTGCCTCTAGTTTAGTGTGCCTGTAGGTCAGTGTGCCTCTAGTTCTGCATGCCTTGTAGTTCAGTGTGCCTCTAGTTCAGTGTACCTGTAGTTCAGTGTGCCTCTAGTTCTGCGTGCCTTGTAGTTCAGTGTGCCTGTAGTTCAGTGTGCCTCTAGCTCAGTGTGGCTGTAGTTCAGTGTGTCTCTAGTTCTGCGTGCCTTGTAGTTCAGTGTGCCTCTAGTTCAGCCTGCCTCTAGTTCAGTGTGCCTCTAGTTCAGTGTGTCTGTAGTTCAGTGTTCCTCTAGTTCAGTGTGTCTGTAGTTCAGTGTGCCTCTAGTTCAGTGTGCCTCTAGTTCTGCGTGCCTCTAGTTCAGTGTGCCTCTAGTTCAGCGTGCCTCTATCTCAGTGTGTCTGTAGTTCAGTGTGCCTCAAGTTCAGTGTGCCTTGTCCCCTCCAGTGTTCAGGGGGCTCACACTTCACTATTACCTTAGTAGGAGAAGAGAGTTGATAAGACATTGGCAGGTATATTTATAAAGGTACTTGTGTACCATTACCTGGCTGTGACGCACAGAGCGCTCAGTGGTGAGTGAGCACCCAGGCGACAATCCATGACCGTTTGCAGAGGGTCAGTTAAAGCAGGATCCGGCTGTGTAGAGCGCTGTCTTCTTTGACAGGTGGCCCTCAGTTCCTCTCTGAGTTACAGGGGTCGGAATAGTTCTGATGCCCACGTGATGTCACTCCAGATTGTAAGTCTGTGGATGGAGAAGGCTAGTCAGTCCCTTCTTGCAGTTCTCCGTCGCCAGTCTGGCGATGACCGGGCTTTGGAGGTGGAGTTGTCACCTGAGGTGGTTAGGTTCTCAGCCAGGGATGAGGGTGTATCCTTTCTGATGGACTTGCGGGTGATGCAGAGGTCCCTTAGGACGATGCGCGCTTTGGGAAGGAGTAATCTAGTTCTTTGTGGTGTTCGGGTTGTGTGGTAGGACTTCGCCCAGCTCTGGATGAGACGTGGCCAACATGTGGGATGCTTTAAAGGGCTGAAGCGGTGATGTCAGGGAAACCTTTAAGGGGAGCATCGTTTGAGCTGTCATTCAGAAGTCGGTTTCTGATGGGAGGACCTTCCTCTCAGGAGGGAGAAGGGATCCATGTTCTGAGAGGCCGCCAGATTCGTGCAGTCTGCTATCATCGATTTATGATGTTTTTGACTCATGATTTTCAGGCTGTGTGAGCTAAATATTGATGGTTGACGCTCAACTACCAGTCTGCCCTGATGTGGGTGAGCTCTGCGCTCCTTCCATTGGCTCTTGCCTGACATCAGTCCACAGAGCTGGCATGCTTTGTGAAATGCACTAACTGGCAAATCAATCCATCTTTGGCATTCTAGGGAGATAACTTATTTAAAACACTTTGGCATCTAGTGATCCTGGATCAATATGTCTTCAGAGGGAGGGTTAATGTGGTTTCTTTTGTCACAGACCTGTGAACTTGTCTCTGTAAGTTACACAAACGCACTCCACCTCTGGGGGCAAACGCCGGCTTCGGACCCTTTCACTTTGTGTTTTTAATGACACCGAGGTGAACGGCAAACTGCAGGTTCACTTTGAGATGACTAATCATTCCCAACAAAATATATCGTTCTCCCTACAGAAGAATATCGCATTTCCAATAAAGAGGGAATTTTTAATTCGGAATTTTCTAACGCACTCATTTCGGCTGCTACGGGGGGATTAGAGGGCTTTAGAGGCGTGCAAGTGGGCTCTGGTGAAGGGGGTTCACCAATGATCCAACGTGTAATTTAAATTATTTTCTATCTGACACAGAGCCAGTGCCTCCTCAAACTCTGATTACAAGGCAGCATTAATTGCCACCGGTTCATTGCCCTACAACCAGGAGTTGCATGTAATATGCTTCTCTCTATGGGAATCTTTTTTGTGGCGTTGCGTTGTGGAATGTGGGGTTAGGTCGCAGAGTGTTGTGTTGGGCCCTGGAGTGTGGCGTTGACTCTTAGAATGTGGCATGGGGCCTTAGAGTGTGTGTTGGGTTTTGGAATGTGGCATTGCATCTTAGAGTGAAGCATTGAGTCTTGGAGTGTGGCGTTGGGTCTGGGAGTGTGCGTTTGAGTCTTGGAGTGTGGTGTTAGGTCTTGGAGTGTGGCGTTGAGTCTTGGGGTGTGTTGTTGGCTCTTGGAGTGTGGTGTTGAATCTTACATTGTGGCATTGAGTCTTGGAGTGTGCTGTTGAGTCTTGGCATGTGGCATTGAGTCTTGGAGTGTGGTCTTAGGTTTTGGAGTGTGGCGTTGAGTCTTGGGGTGTGTCGTTGGGTCTTGCAGTGTAGCGTTGAGTCTTGGAGTGTGGCGTTGAGTCTTGGAGTGTGCTTTTAAGTCTTGAAGTGTGCTGTTAAGTCTTGGAGTGTGGTGTGGCATTTTGTCTTGGAGTGTGGCATTGAGTATTGGAGTGTGTTGTTGGGTCTTTGAGTAGGGCGTTGAGTCTTACATTATGGTGTTGAGTTTTGGCGTGTGCTGTTGAGTCTTGGAGTGTGACGTTTGGTCTTGGAGTGTGCGTTGCGTCTTGGAGTGTGGCATTGAGTATTGGAGTGTGGTGTTAGGTCTTTGAGTGTGTCATTGACTCTTGGAGTGTGGCGTTGAGTCTTACATTGTGGCGTTGAGTGTTGGAGTGTGGCGTTGAGTCTTGGGGTGTGGCCTTTGGTCTTGGAGTGTGGCGTTTTGACTTGGAATGTGGCATTGAGTCTTGGAGTGTGGTGTTAGGTTTTGGAGTGTGGCGTTGAGTCTTGGGGTGTGTTGTTTGGTCTTGCAGTGTAGCGTTGAGTATTGGAGTGTGGCATTGAGTCTTGGAGTGTACTTTTAAGTCTTGGAGTGTGCTGTTAAGTCTTGGAGTGTGGTGTTTTGTCTTGGAGTGTGGCATTGAGTATTGGAGTGTGTTGTTGGGTCTTTGAGTGTGGTGTTGAGTCTTAGAGTGTGACATTTGGTCTTGGAGTGTGCCTTGCGTCTTGGAGTTGTGGTGTAAGGGCTTGGAATGTGTCATTGAGAACTGTTTCACTACAGTACTGGTGCCTGTCCAGAGACTCAAGGTGAGGGTCTAGTTTTCTTGAGGTTACGCATGGCCTTTAATGTCAACAAGGAAAGCAGAGTTTTCACGAACTTTGCACCTTTGCCATGTTGCCCCCACTGAACCATTGTGCTTCTGTTCTGGGACTCGTCCTTTGAAACAATTTGTGGAATTTGTTTTCCACTTTGTTGCCCTAATTCTTTATTTACTTTTATATTTTAGTTTAT